>NC_139957.1:28098621-28178621 GCF_963454915.1 Gymnoscopelus microlampas
ATTATTCTCACAGTGTCTATTTCTGAAATATATTCTGAAATATATCTAGCCCTCGCAAGTTAGTAATACACACACACGCACACATCACACTCGCACTCTCTCTCTCTCTCTCTCTCTCTCTCTCTCTCTCTCTCTCTCTCTCTCTCTCTCTCTCTCTCTCTCTCTCTCTCAGTCATAGAACAGTAGTAGTAGTAGTAGCATCAGCAGAAGCAAGGCACACAGCTCCGCTACGTTATCTGATTTAAATTCAGCATGTGATGCTCAGGGGCTAAAGGGTTGACATTCAAATTAGGGTTCTGAAGCAGCCTTAAAAGCGATAAAATTACAGCCTTCTGAGCAGCTGAAATGTCCTGCACACAGCTCTTATGGTCTCTTGCTTTGTTCACACTGACACGTGTGTGTGTGTGTGTGTGTGTGTGTGTGTGTGTGTGTGTGTGTGTGTGTGTGTGTGTGTGTGTGTGTGTGTGTGTGTGTGTGTGTGTGTGTGTGTGTGTGTGTGTGTGTGTGTGTGTGTGTGTGTTTGTGTGTGTTAGGGGGGAGGCACCATGCACTGTAGCTGCAAGGTAGCCCCATGGCCATGTTGCATTTTAATTCCTCTTGTTTTTAGGCAGCGAACCCCATCACCGCCAATAGCCCAGATAATAACGTTTTATCGGTGCACCCGGTGCGGCTCGACTATGCTACTCAGCCGTTAAAGATGAGTTGGTGAGAGAGAGACAGAGGGAGACAGAGAGAGAGGCCTCGCTGCCCCCGCTGCTATAATTTAGGGGCACTCTTATCCATGCCATCAGCCCAGATTGTAATTCAAGAAGCAACAGTGTAGTGGGCCTCGTCCTCGTTTTTATGCACGGGCCATTATTGAGGCGGTGAGATAGTGGCTTTTAGCGCAGGAGAGGCCAGACAGAGATGGGTCGTCCAAGTGTTTCACAAATGATTGTTACTCTAGTACCCACACCACCGCCATGGAAGCCATACAGGCAGCCGCGACTCGGCCCCCCTCTGCTGTCCTCCCTGCTCTGGGCCTTGGTGATGGGCAGAGAGGACAAGGCTGTTATCCCCTCTGGTAATTACCGCCATTAAAGCTAATCCTGGTCCAATTCAGGCCCCTTTTGTTTTGGGCTTTATCTCTTCAGTGCTGGAGAGTTTCTCCTTTCAGAACAGCACACAAAGACACTTCTTTTTTTTTTTGAGTCGGTAATTATCTGTTATATCCCCATTGCTGGGAATAGGGTGGAGGGAAAAAAAATACTTGAGATGGACAGGAGTGTATCTGGTCTCCCTGTTTCTCTCTCTCGCCTCCCTATTACTGTATCTCTCTCTCTCTCTCTCTCTCGCTCTCGCTCTCGCTCTCTTCCTTTGACCTCAGCCTATTTTCACTCTCCACCTTTGAACTTGTTCTCCTTTTACTCTGTCTATCACTCTACCTTTGTTTAATTCGGTATGACAGAAGGAGGAAAAAAAAGGTAATTGTAAAATTCTGCGCTGGATGTTATTGAGAGATTAACGAGATTGAGCATGAATTTATCAATCTCCGTGACAATACTGCGATAAATGTAATTATATTCAGTACTTATTAGCATGATGGTAATGCTGGCCTCTAATTTTCCACTGTAATTGCCGGCTCTATTTTTACGAGGTGTTAGCCGCTATTAATCACACTGATGATTCAGTAAATGTAGCGCAAAGATTTCCATTCAATCCCATTTCCTCTGACCTATCTCTCAGCAGATCTGTCTCCTATCAAAGGAATAAAAAAAATCATTGTTACATAAAAGGGAATGAGAGAGAGAAAGAGAGAGAGAGAGCTCTCTCCATGCAGAACCTCCTCAAATTGATCTTTTTTCATTCCTTTCCCCCAAATCAAACTCAATGTCATAACTTTCAATTTGCCAATTTTCACTGACACCATTTCTTTACATATATTTTTTATGCTCTGGCAAATTGTCCTCTGTCAGAGTTGAAATGACATCCTGCAGCTGAAAATATAATGGCCATAGGTTAATGTCTAACTGATAAGTGTGCTGCCTATTGATGGATGGGTGGTTAGACTAATCAGCAAGGCTATTGTGATAACATGTCTCGTGCACCATCTTAATGCTGGTAACGCTATTCTCCCCGTCACATTAATGGACTATCATACATGCCCGGACACACACACACATACCCGCACATACCACTCATAATACCAGGACACACACACACACACACACACACACACACACACACACACACACACACACACACACACACACACACGCGTATGTATTACTATACTTGCGAGGACAGCATATTTCAGGATGGCAATTTTATGAATACCCTTTTCTTGCTATTTTCAAACCTACACCTAAAGCCGAAAATATCCGATCTACAGAAAAATCGGCTATTTTCAGTGATTGACACCAGCCAGCCATGCAAGAATAAATCAGACATAATAACTCTACCTTCAACCATAAACCTATCAACCCTTATCCCAACCTGAATATTTTCCTAATCGTAATTCTAACTCCCCTAACTATAAAACAACCATTTCTCCAGGTCCAGGACCATTTCTCCAGGTCCACCCACACACACACACACACACACACACACACACACACACACACACACACACACACACACACACACACACACACACACACACACACACACACACACACAGAGTACCCTTCCAACTCTATAGGAGGAATGAGGTGCCACTACACATCTTTAATAAGCACCATCTGACTGGTCGAATCAACAACAGCCTTGCTTGGTGTGATAGGCAGGATGAATCCAAATGCCCTAGTTATATCCAGCAGCAGACCTCCAGCATGTCAGCAGTCCATTTCAGCTGCCCCACTCGCAGCTCGCCTTCACTCCAGATGGCTCTTTACTTCCTGGTCCCGGGCCTGCTGTGTTGGGACCCTCTCTGATTGGCTGGCACACCTGCGTCCCCCCCCCCCCCCCACCCAAACCTCCCTCTCTCTCTCTCTCTCTCTCTCTGATTGACAAGTGACTTCCCCAAACAGAGGCCCTGTTGCCGCTGACATTCTGTTGTTGTTGAGTGACAGCCCCCGTGGTGCTGGGCTCCCCGCTGAGCATTCTGGGCATGACATCATTAGTTTCCCTTTCCACTAAACAGCTGTTACTGATTCCTGCACGAAGTCGGGCGTTCGATTCTCAGTCTGCGTGTGAAGCGACGAGATCGGCCTCGTGTTATGCACTGTAACTGGAAGACGCTGTACTCTTGAGTTTGTCTTCTTGGTAAATCGTTTGACTTCACCGTGTAACTATCCATTAGAGAGCATTAGGATTTTGAACTGTGTTTTTCATTTGCCTTTCCCTTCATCGAAACCAAGTCACTGAATCAGTGTTCTTGTGCAACAAGTTAATGTAGCATTGTAGCAAACTCCCAATATATACTGTGAATGCACAGTGAAATCATCTTGGTTCATTTATCCATTTGTAACTATGAGACTGAGAGTGTATATGGAACCAAATGGACCCTCCATTCGTACACTATATAGATAGATCCCTTTATTGATCGCACAGGGGAAATTCAGGTGCCAGAGAGCACAGCACAGCAGTGAAAACTACAGGGCAATACAACGGGTACAAAAAAAAGTAACATCAAAATAAAAACCCTCAAACAAATACAGTAGGAATAATGTATACATATGTATACACCCAACACAGTCATCCCGCCTGGTGCAGAACAAGAGACACAGTCAATAAATATTTAAGTATACAGAGTTACACTCATATGTTACTAGTGTGTATATATACATGTATATTATGTAGCTCAAGGCCAAACAACATGGACGTCTGTCAGTTGTTGTACCTTCCGGTAGTGAGGGACTGAAGGAATGCCACCTGCGCTGACAGCATCGCTTGACGAGGCTGATTGACAGGAAGAGGGCTAAGTGGTCAGGCCGTCCGAGGCCTCCGAAGGGTGGTGCTCTATCCTCTGCCAGATGGCAGGCTTCAGGTGTTTCAGGACTGTGTGTGTGTGTGTGTGTGTGTGTGTGTGTGTGTGTGTGTGTGTGTGTGTGTGTGTGTGTGTGTGTGTGTGTGTGTGTGTGTGTGTGTGTGTGTGTGTGTGTGTGTGTGTGTGTGTGTGTGTGTGTGTGTGTGTGTGCGGTTGTATTACTATACTTGTGAGGGCCAAATGTCCCCACAAGTATAGTAGAATTTGAGGGATAGACATTGTAAGAATCATTTTCCAGGTCCTCACAGGAGAAATTGTTGTTTTAAGGTTAAATAATGACTTGGCTGATTTTAGGCTGATAATTAGGAAAAGGTTCAGTTTGGAGTTAGGATTACGTATTTAGAGGTTATGTTTACGGGTTGGGGTTGGAGATTTCCTTATTTTATACTTAGTTGTGCGCCAATTTCACACACCCAAAAATTGCTACAAGCTCACAGCTCAGTCGCAGAGTGTTCAATGCCGTCCTAAGATGTCCTCTAAAGTATAGTAATACAAACGTGTGTGTGTGTGTGTTTCCGGGAAAGGGAAAGGCAGGCAGGCAGGCAGACCTCGGTGCCTGTGCGTCTCGGAGGAGCAGCCTACACAGGTAGCTAATGGATACGCTGCCTCAGCCACCCGCGGGCATCCTCGGGCAATGCACTGGCATGGCGCCAGCAGGACTCAAGTCTGTCATCATTCAGGCCACAGGCAGAGGCAGTCATACTCATAAGGAGGCCTGTTTAGGTTTTTTATCTCTTTTTGTGGGGTAGGGGAGAGGGGGCTGGGGGGGGGGGGGGGGCTGTGGTGTGTATGTGAAATGCTGTCATGTTCCTGGAAGGTGGAAAGCTATAAAATAAATAATCTGAAAGCTTTTATTTTATTTTTTATTTTCCTCAGGCAGATTGGGGACACTGGCCCCCGAAAACATGTTTTATTCCAATTCGCAGGGCCTGCCTCGAGCACTGCTGTCTGTTTTGCAAGAGTGTGAGTGTGCGCGCGTGCGCGTGTGTGTACACGCACAGTTTGGATGTTCATTCCGCTGTGTCTAATTATTGAGTGTGTTTTTTTTGACGGGGAGATTTCGTTTTGTGTTGTTGTCACCTCACTGTGGGCGACCGCACGTCTGTGAGGCATTTCTGAATCGTTATGGTGGCAGCGTACCGGTTTTATTTTACTTTTCTTCTTCTTCTTCCAATTGTCTAAATCTGATTAAAGAGCGTGTTCCTTATTCTGCCGAGATTAGCCATCTGGCTGTGGGACGCAGGGAGGGAATCTCTCTGCTTGTTAGTGACTGGCTTTCACAGCTCGCCCCCCCCCCCCCCCCCCCCCCCACCCCCACTCCCCCCCTCCGCTGAGCTCAAAGCGCACTGAGTGACACTGCTGCCCACTCACACAGGCAAAAATACCCCGCTAACTGGATGGCATATGTGAGACACTCCACAGGGTAGAGCTGTGTGTGTGTGTGTGTGTGTGTGTGTGTGTGTGTGTGTGTGTGTGTGTGTGTGTGTGTGTGTGTGTGTGTGTGTGTGTGTGTGTGTGTGTGTGTGTGTGTGTGTGTGTGTGTGTGTGTGTGTGTGTGTGTGTGTGTGTGTGTGTGAAACAAAGACAGAAAGTGTGAATGAGAAGACAGAGGAAAGAGAAAATGACAGAGAAATTGTCCTGTTCCTCAGGCTAATACCTTGTCAACTGGGGGGGGGGGGTTGTGGAGGAGAGGAGGAATTAACTTACATGTGGCAGAAACTTGGCCGATGGCTTTCCTAGATAAACTCGGCCCCAAGTGAAAGTCCGGGACATCACTTCCTAAGGGAGTTATATATGCATGAGGAAACGTGTGAACATTTGTCCAAACAAACGCCAGCGGTGGGAGCAGCGAGCACATGTGGGCCGAAGGTGGACCGAAATATGTTGGACAAATTGGACTTTGTCAGCCCCGCCTGTTAAGCTCTTCAGATGGTCTAATTGAACCTGACATAGCTTTACTTCTGTGGTTTCCTCTTTGGCTTGGCCCCTATTTGTCTCCTCCTCACTCATGTTATAGTCATTATTAACAAGGTTCTTTTCATTGTCCCGCTGTGCTGCCAAAATCATATATATTTAATACAAGCCTTCATTGTGAGGAGATACAGTTGCACCTTTATTGTCGAAAATAGAAGAAGGAAAAGAAAGTATATACTGTATCTACAAATCTTCCACCAGAAGGTGTGAAGCTCTCTGGAAAGTGTGAAATCGCAGCGAATATTGGTGCAACCAGCCGAGCCAATTTGAAGCAACGGTCCAGAACATAATAATGTGCCTCTGAAGAGTTCCCTTTTGCCCATCACAACTTGGGTGTAGTGAGTTTCAACCAAGCAAGGGGCAAACCCCCTTCGCTGGAATTGAAGCTCACTTCCGGTTCCGGGTTCTTGTTCAGCCTGCTGTTCCTATGCGATTACACTTGATTTTATTACCTTAGTAAACCTTTACATTAACCCTTAATGTTTTCAATCGCTAGTTTAAAGTCTTTTTTAAATCATCACGATATGTGTTTAGTAAATGATGGTCCCATTAATTAAAACAATTATGATAAAGTAGGGTATGTTTCTGCGGTGCAGCCAATAGCACTAATTTCCGGTTTCATTTCGGACCGGATATAGAAAGATGGCGGATTTGAAATCACAGAAAAATAGGCTTCATTTACGGTCTATAGAAACCAATGGCGTAACGTTGTCCATATTTTTTTTTACGGCCTATGGTTCCAACAGGGGGCACCACAGTCCAATACCGATTCTGCCCTTTAAGCAGTATCGCTTGTAGAACACAAACTGAGCAGACGTGTTTAAATGGTCAACAGGAGACAGCTGGCTTATTCAGACAAAACACACGCATGTACGCACCCACGCGCACACACACACAGTATTCAGTGCCTGCTAAGAGTTAAAAACAAGTCACCTCTCACATTTATGCAGGGCTGCTGCCTCTTTTCAGAAGCTCTGTGGGATATGACAATACCCGCGGCAGGAGAGGCATTGAAAAGTGTGCTGGGGAGACAGGAAGCCACTGCTAGCAGGGTGCACCTGGACTACCTAACAACCAGCAGAAAAACACCCACTTGATGCTGTGAACAAAGGGAAGACAATGATCACAATAAAATAAACGGAGTGGCAAGATAATGCCAAATGATGTCACCTGGCTGTCTTCTAGACCCCCGCCACGTTTTTTTTGTTGCTTTGGGTGGCCTGTGCAGATATCATAATATTTTTCTCTTTACTTTATGTTCCAGGTTTCTGCACGAGTACAACAGTGTGTTCCAAATCGTGCTTTCTTTTCATTTTGAGCAGTTTGGCTTAATGCAGGCTATTTGGATTGCTCACCAGTAACAGTTTCTCAAAACATACTTCACAAATACTAGTGGTGCCATCAAAAGATCCCCAGAGGAACATTTGCATAGAGGAGTGTTTATATTTTGCATTGATATGCCATTTACTCTGGCAAACATCAAAGAGTGGAATATCAATTTTGCGTGTTCAAAACCACTGGAGAGAAAAAAGAGAAGTTGATCTCAAAATCCCTGGCGGAAAAGAATTGAATCGTGTCCTTGGAGAAATTAAGCTCAGTATAGAGAAATAAGTGCTTTGAAATATCATTGTCTGGCAATCGAGTCCACACTGATTGTACAGAGTACTTATGGGCCATCTAAAGAGCAGTATTTACAGGCAACCCAGTGGGGTAAAGTAACATTTAAGGACATTTACTCAAGTAAAGTACTACACTTACTTGTACTCCACTACATCTCAGAGGCAAATGCTGTACTTTTTACTACACTACAACTATTTGAAAGCTTTAGTTAGAAATGACTTTGCAGATTTGTATTGTTAATACAAAACCCATATTATATCTATAGGCTATATCCTATTGAAATTGGCTTATGCAGCTACGCCCAAATATGGAGTGGGTTGTCTAACCTCAATGTGTCGTCATGGCATCAGGCGCAAACAAATCAGTCAGCTCCATATATGGGCACAAAAGGGGACATGGCCATATACAGTATGGGCATATACTGATGACATCAGGGATCTCCATATATGGGTATAAAAGGGACAAGGACTGACAGATACAGAGCTCTCCATATATGGGCATATCGGTCGGATCGGCGGTGCGACGTAGGTGTGAGGGCTGCGTAACGTACGGCCCGAACTCTATGTGAGGGCCTGACCTATCTATGAAATAGCTGATCAAGAAGTTCACAACGCACACATTTTTCAACAAATGTACGTCATTTTACGTTGCGTGTTTTGATGCCAATACTTTTGGCACTTTGTAGCATTTTTAATACAGGACGTTTACTTGTAACCGACTATTTCTACATTGTGGTATTGCCACTTTTACTTAAGTTACAAATCTGAGTACATCTTCCACCACTGCAGGCAACTCAGTGGCAACTCAGTGGTTACAAATGCCAACAGCAGATATAAGAACATACATATTAATCCCCAGGCTAGAAGCTAATCACTGCAGCCACATTCCCAGTACTTTACTGACTGTGTCCAGGCTAGTTGCTGTCGGCGATGCAGCATTAGATAGACTGCATGGGCTTAGGCTTCCGGTGTTGCCTTCCCATTTGGTTCCTATTTAACCTGTCTCACAACCAATAAAGGAGCTAGTCAATTACAACAGACCGGGAACTTCACAGGCAGGAAATGGGCCAATTACATCAAGCCGAGAGAAAGACAGCCAGCCAGTCAGTCAGTCAGCTAGGGGTTAAAAAAAGAATGAAATATGTAAAGAGGCAGGCAAGCAAGCAGGAGAGGCAGCAGTTTAGGGTTTCAATCTGCCAGCTAATCTTCAAACAGCAAGCTGGCAGTGTGCTGGTCACTGATAAAGGGCCCGGTCTGTCATCACACAGGCTCACCTCCAGTCACTCAGACCTCCTGTCAGGACGTCATATGGAATCTGGGAAACAGCCAAGGGCAAGGAGACAGGCCACAGAGAGAAGTAGGGCGAGGGGGAAAATCTGTGTGTGCGTGTGTGTGTTTGTGTGTGTGTCGGTTCGTCCGTCCGTCTGACTGTCCATCTGTCTTCTTGCGACAGTGTCTATCTCTGTATGCCTGCCTGTCTTGCTTGTGTGTGTGTGTGTGTGGGGGCGTGTCTGTCCATCTGTCCGACTGTGACGGTGTCTGGGTCTCTGTGTGTGCCTGCTTATTTTGTCTGTGTGGTGCTGTGTATGCGTGTGCATGTCTTGAGCATGTCTGAAGCAGCACGTTCCTGCCCGTGCCCCTCCCTCTTCGCCTTTCCCGGCACACGTGCGCGAGTGCCGCGCGCACGCCGCAGGTTTGAGGGTCATAAAATCAAACGCTGATTGTGTGATCATGGGTAATTGTGTGAGGAGAGGCCATAAAGTCTAAAAAGAGGGCGTATTAGTGTTTTGTGGCTGTGTTTTATGGGAAGGTGGGCTTTTTACGTCTGGGGATGACTGTGGTGAAAGGTGAGATGGGGCGGAATCAAAGAGCTGACTTTGTTGTTTAAAGTCAGTCCCCCCTGAGGTAGACTGCAGCTGAAAGACAATGTTTACTGCCTGCTGATTGACAATATAAAGGCAGTCAGACGGTGTTGGAGAGCTAATTGCACGAGGCAGAAAGACTTAGTTGTCTTGATGTCTATTGGAACTTAATTATTCATTGTGAGGCGTGACGAATTCTGCGTTGGTGCAGTTGATTTGCAGAACTTAATTCAGTTCAGAGAAACATTTCACTTGCGGATAGCAGTGTGTGAATGTATTTCTGTGGAGGCTCTGAAGAGGTTCACCAGAAATTGCTGGAACTTGTTGACAGTTCAGTGCATCTCTACTTTCGCATGGAACGGTGTGGGCCATGACTCCATGGCCCCCACAGCCTCCTTCATCTCCTTTACATACAAGGTTATTCGTGTCGCCAACAATGAAATGTGAATTGGACCGATTGATGTACAGTAGTGCCTTTCTACCAAGAGTGAATGCTCAAAGTGCTCCACAGAGAGAGGCGATGTGTGTAAGTGAGATGCATATCCAATGCACATCAGGCAATCATACACAGAGAGCAATGGGCTCACCGCCACACACTATCAGATAAAATCATGAAGCATGCTGGTCTGCAATCTTCGTATTATTCGGCAAATCAAACATGCAGCCATGGAATGTAGAAATGAGAGATGAGGCGATATTCCGTGTTTGAAATTACTTCACTTTGTTGATTTAAGTATAGTTTGCACAACAATAACACCCATTTAGAATGATACCATAACTAATAATTATGTTTTCCTTTTCTCACTCTCTCTGTAATTGTATCTTCCATAAGTCCTTGTGCGAGTCCTTGCAGGTCTGTAACTTCCTACACGTGCACTGATGTGCATTCACGATCTGCTGCGTAGCCTTGCTCGGTGACCTCCAACGTAAAACATTAATTGTGTTATACTTAAAAGTGTGGCCGTGCAGGTGTTTTCTTTTCAAAACATTGTGTTCAAGCCTATTCAAAGTAGTGTATTTATACACCAAAGCCAAGGTTGTTTGGTGAGTGTTGTTGGCTGTGCGTATCGCGTGAATGCAAATGGAACATTGGCAGAAGGTGGGGTTGGGTGATTTATCTGTTCCTGAAGGGATGTAACCCCACCGGAGGAAAGCATGACTGACCTAGAACTTCGTATTGTGTGTGCACTGCACGCGGGTGTGTGTTTGGTGATAGACGTCCCTTTCAAATAAGCATGCATAAGTTTGGTGGTATTATATAATAACAACCTCTATAACAAAAGGGATGCAACATTTCTCCAGTCAACACCAGTCTTCTTTTTATTGTACTGACTTTTAATCTGTTTACTTCTCTCTCTCTCGCACTGTAATAAGCTCCTAGATTATCCTGCAAAACCCCTGCCTTCAGTTACGTGTCGGAGCATCAGAATAACAGCCCAGGATGCAGGCGGACCTTATTTTACCTCAACGTGATATTCTGCCTGTAGCTGAAAAACTCTCTCTCTCTCCCTCTCTCCCTCTCCCTCTGTCCTGAAACCATCTCCTCCAGGCTCTGCTGCGCGTCTCCAGACCCCGTCCTGTGTTGTCCTTCCTCTGCACCCTCCATAAGCTCCTAGATCATTTCCAGGCCCTGCATCCAATAATATCTGGTGGAGCATGCATGCACCGTGGCCTATAGTGAGGTGAGTCAGTCAGTCAGTCAGTCAATCTTTCATTAGGCCTGGGGTGAGCGGGGGTCAGACGCCACTCCTTCACGGCCCAAGACAAGCAGCACATCTGCTGCGGGGCTGATGGCTGGAATGATAATGCTCTCCTCCTTTTCCACCTCCTCTTCTCATCTTCTGCCTTCCTCTCTCTCTCTCTCTCTCTCTCTCCCCCATACTCTCCCCACTTTTAGTTTTACCCTCCCAGCTTATTTCTTATCAGTCCATCTGTCTCTCTTATCTCTCCATCCGTCCATCCGTCTACACTGCAACATCTGCAGTGTCAATTTAACTCTGGGAGTGTACAAAACGGAATGGTTCCATTTGTACGCTACCAGAGTTAAAGCTGCAGTCTGTAACTTTTTTTGCCCTGCCCAGGATTCAAACCCTGGTCTTCCGCATGAGAGACCAAATGTTCTATCGCTCATGCAGGAAAGAGGCAATCCCCACATTGCCAGGATATTGCACATATGAGCTTCAGGCAGTACTTCTTGTAAACCAGTAGATGTCCTACCTGACACCAGGGTCTAAATGTCTCAATGGAAGAGAAGGGAGGGAGACCATCTCCAAACATCGCAGATGTACTAGTTTTATTGTATTAACATACTACTAGTCCATACCCGGGGATGTGTGCACTCTGGAGATATTTGATTTTGGTATGAGTAATGTGACTTCACCTCGTTGAGACTTTGATGAGACAGGGGTTATAAATTGGTGTCACATTAGCTCTGTGGAGAATTACTGGTCTACCTTTAAGTTAGTCCACCTTAAGGACAGGTTAGCTCATTTCATTAGCTTAGCTCTGTGACATTGTGTCACTGTATGTTGGGTTTTAACCACAAACAGAGATATCACCAAGGCATTTGGGAAGCTTGGCAAGAGAAGCACTAGTCAAGGACACAGTAGGTGCTTATTTAGTCATTGACAAACAAAACTGTACACTTGTTCTCTCTGTCTGTGACACTCCTTTAAATGGATGGACTCAGGTTGTGCACACTCACAGTGTGTTGATGGTAATAACACAACGTTCGTTCGAACATTGCACGTGTCACTCTCTGTGCAAGTGCTATGGAAAATGATATCCGAAGTGGTCCTCCGCTCATCAAACTGTGTGTGTGTGTGTGTGTGTGTGTGTGTGTGTGTGTGTGTGTGTGTGTGTGTGTGTGTGTGTGTGTGTGTGTGTGTGTGTGTGTGTGTGTGTGTGGACAAGGCTCCCAAATGAAAGTATATACATTTGCAGCTGTGAGGCAGGTATGCCTCGACCTACGCTGCTGTTGTCCCGGTGGTTACTGATCCCAATCCCATAGCCTGCGGTACCGCGTAACCATGACAACACAGCCCATGACCGTAATCGGGACACCAGATCCCATAGGTCGGAATTGCTGTTGTTTACACATAAACGATAATAACCAGCGTACATTTTGGGAAAGTGAAAAACAGGCATTGTGTGCATATGCTAATGGTCAGTGGCCGTGTGCAAGTGCAGAGCAAATTGCTCAACTCACTGAGGAGAACCATGCGGGACAGAGAGTGTGACTGACTGAGAGTGTGACTGACTGCATGACGGACAGAGATTTGGTTAATTATATGTAGGATACCACAGTGGGATCCGGGGACCCCCAGGGCCAGGGGTCCTTGGGGGGGTTCGAGGGGGTCCCTAGCAAAATTCATTGATACAGCGTCAACATTTTTAACCACTTTAACCCTATATACATGCTCAGATTGTAGATCTGCTATTTTCAAAACATCAAACCAATATGCCCATACATGGTTTCTGTTGTGTCTGATGTCAGTGCATGTTGAAAATCAAATCTCCATATATGTGCATTTGGTTTATATTGTGTATGACATCAGTGCACTGCATATTGATCTCCATATACAGTTGACGTGGTCTATATGTGCATTTGACTGTTGACGTTGGGATTTCATCTAGGGTTGACCAAACAATATCGCCATAGTTACTCAAGACTCCATGCACTCCATATTCGGACATAATGGTCAAGAACGCCATATATGGTCATGGTTGACGTGGAGTGCCTTGTATGGATCCTTATATGATTTGTTTGAGTCTCAGTTGATGTTTAGAGGTGAAAGGTTCCATTATACAGTTTTAGATACTGTGGATAATTAAAATGAAAAATACATTTGAAAATGAACTGTAAGCAGTGCTGCTGTCGTCTTACTGTGGGAGCAAGTTGAGATTTTCATACAGGGTGCAGTGATGAGTCATACTGTATATATGGACAACCAAGAACAAATCTACATAAATGGTAATAAATTGTATTGAGAGGAAGAAGGTTAGATTTATTTGCAGTCTGATAGACTACATCAGCATAATCCATGATAGCTAGTGTGAGTTGTAGAACAATTTTCTTTCTGGCTGTAAATGTAAAACAGTTTCTGTTCCGGTAAAGAACACCAGTGCTGAAATTGATTTTCCTCGCAATATTATCTATGTGGCATTTGAATGAAAGTTCTGAATCAACATCAACAAATGTTGTATGGGGGTCACTGGCACAAAATATTTTCATTTGGGGGTCCTTGACATGAAAAGGTTTGAGAACTTAAATAAAATTGTATCCTCTAGAGTCTAGAATAAGTTCAGGAGAGCAGCTTTTAACCCATTCAATCCAGGGACGCATCCGTGTCACTTTAGATATCTTTGGCTATTCAAAAATAGCAGATATAGCTTGTAGATCTGCTATATATTTTTTTTTATCTTGAAAATGTGTGCACATCTGCATTTTTAACTCAAGTCTTTGCTCCCTGGAACAAACATATTTTGAGATGGGGGTCTGCGGCCAAATACATATAATTTTCTGGGTTCCTTGACGTGAAAAAGGTTTGAGAACCACTGATATTATAGCAACATACGTTTTTTTTCCAAAATTGATTTAGAAGACATTTGTAGAATCCCCAGAAGCATAGATTTGAGTTAAAGATGTTCGCTTTAAAAAACATATATATTTTCTCTCCGCTACATTTCAAATAGAAATATTGTACACTACTACATTTTCAGGAAGGGACTCTTGGGACCCACACTTACAAAAAAATATGTTATGAATTATTATGAAAATAGCTGATCTACAAGGTCAAGATTTGCAAGAAAAAAAAATATTTTTCCAAAAAGATTTCAGATCTACAAACTCGTAGAGCGGCACTCCTATAAGCTTGTAGATCTGCTATATTTGATTAGCCCAAAGTATAAAATAATGATTATAGCAAAAAGAAATCTAAAATAACACAGTATGCATGCGTTCCCGGACTGAATGGGCTAAATGAGCACTCAGGTTGTTATACAGTGTGTAGTTCTTCCTCTCCTTGGGGTGCTTCCTTGGAGGTGGGCTGCAGCATGGTGTGGTGTGGGAGGTGATTATGTATGATGTGCAGACTCAGTGTTGACCTTTTTCCCTGTCGTCCCTCAGATTGAAACCAACACTCACAGACTCTCTCCCCCCCCCCCCCCCCCTCTGTTCTTGTTACTTTGCTGCTGCTGCTGCTGCTGGTGCTGCATGGCGCTTTAATGTTTCATCCATATTTTGTGAGAAGGGAGAACTTCCGACCACATACACAGTAATTGCCCCGGCTCCTGTAGCCTGAATTTCATATCAGGCTTGCTTGTGCGCACTGGCGTGCGTGCGTGCGTGCGTGCGTGTGTGTGTGTGTGTGTGTGTGTGTGTGTGTGTGTGTGTGTGTGTGTGTGTGTGTGTGTGTGTGTGTGTGTGTGCTTGCACTTGAGTCAGTTCTTTTTTTTTTGCGTTTGCTCCTTTCTGCCTGTGTGCATGTCTGTCAGTGTATTATCATTGTGTATGTGTGTGTGTGTGTGTGTGTGTGTGTGTGTGTGTGTGTGTGTGTGTGTGTGTGTGTGTGTGTGTGTGTGTGTGTGTGTGTGTGTGTGTGTGTGTGTGTGTGTGTATACACATACCGTGTATATATATATATAGTTAGTGGAGTGTAGGTACGATTGGTAAATTGCTTTTAACTCCCAATTCCTACCATTGCATTGAATGTAGAGGGACATCGGGCATCAATTTGACTACTAATATTCTATTTCATATTTGGCCCTTAAAAAAAGGGTGAGTAACATCACACATTGTATAAAGACGCTGATTTAAACAGCAGAAAGATCACTGCTGACTTTTATTTTATCAACAGATATTTCATGAGAGACACTGACAAGAAAAAACTAAAATAACGTAAAGGTTGGGCAGAAACATTGTACTGTATCTCCATATTTCAACTGTTTATGTTTTAGATAAGATTATAAGATTCAAGTGTCATTGGGTGTAAAAGCAGCCAATTAATATTATATAATATATCCATTTTGTTCCATTTGTACACACTCAACACTAAGGATTTTGTGTACCCTCTCTCAAAGCAAAATAGGAATTCTCTCTACTGCCATGTAGAGATGGTGGACTTCTCTCTCTCTCTCTGTCTGTTTGTCTGTCTGCATGTATGTCTCTCTGCCTTACTCCTCTCTCTATTTCTCTGTATTTCTTCCTCTCACCCTCTCCCTTTCTCCCTATCTCCTCCTCCTCCTCTCTCTCTCTCTCTCTCTCTCTCTCTCTCTCTCTCTCTCTCTCTCTCTCTCTCTCTCTCTCTCTCTCTCTCTCTCTCTCTCTCCATCTCTGCGAGCTTTGCTGTCGCAGCAGTTGCTGTCAGTTTGAGCGGTGCCTGCCCCCAAATATAATAGGGTTTTCTTGACTGAACTCCCTGGGGATTGACTGGCAGTGAAGAATTCACCACGGCTCATTTGGAGAGAGTGCAGAGTGAGAGGACGGACGGGCTTCGTAAAAAAAAACTAGCCCCTCCGCGTCTCGGCGGCGGGCGTGTGGCATTCCAGCGAAGGTGTTAGTTTCACTGATAATACGTTCATAGAAACACAAGCAGTTAGGTTTACTGGGTCGCCTCGCGTCTGTGGCTCTGTCTGTGACGCATGTCACGCGGCTTAAAGAATAAGACCGTAGGGTGTCAACTTGGGCACAGCTGTGCGGAGTGTGTGTTATGTAAATGGGGTGTGTTTTAAATGCGCAGCAAATGACACATCTCCGGCACTGATAAATGACTGTCATTGCAATGTGCTGCTTTTTTTTTTGTATGTTTTTTTTTTGCTGGTTCTTTTTTTCTCTCTTTTTTTTTTATTTTACACAGTTTTGTGGTGTCTGTAATAATAGGAACATTATGTAAAATAGTGATAATTCATAAGGGTCTTTGTTGATTAAGATTTATCATCCCACATGTGTTTTAATATAAAGTATTACTTTTATGGTTTTGTTTTTGTTGTTGAAAAACACTTGGAAGACCATAAGAGCATGTCAATGATCACAGCAGTGTGGCACCAATATGAGTGCCATCTAATAATGTAATGGCCCTTAGAGCACTAGATCTGCGGGTAGATTATGCATGATTGCAGTCCATTATGCAACAGTAATGTGGGGAAAGTGGTTTTACAGTTTGCTGATTGCATTAACATAACACTATGACTGTTAGTTGACTATATTATTTTATTTCATTGAGAAACATAACTGCATGTTCAAGTGATAGTGAAGTCTCACCTACCACATATGCGCTCGCACGCACGCACGCACACACACACACACACACACACGCACGCGCGCGCACACGCACACGCACACACTCTTGTACTGCCATGCTTGTGAGGACTTGGCTGAGAAATGATTTCCATTGACTTATGTTGGTATAATATCAGCGGTTCTCAAAATGATATGTATTTGGCCACGGACCCCCATCTCAAAACTATTTTGTTCCAGGGACCCCCACCAGAAGCAAAGATTGGAGTTAAAAATGTATTATATTCAAAGATTTGCACACATTTTCACGTTTTTTTTTCCAAAATAGCAGATCTACAAGCTCATAGCTCATAGCTATGAGCTTGTATATCTTCTGTATATCTGCTATTTTTGAATAGCCAAAGAATTCACTAATCTACAGTATAACTGTTACCTTAACATCACCACTACGACACATCACCACCTTAATCTCTCTCTACCCTAACCTTAAGCATAAACCAAGAGTAATTCTAACCTTAAAACAGCATCATGCAAAGTGAGGACCTTTTATACTCACAAAGACAACAAACAGTACAAGTACACAGACACAGGCATGCACATACACACTCACAAACAAACACACACTGATCCTCACAAGGACAGAAGTACACACAGTTCTACACGTAGCACATGCACGCACGCACGCACACACACACACACACACACACACACACACACGCACAGGCCCTTACACGCGCACACACACACACACCTAAACTACAGGCCAGTATCTGTGGTATGAGGATCTCTTGTTGCTAGACAGCTGCATGCCTCGGCCCCTCACAGCGGTTGACTGAGCTCTGAGGAGCTTGACAAAGAGGCTTAAAGTCCTCCCTAAGTCTCCAGCCCCTAGGTCGCCTGCATACCCCGAGCCTGGCCCTCCAAAAGACCTGAATGCAAGTTTAGCAGCTATGGTTACACCCCGACAGACCCCTGCCGCCCCTCTCTCTCTCTCTCTCTCCCTCTCTCTCTCTCTCTCTCGCATTACCATTTTTTCCTGGGGCTGCTTCAGTCTTATAGCCCGGCAACAGGTTCCTCTGGTGCTCCGTTCTTATTTCATAACATGATGAAAGAACTGCACGACACTGTGCTGCTACCCAGGGACCCTGCCAGTGATGGACAGAGTATAAATACTCGAGTATTCCAAAGGACAAAAAATATTTTTTTACATCAATGCATTGCTGTACTGAAATTTTGAACATTACCTCACCCAAAACAATTCTATAGTATATATTACTATATATATACTATAGTGAACAATATTTTTTGTGAAAGTCATGTGCTTGCAAAAACAAAGAAAAAAAACATATGTACAGTACTCAAGTAAATGTACTTAGTTACTGTCCACCACTGCGAGGGACCCTGCACTGCAAAATCGGGAGTGCTAATTCAACTGAGTGTGCAAACCGACTGGTACGGTTCAATTAGCGCTCAGGATTTTGCAGCGGTAGTGTTTCTCCTGTGTCTGTGTGCGCGCGTGTGCGTGACGTGTGTGCCTCCGTATCTGTTTTTTTGCATGCGTGTGCATGCGTGCGCATGCGTGCCGCTCTCTAGCGAACCCAGAAGCCCAAATGGTAATTAGCCCGAGATGCATGCACGCACACACACACACACACACACACACACACACACACACACACACACACACACACACACACACACACACAGGCACGCACACCAGACGGATGGACAGTGGAGCAGTCTGCTGCTTGACGGGCGGAGGGGGATCGGGCGTGCAGGCAGGAGGGGAGGGGAGGAGGGGGGGCGGGGGGGATCTGCATTCTTCCTCCTTGTTTTTTTTTTCCGTCTTTTTTTTGCTTAGACGGCTCTTTCTTGGAGAAGCGCGGAGCGACACGCTGCGAGATGTTTGCCAGCTACCTACTGTACCGCTCGGCCCTGTGACCCGGCCTCTGTGGAGAGAGACTGAAGGATCTAGATTGGACATGGACAATAAATCATCACCCACATCCACCCAGTCTGGGGGCACAGACAGACAGTGGAGGGTATGGATGGGAGGGGGAGTGGGGAGTGGGGGGTGTACTGTATGCAGGCACGGAGACACAGCAGAACACTGGGTTCATGATGGGAAGAGGGACACATGAAGAGGCAAAGAGAAACTGCAGTACTAGAGGCATTTCTGTGTGTGTGTGTGTGTGTGTGTGTGTGTGTGTGTGTGTGTGTGTGTGTGTGTGTGTGTGTGTGTGTGTGTGTGTGTGTGTGTGTGTGTGTGTGTGTGTGTGTGTGTGTGTGTGTGTGTGTGTGTGTGTGTGTGTGTGTGTGTGTGTGCGTGCGTGCGTGCGTGCGTGCACGCGTGTTCCATACTGGGCCAAACGTGTACCTGTGTGTCTTTATGAGAGTAGTGTGTGTGTGTGTGTGTGTGTGGGAGGCAGTATTCAATGTCGGCAGCTGGAAGTACTCAAAGCGCTGCTGCATGGAGAGAGAGAGAGAGAGAGAGAGAGAGAGAGAGAGAGAGAGAGAGAGAGAGAGAGAGAGAGAGAGAGAGAGAGAGAGAGAGAGAGAGAGAGAGAGAGAGAGAGAGAGAGAGAGAGAGAGAGAGAGAGAGAGAGAGAGAGAGAGAGAGAGAGAGGAGAAACGGAGAGAGGAGAAAGAGAGAGAGAAAAAAAAAGAAGGAACACAAGTGCGAGAAAGAGAGGGAGAAAGAGGCACCAGCAGACTCCCTCTTTACAGGGGCTGAACTCTTGCAGAGTGAGAGCCCCTATAGAAGGAAAGCAGGGTCATCTGAACAGCACAGCAGCCTCTAGAGCACACACACACACACACACACACACACACACACACACACACACACACACACACACACACACACACACACACACACACAGAGCGGAGCAGAACAACGCCGGGGCCAGCGTGAGTGCAGGGAGTTGCACAGCGGTACTCCTCAGGAAGCGGGTCTTGTTTAGACTCTAAGCTATGTGCAAAGAATAATAAGGAGTCGGACAATGTTGGTACAGCCACGCAACGCACTCCTCCGTCAAACCTATTATGTCTTCCCTCACTCGCTCGCCCGCCCGCCCGGACAGACAGAAAGACACAGACAGACAATGGCTCGGTGGCAGTGTTGTAGATGAAAGGGCATTAGGCATACTGTACACAGTACCTGTGTTATTATGTTATGGTCAAAGCAGCAATGATGGAAAAACATGCAGATGAATGATAGTGTTTTTTTTTTTTTTTTTTTACTGTTCCCCTCCTGGAAGGTACTCAAGTTCACATCCTCTCGCTCTCTCTCTCTCTCTCTCTCCATCTCTCTCGCTTTTATTATCTCTGGTTCGGTTTCTCTCTGTCTCACTCTCTTTGCTCTTTTCCTCTCCTCTCCTTTCTTTTCTTTCTTTTCTTTTCTGGGGCAAGGTAATGGAGGGGAACCAAGTTACTCAGCTGAGGAGAGCCAAGGCTTTGATTTGCGCTGTGAAGTGTTAAAAGTTACAGTGCACAGCTGAACTTGTATATTCAAGCCTTTTGGCAGAGTTACAGCTCCCCCAGCTAAGCCACATGTTTCAAACTTTCAAACTTAACAGTGAAATGAACAGGTGTCCCAGACAAGGTTTCTGTTCTTCTTGGAAATATGCAAGCGTGCGTGCGTGTGTATGTGTGTTTGAGTGTGTGTGTGTGTGTTTGAGAGCATGTACTGACCTCCTCTCCTCTCTATCACATTAAAACAGGTCACTGAGGCTGCCCCCATCCCCCATCACTTCTTTTTTTCCTCTCCCCCTTTTCCACACGGATCCATACTGTAATGGACACCTCCATTTTGTGTATGAGTACTGTATGTTAGTGTGTACTGTATGTGCATGTGTGATGGGGGTGTCGCAGCCTTGTACTTTATGCTCCTCCCTGACAGAAACGTCGGTGAATCAACTCGGCGATTTCAGTGGGTCATTCTGGAAGATTTTGTTACCTTTCAACAAACCAGTGGGCCCCTGGGCTGAGGCCAGGGAGAGGCCAGGGAAAATAGACGAGAGAACGAGAGAGACATGAGACAGAGAGAGAGATATAGAATGAGAGAAGGGATTGATGATCAAGTTTGAAAAGGTGAAGAAACAGGAGACGAAACGTGTGGTTGAGATCAGGAGAAGTGCAATGCAATAAGCTTATGAAAGAAAAACGGGGGAAAAAAACAAATGTAGAACGTTTGAGGCAAAGATCTTGAGATCTCTAGTTGAGGGACGCTAGGACTCGGTGGAAATCCTGGAGTTCATACGCGTCCCAATCAAAGACCATTGACCTGGCAGGCCTGTGACCAATTATCCATGTAGCTCTACAATGTGAACCAATCAGCTAGGCAGATAGCTTTCTGATGAGCGATAGGTCTCTTTATACGTATCGGCCGCCAAATCACCCCCTGATGAGTGCATCGGCACGTAGCCTACATTTTTGCCCGAGTGGAGAGTGAAGTAGAGATCTTGAAATCAAGTGGAGCTACCTGTCATCTAAAGGAGCGCCTCATCATAACGCACTAAGCGCTTCAGTCCTTTATCAGTTACCCTCATGGGGCGGAGACGGAATTCCATTACATATGAACATGGTAAAGTAGCAGGGCTAAAAAAAAGAGAAAAGTTTCACGTAAATCCCACAATTGTTTGGACAGAATTTAACCACTTAAACCCTATATACAAGGGGTTTTCAACTGATTTTGACCCTGGGACCACCATCCTGACTAAGAGCAACCTGGGGACCACCACTATTGTGCGTGGCGGGTCCATCATAGACCCACCCCACACAATAGTGGTGGGGGGTTCATGCACCACAGGGAGCTGGAGAAAATAGCTATAATATCAATATAATATCTAATAAAATACCGTGATTTTGTTTGAATATGATGAAATATGATTAAGGATTACTGTGATTATGGTAAGCTCACATTTCATATCACACACACACACCAGACAGTAAGAACTCCTGTAAGTTATCAAAAGTAAAAAAAAAACATGCCCTTTGTTTATGCAATACCCATTGTACCCGTTCTGAGAGTGCCCGTTGTACCCGTTGACAGTGAACTTTAATGCAGTACCCATTATCATAGTACTTGGAGGCCATTCTATGATGTCATATAGATGATATCAGGGACAGGCAGGCAGGCAGGCAGACAGACAGACAGACATAGAAATATCCATATATGGGCATAAAAAGGGGCACAGACAGACGGGCAGATACAGAGATCTGTGGATTTATAAATATAATATTTCTGTCAATATACACGCCATGTTTGAAGTCGATCGGTCAGACGGTTCTTGAGATATGCGTGGAGAACAGAAACAGACACTCAGACTAGAGTTCGGCCCACTGCGCGGCACTCACGCCTATGTCGCATCGCCCATCTGACCGGCAGCCTGACTTGCAGCATTCCATTTCCGCTTTTTGGCAAGGCACTGCTGTGTATCCTCCTCAGTCTCAGCAGCCCGACGTACAGCATCCCGCTGACAGCTTTGGGCATGTCGCTGCTTGGTTATTTCCTCAGTGTCACTTGTCTGGTCTTGACTGTTCTCAGCGGCTTTTCTGGCCCTTAAAGCTTGCATTCTATCCAAAAGGAGTTTTAGCCCTTTTCTCAGACACTGGAGTTGATGATATAGAAGCGTCTCTGGACTGAACTTGGAATAGGTTCTACAGATATCAGGGGCCCCCAGGGGCCACATCGGCAAATCAATGTTGTGTCTGACATCAGTGCATGTTGAAAATCTCCGCACAGGCGCATGTACTACCCTGACCCTTCCTCGTTGCCTTGCCTACTTGTTGTCTATTAGTTGTATGAGCTCTTGTTTTATTGGATCTTGTTTATTCGATACACTTATTTGTTTTAGCTCTTGCTCATTTGATTTTCCTATGTTGTCTGTTTAAGAAAGTAGGTAGCTGATATATTGCACTTTTACCATAGCGCTAGGTATACTTTTAGTTGCTTGTTTTAGAAAAGAATGAACTTAAGACTTCTGGTGATTAGTAGTTTCCTTGCCTACCTATGTTGAATGCACTTATTGTAAGTCGCTTTGGATAAAGGCATCTGCTAAATGACTTTACTGTAATGCAATGTGTCTGACATCGGTGCATGTTGAAAATCTCCGCACACAGGCGCATGTATAGCACACACACTTGCATACACATGCATTAATTACCAATTATGTCTCCACTCCCGAGTCCTTATATATACTTAGTTAATAAATAATGTTGCAGTGTCTTACTGTGTTTAAAGTTACACCTGCCAACCACCGTTCCACAAAGTGGAACCAAACAAATGTAATATTTAGTTACATTCGTAAATATGCTGTGAGAATCTACACTGATTTCAGAGTGCTCTGGTGTTGACGTCAAGCACCTAATTTATTCATTCAAATGAACTTGAATTCATTCTATATATGTGTAAACATGTTTGGGCCTATAACCAGTTTTATATGTACCATAGACACGCCACTGCTAATCTTGCCCACTTCACTGATCAGCGCCACATGTTTGATACACGCTGCCAGTTGCACAAGGAAGTCATTCCACAAATATAATTATTTTTTAACGTTTCGTTTTTTGTGTGAATATTTTTCACATTGTTCTTTCAATGACATGACATCAATGTGATGTCATATATGATGTCAAACATTCACGGGAAGCCACACTGTTATTTGACCCCATCTTGTTGTTGTTATACACACTGTTAAGGAATTACTAGAGTACAAGAATTCCCCTGCCTGCAATGTCTCTACCAGCTGTATTTTATGTGTGACAATGAACACCCTTGAACCTTGAACAGAAAAATACTGAAAAACATGTGCTTCAAAAATCTGCTTTCATCCTTGCACAAACGGACCATATAGTGGCTGTTCAGACCTAAAGGCTTGTTTTTTTGTTTTGTTTTGGTGGAGGAAAGGGGGATGGGGGGGTCTGCATTCGATTCATCTATTCGCAAGGGTTCCCAAACTTTTACAGCACGAGACCTAAAGAAGAGAATTTTTGTGTCTCCTCGGGAAAATGTGGAAGACCTGGAATGCATCTGTGTTACTTTTTGATTTGAGCTAAAAAGCATTATTTTACACTTTGGCTATTCAAAAATAGCAGATATACAAGCTCGTAGTGCAGCACCGAGTGCCGTGCTACGAGCTTGTAGATCTGCTATTTTTGAAAAATCATGAAAATATGTGCAAATCTTTGAATACGTATTGTTTTAAAGCAAACATTTTAACTGAAATCTTTGCTTCTGGGGGTCCCTGGAACAAAATATTTTGAGATGGTGGTCGGCGGCCATTTTGGGGGTCCTTGACATGAAATAGTTGGAGCACCACTGATATAGAAACATACGTTTTTTTCAGAATACTGTTAGGATTCAGAAGACATTTTGTAGAATCGGCCTCAGGTCTTAATGAATTACAGGTCCTTTAAGTGATATTATTGTTAAAAGAGTATATTCTGATTGCAGTAGAGTGTGTGTTCAGTAACAGGGGTCTCCCCATTTTTCCAGCTCTATACTAACAGAATACATTTTCAGGTGAGTTGCCAATTTCATCCAATCAGGAGAGAGAACCCATTTATCAGCTTCATTATACTGTTTCATCGCTTCCAATTTCACTTGTCTATCCTGTACCTTGTACGAGTTCTCTGTTCTCTGTCCTGATTGGATGAAATTGGTATCCCGAACCTGAACATTTATTTTCTGTTCACGAAAGAGCTGGAGAGACAGAGAGACCCCTATTACTGAACAAACACTCTATAACAGTGTTTACTATCAGAATATAAAGCAATTTAACACAGATAAAACCAAAACATATCACTTAAGTCTTATAAGAAATGAACCCCCAGCCAGCACCCATTAGCTCTCAACGTGTCGCAACACGACATGTTGTGAGCTTGTAGATCTGCTAAGACATTTGGTATAGACGGAAAAAATCTGTCCAAAGTGAGCCAACTCAGATCCAATTTACCGTTTCTAAGTCTAGATTTTTGAAAAATAAAGTAATAAAAAGAAAAGAAAATGGTAGGAAAGGGATATTTGTGAACCATAAAAACGGGGCCCCTATGTTTAGGAAACACCGATCTGTCGTGATTGAACTGCATGGAAAGGTGCACTGCTCCCGACAACCTGCTCCTGAATTACCACCATCTTGGATGCCTCCACATTAAGCAGGTCTCCATCTGCTGCGGTCAGGTCAGCACACACCAATCACGACTGGCAAGACAAGCCGGAGGACACCTGATATGCTGCTATAGAGCGAAGAGGATGGCTTTACCTTCCACAAGCCTATAGGGCTAGCGGAGCGCTAAAACCAAGAGCAGGGACGTCTAAAGGCCCCCAACACCACTCCTCCTGTAATTGAAAGTGGACTCACTACCCGAGCGGCAAGAATGTATATATATCTTGCTTGAGAGATTCTCCCGGGAGAGTGTCTTTGGGGCGTTTCATTTTAAGTTGCTATCTGTCACATGGGCAAACTAATCAGAGAGACAGATGAAAGGTGGGGGCCAGAGGAGGGGTCAGCTACTCAGTGATGGCTTCCTCTGATGGTTGGATGACCTCTAACCCCCACTAGAGGATCATGGGTAAGGGGGTAAGCCATGTGTGATGAAACTCACAATACTAGCTCCCGGGGCTGTGCTGATCTAACCCAGGCTGCTTAATGTGTCTGCATGTTTTTATACATTATTTATACGACCAACGCTGATATTTTTCTTCATCTAGACTAGAGCAGTCCAACCGTCCAGCATAGCCTCGTAAGAATCTTTGATATAATTTACCTCGCTTCCACTAATGAACTGGAGTAAAGATGTCAAGGGTACAGCGCAAACTGGCACCTATATCCCACCTTTTCCAATTAAGTTATATGGAGCATATGAACCCTGAACTTTCCATCTGCCTACAAGGTTGCGATCTAGTCATCCAAGTCATACATTTATAATTGGGTGTGTTACATACACCGAATTCCTGCGCTCAATGGACCCTTTCACGACACCCCAATCAGACCAGACTGTCTGTTCTTGTGCTCTCCAAACCGCCACCAGACAAACAGCTCGCTGTTATATTTACTTCGCGTCAAGTTTGAACAAGCCTCACTTGAAACAAACTATTGTTACACCTCGGATTAGGTGTCCGTGAATGCCGGGGCAAGCAGCACGGGAGACGAGCGGGACGGGAGTACGTTCAACAGCGGTGACGTAATCTACTGTACGCTGTCTGTCATGACACCATCCACACATCAGAAGCCTTATTTATTTATACTGCTAGAGTTCTGCGGCACAGGAGTTGCAAAAAACAAAAAACAAAAAAGTTGGAATAAACACCCCTGGAATCAAAAAAGGGGGTTTTCCCCAACCTTTCTTCTCAGCATGAAGGCGCTGTGAACTGAATGCTCAGTTAAGAGGACATTAGGCTGTTTACGGTTTATTAATTGTTTCTGAGGGAGAGGCAGTCCAAGCGTGACCTGCTGTTAACCACCATATAAAACCTCCACATGTTCGGAACATCTGGGGAGCTCTGAGTAAACAATACAGTGAAATATACTTTCAACATTTATAACTTTTTTTTTTCAGTGGGGGGGGGGGGGGGGCATGTTCGTGCACATGAAAGAGGGCTGTCCTGTATGTGTCTACAGCTGCCTGCCTGGCCCCCCTTTTAGCTCACCACTCAGTCCATTCGGCACATGTCCACTGGCAGAGGGCCATGCCAAAAAATGTCCACTGTATTCAATTATATTTATGTAATTACAGATGATGCACATTAATCAAACGTGATAATCGTCTCCCACGGACATATGGTTAGCGGTGCTGTCCCTCCTGTCCAAGTGGGGTGGGGGGGGGGGAGGCGGAGGGAACCCAACTCAAAGTATTTATACTTAATGAAAGTTGTATTCGGATAGCAGGAATGCATTCGTTAAAATAAAATCTAATAATTAAGATCATTTCCATAAATATGATTTTGATGCCAGCCGACGCTGGCAGAAACAATCTAGCATAGTAAACAGTGTACAGCTTGTGTTTGTGCGAGTGCATGTGTATGTGGAAAAACGATGTGTGTGTGTGTGTGTGTGGTATGAAAATCTAAAACTAATGTCATTAAAGTCTGGCTGCGTGTCACAGTTATTTACATGATGTAACCTTCCGCTGCCAGGGCCCGTCACTCTCAGGTTTCCATCTGCTGTGGGCTGGATACCAAAATATCAGCCTCTGTGTGTGTGTGTGTGTGTGTGTGTGTGTGTGTGTGTGTGTGTGTGTGTGTGTGTGTGTGTGTGTGTGTGTGTGTGTGTGTGTGTGTGTGTGTGTGTGTGTGTGTGTGTGTGTGTGTGTGTGTGTGTGTGTGTGTGTGTGTGTGTGTTTATGTGGGAGTGCGTGTGTGGCATACATTGCGGAACCACTGCAAGCCTCCAGTACCTGACCTCGCTGATGGCCCTAAGCTGTCAGCTCTTTCCTGTGGGAAGAAGAGGGGAGCTAAACAACTGATTATCTCTTCCAGTCACCTCCAAATGCTACTGACAGTGCTTCACCGCAGAGAAAGAGAGGGCTACGAGTTTGATAGAAGTGAAATGTGTGTGTGTTTGTCTATCCAGGAGAGGAGAGAAAATACTTATTTTAAAAAAAATCGACTCAAGGACTAGCAGTCTGTCAATAACGTAACAACATATAGAGGGATAACAATGCACTGTAAAAAACAGTTTTAAAGCTGCAATCCATACCTTTGATATCCTACTCATGGATTCGAACCCTGCAAAACCAAAAATACACGCAAGTAGGTAATCCCTGCTTGGCCAGGTGAGATGTTGAGCCAAAGATGGTACATTTTTAGGAAGATCCGCCATCCCAATTGGAGCCACTAGAAGCGAAATGGTACACAAATCCTATATGGTCTCCTAAGTGGGCACCGGCGTCTGACGGCAAATCTCACGAGCGTCCTATGTTTACCAATAGGGCCTGCTACTGTATATCCCGCGAGAGTGTGTTGCTGGGACAGAGAAAGGTCGATAATAAAGTACATTTTCTCCTGATTTGTCTCTCTGAAAAAAGCAATTTTAGCATGAAAATCTTGGAAATATTGTGTCGCTTTTGACCAACGGGGCCATTATTTAGTCCAGTGACCATGTGGCTAAAGAATGATTCAGAAGCTGTGTTCACGTTCACTTCTTCTATTAAAATGAATAGACTCCAAACTGCTTCCGGTCTCCTAAAAAGGCGTCCACCTACTTCACGCAGATACAGGAAGTAAACCGGAGATGACAGGTCTTGCCATTTTTTGTCTTGGGTTGAGCTTATGGGCTTCAGGTTAGAACTACTTGTCAACCAGTAGGTGTTCTACCTCAGTGGTTCTCAACCTGTGGGCCGGGGACCACTGGTGGGCCGGGAGGGCATTGCAAGTGGGCCCCCAAATAATTGGCAAAACACTAAGATTTTAATGATGACATTAATATAAAAAAAGTGATCCCAAGACATAAGAACTTCAGGTATACTACGTTGGGTCCATTGATCCAAGCCGGAACATAATCGACTGATCATTAAAATAAAGCTCTGAAAATGCTCGCGGCCCACCCACCTGACCACTTTAAGTGGTCAGATTGAACACTTTTGAGGCCTGATCCAGGAAAGGTTGAGAACCACTCCCTGACACCATGGGGTCTAAACCTTGTCAATGAGTTGGGAGACCACCTCCAACCACGGCAGATGTGCTAGTTATATTGTAATAACACACTCTACCAAACATACGTAAAAATAACGTTTTATTACTTTTAAAAAGTTCTAGATTGCAGCTTTAACTCTGACGTGTATAAAATGTAACCAAATGGACCAAATGTAACCAAATGGAAATTACAGTAGTTTACTCTGAGTTACAAATGGATTTTACTGTGCACATTTCCCATAAACTTCATTTCTTCATCACTGTCAGTTGTTGGACTTTATAGGGAGAATTGGTAACAACAGATTGCCTTTGATGTTGTAAATGTATTACGCCCATTCATGAAGGTCGTATGAATTTTCCCCTACAGTTAAAATGTGCAAAAAGTTACAAAACATTTCCATTAGAGCAATTTATAATTTAACAGTACAGAGCGTGCCCCCTTTTTTTCATTTAGGAACAAGTTGAGTCCAAAGGCATTCATGAATTGATTGAGACTTCATCTGACATGAGGCTTTGATGTTTTTCTCATTTTCCCCCGCACACTATTATTCTTTCTGTCCTTCGCTTTTCCTTATATCCTCGACCTTAAATGGGTCCATGAATAGGCTTCTTCATTGAGAACACCTGTGTGGCAGCTAAAATAAGCGTCTCTATATGTATATCTGATACTTCTACCATCCCATGGCCGTCCATATGAGCGTCTTTGCTTCCAATGTAATCAAACAGGAAGGCACACACTTCCTGTCTGCGCTCCATATGGATTGGAAGGTAACCATCAATATGGTTCCATATGACGGAGGAGCAGTGGTGGAAAAAGTACTATTCAATTTTTTTACTTAAGTAAAAGTATCAATACTTAAAGTACCACAAGTAGAAAGTACTCATTATGCAGAATGTCCCATTTCACAAGTTTTCAAGTTCATAAAATGTATAAAAATCTTTTGAAAATAGCAGATCTACAGTCAAGCTCAAAATGTGTCGCGTGGCGACACATTGTGAGCTTGTAGATTGGCTATTTTCAAATGGCCGAAATGTATATAGGGTTGAAGTGGGTAATGTAGGTTTTGTAATGATAATCAAAATCTACAAAGTCACTAGTAGGTTTTCAAATAATTGTAGTGGAGTAAAAGTATAACATTTGCCTCTGAGATGTAGTGGAGTAGAAGTAAAAGTACAGACAATTGGAAATACTCCAGTAAAGTAAAGAAAACCTCAAAATTGTACTTAAGTACAGTACTTAGTTACTTTACACCACTGAGGAGGAGAGACTGTTTTCTCTCTGTCTGTCTCTCCCTCGTTGTATGTCCTCTCTGTCTCGTTCTCCGTTTGGAGGTGTGGGTGTGAATGATTCAGGTTGGGTTTAGGATTAGAACTTTAGGATTAGAACATTTACAAGTTAGGTTTAGGGCTAGTGTTATGCCGATTTATACTTAGCTGCGTCCCGGTGTTGCTCACCAAAAATAGCCGATCTACAAGCTCACAATGCATTGCACTGTGACACATGCTTGTACATCAGATATTTTCGGAGAACTAAGAATACATCAGGTTTTAGGGTTAAAAATGGCACAAAAAATAAGTATAAAAATACCAACTCCCACTAATTTTGTGTATGTGTGTCTGCGCACGTGTGCTTGTGTGTGTGTGTGTGTGTGTGTGTGTGTGTGTGTGTGTGTGTGTGTGTGTGTGCGCGCGCACGTGTGTGTGCGTGCGCACGTCCGTGTGCATGTGTGTGCTTCCTTTGGACAAAAAAAGAGTGGCTAACCAAGTTTGCTTGCTTGAGCTTTGAGCTTTCCCTTTGGATGTACAGTAGATATACAGAGCTGTATGGTTCATGTTGGTTCATGTTCGCTTTTCCATCGCAGCTGAAAGAGCTAATTGTGCGGCGGAACATCACAGAGTGACACCATGGCTGACTAATGCATTAGCCATCGCCTGGTTTGATAGAGCGGTCGCCACAGCGTCTGTATGCACACACACACACACACACACACACACACACACACACACACACACACACACACACACACACACACACACATGACACACCTAGCCCCCCTTGCTAGGGGAGCCTTGTCATGCCTGTTCACTTGTTTTGATGGTGGTCCATGTCACGGCTGGTTGGCATGTTGTTTTGATCCCTACTGTCAGAGCCCAGTGTGCTCACACAGACACAGCTGGCTAGGGTGGAGCTGCTAGGGGTACACAGGGAGTTGAAGGACATGGATTCCTGCCAACACATTTCATACATAGCGCATATCTTACAAGTGCAGCTGAGACGTACGGATGGGGGGGGGGGGGTCCCCTCGCCCCACCGCTGCCCACCCCGCCATCTGCCCGCCTGGGGCTGGGGGCTCCATGGCTTAGCTTCCACATTACCCAAGCTTGACAGCCTAGCCCTCCTTCATTCTCTTCCCCATCCTTACTTGCTCCTTGCTCATCCCCTGGCATTGTCCCATTCCATCCCATGCATACCCTCCTTTCCTTTCCTTTCCTTACCTCTCCTCTCCTCTCCTCTCCTCTCCGTTGGTAACAATCACTGACCATTTTAATGACAGGACCATGTTAGTGTGAAGCTGGCTGTATTTCTCCTGAATGTCAGGGCAAATGAGAGATTAGCAACATTTTTAACCGTGGTGAGGACAGAGGACATTATTTCCCCCTCTCTCTCTCACCGTCTAATTTTGTTCTTGCTCAGAGGGAGAGCACAGGACCAGGAGAGGTCAACTCTCAGGTAGGGAGGTGTGTGCGTGTGTGTGTGTGTGTGTGTGTGTGTGTGTGTGTGTGTGTGTGTGTGTGTGTGTGTGTGTGTGTGTGTGTGTGTGTGTGTGTGTGTGTGTGTGTGTGTGTGTGTGTGTGTGTGTGTGTGTGTGTGTGTGTGTGTGTGTGTGTGTGTGTGGGAGTGGCCGTTGACAGGTGTGGGTCTGAGAGTGTCTCCCAGCGGAGGCTACAGGTCTCCGAGTGGATATAATTAGAAACTTCCGTGTAGCTCTTTTACAAAAATACTCGACTTCCTCCTGCTTGTTTTCCCTCACCATTTATCTCTACTCTCTGGTGACACGTTCGGGGAGTTGAGCTGCCATGTCCACAAGGTAGCTCGCCTCCACTGTCTCAACTTGCCCCCTTGTTCAGCACCGGTGTAAATCTACACATCCTGCTCCCCGTCAGCCAAATAAAACATCAGCATGGAATGAAACGTATGGGAAGGAATCCCCGGAGCGCTACGATGCAAGGGGCTTCGTGGAATGCGCCTTCTAGGAAAAGAGAGGGTGTTTCAGATCAAATGAGACTGAAACTGATTGGGATCTGAAGCCAAATCTTCTCCATCCCGTGTGAAACGCGACGAGCTGCATTCAACGATTGTAAAGTCTTACTGCTGAGGTATTTCTGTATCACAACAACTAATGACCATATTATGGCAGCAGGCTTTTCCTTGTATCGCCCATTTAGTTAAGCGGTTAAGCTTGAGGCGTGTGAAGTTTAGATAAAGCAGCCTCCTGTGTTCATCCCCTCTGCACAGCCTGTAATTTGTGAAGGTGCTTCAGGTCGCTCCCTGCAAAACATAAAAGCCTCCTATATGTTCAGAACTGTCAGTTATTACTAGAAAGCTGCTGCTGATAACTATCAGAGAGAGAGAGAGAGAAAGAGAGAGAGAGAGAGAGAGAGTCCTCTAGCGCCTTTCATCCTCATATAGTCTGCTATAAGTAATAGCCTGTTTGTAAAGATATAGGCTCACTGACTCATGCACCATCTCCGCGGCGCCACCTGGCCCACTTCCTGTCCTATAGCTGTCATAAAAGGCTTAGCACATGCATGTGTTCCATCACAGACATGTATGCGCAAACATATAATATGCCTTCACGCCTGCATGCATTCTTGCACACGTGTAATAGTGTGTGGCTTGACCACTCTGCACGGGAGGAAGCTACTGTATAGGTATAGCTAGCTCATGGCACTGACTGGGCGCCACTGCCGGCATCGAGCTCCCCCACAGATTCGTGTGGGGCGAAGGGGAAAAGGGGGGAATGTTTTCTCTCCTCTCCTCAGCTAAGTGGCATTGTGCCTTAATACAGCTAATTAAACCTTTTAATCAAGGATAGCGTTGTATTGATCTCTATCTGTGCTAGGGGGGTTATAGTGTTAACTATAGCACTCTGATTATTCCTGCTCCACTAGAGCTGTCACTCAATCCCTGCCAACCCCCCCACCCCCCCGCGATCACATCAACTCTCCCCCATGCGCAAGACGGCGACGAGACGGAGGACCAGTGAAACGGAGACCAAAATAGGGAGCTGAAGTCATCCCTGACTTATAATTAATCTCTTGTCGTCTTCTATTGACACGTCCACTCTTTGATTAAATAATTACCTAAGCGCCATAAGCCTCAGTGATTGAGTCATAATCCTGAGTGAGCTGTAACCAGCGATGGTCACCTCCTACGATTAGCTCATCGTTTCCCATTGGTGTCATTTCACATTCACCTTCTGGAGTTGCATCGTTTTGGCTGCAGTGTTTACCCTCGATTTGAGGGTATTTTGAAACACACAGGCATACGGACTTCTATAAATACACGCGTGCGCACACACACACACACACACGCACACACACACACACACACACACACACACACACACACACACACACACACACACACACACACACACACACACACACACACACACAGCGATGCAGCCACGCACGCACCCACCCGCCCACACACACACACACATGCGCGCATATGCCCTTGTATGCAAATATATTCACATGCCATCCCTGCATATGCAGACAAGCACACGTACACACGTGTACACGCTGAACCACCCACCCATCCACCCACACACATCACACACACACACTTCCTCACACCCATGCGTTCCCAGACACACTTGCGTATACACCTGCCCACCTACCCGCCCGTCCTCCGCCTCACACACACACACACACACACACACAAACAGCCTGGCATCTGTCACTGGGGGGTTGTACACACACACACACACACACACACACACACACACACACACACACACACACATACACGCACACACACACGCACACAGTCATGTCGTCTGAACAGAGCATAGCCTTTTGACCCTTTGACAGGTACACGGTGGATCTCAAAGTGAGAGGATAAGGCTCTGAGCGGGTCTACAAGTCAGAGACGTGCCCTCTCCATAGGTAGCTGTCTGACTCCTCAGGGCTCCGGGGGACGGCTCTGCCTCTCCCAGGAAGCCATAACTCTCCTCTCAGGAAGTGAGGTGTGTCTGCAGCCATATCTGCATCTGTCTGGAAGGAGAGCGAGGAGGGAGGACGGGGGTGGGGGAGGGGGGGGAGGGGGGTAAGAGGTCAGACAAGTGTGGGACCACTTACATCATGTATTATGTATGACGGGTGGCGTGCGTTTGAATATTTACATGTGTCTGAAGGTGATGCAGATGGAGAAAGAAAAAACTGAACAATCCGAAACTAAGTTCAGAGAACCGGGCTCTCTTTGTTGATGAAACAGTTCAGTAAACAGTAGGACATGATGCAATTCCAGAGCTGAGGCAGAAAGGAGCGCGTTGCGTATCATCTATTGATCACCTCAGCACACCCTGCATAATATCAAGCCTTTCTGGATAATCGTGCTGGATCTAAGACTAGCGATCATGCCCTCCTTGACTGTTGAATTTATAATGAACGGGAAACTTGATGCCTTGCCCTGAGACACTTGCTAAATGCTCTGGATTTTGTTAACCATTTAAACCCTGTATACTTAGTTGACTAGGGTCCGTCACGGTCCCCTCCTTTTTTCCCCTTTACACCAAATCTCTTCTCCGAAAATAGTTGATCTACAAGCTTGCCTTGCGATACGTTGTGAGCTATTTTTGCAGAATTGCCCCACAATAGGGACGCTAGGAGTCATGTTGTTAAAATATAGTATAATATGTTGTTACAGTGGATTTTTCTTCTCCATCTCATCTTTAACAACAGCAGTGACCTTCAGATTTGGAGAATTGATTTCAGCGTTCAAGTTTCAAGTTACCTTGTTACCTATGCTTGATGGCTCTCTCATATCCCCCCCATACTCCAAGGACCCCCCCCCCCCCCCGACATGTCTGAGGAATATTAAATGATTCGTTCACACAAAGCCACGTTAAAAGCTTTGGGGGCGATCCCTGTGAACTCTTAGAACACTCCCAGGCATATAATTAAAAGGTAGTTTCTAATTTCTATGAGAGTAAATTAGCGCTTCAACTTCATTGTTAAATCGTAGCTGGTGGCGCATAGCCCGGGGAGATGGATTGAATGGATCAGAGAGGGTTGGACAGTCACTGGATAATTTTGACAATGGGGTTCGGGGGGTATCATCCATCACTCAAGCGCTTACATGAAAGTTTTGACAGGTAGAGGTCATGGCAATGTGGCAGGAGCCAACAGAGATGGATGCCTTTAATTTGGGTAATGAAGAGTTAACCGTCTTGGGAGTGCAAGCGGCGAGTTAAATGGGAGAGCCGTCCGCCATTAAAAAAAAAAAAGAAAGTCTTGTTTAATTCCTCCAGCCCTAATGAAAGACATCGGAACACAATCCTTGATTGACAATGAGGCCCTGGCTGTAATTCCCGGCAGACAGTTCACTTAAGTTCCCTCCCCTGTTAATCTCAAATATAATGAATTGCAAAACTAAGGTTAAACGTGGCACCGTGAATTCATTATCACTAATATATTAGGCCGTAAGATGATTTACAGTGCGGTCTCTCTCTTATTTTCATTAACGCGAATGGCTTTGATTTAGCCGGGATTCTGCCAACCCGTTCATCCTCACCATCAATCTGGCTGCCGTGGTCATTGTCCTCCTTTATACGTGACCTCTTCGCTCCAGAATGGGGCAAAGAATGAAAACATGTCGGAGCTGATGACCTGGTGAAAAAAATATATTATTCTGCTTTTCAGTGTGAGCACATGGCCCCTCTTTATCGTTTCCTCGGAAAATCATATTCATCCGGTGCTGTCATTCAACTTCATCCTTGACCTGTTCTTATTGTTGTGGGCTTAATGTTAACGCCTCTGTCAAGATAACGCTTAATGCCCCCTCTGTCTACCAGCGAAGGCCTTGCGAAGACCATCTCTTACGAAAACACCAGGGACTCTATCTGCACACGGAGGTGATAGTTATATGGACATTCGAAATGCACGTACATGCTCTCCTATCTTTCATTAATGAAAAGAAAGGGTATCTATCTAAAAAATATGTGCTTCTTTCTGTGGTATAATTTTAATACATACAGTAGGACTCAGCACGCTAGTCGGCAACGGTATAACACGATGGGCATTCTGTGGCTTGGGCAACAATCCCTGCCTTTTCGCATTAATGCGTAGAGGAATGTCATGCATATGTCAGCCTATTAACAGTATACACCCCTGAGCAATGTGGCTTATATCCAATTTACTTGGCTGAAAATTTGTATATAGGATTTGTATGAAGGCACCACCATTTGGTAACCGAATGTGAGCCTGTGTGTGTATGCATATGTGTGCATGATGCATGCGCGTATATGTGAACAGGTTTGTACAGGTTGCCGTGTGTTAAAAAATCCATGGATTTGTTTTGCATAAATCTGACAAATTCTAATGGCTGCACTTAGTATGGTCTGCAGCAGAGATATACTGTGGTGAGTGACAGAGAGGTTATGTGCTCCTAATGACAGGGTTTTAAAGCTGTGGCTACTGCTAATTGGGGTGATGTGTCCATCCCATGTCCCCCCAAGACATGTCTCACTAGCAGGGATTAGACATGATTAAGGAACTGGTCTTCTTGCTGCTTTAAGACCTCTCACAGTATTTATACTCAATAGCGAGATTGCCCCAATGATGGACAGATAGAGATCGCAAGGGTCACTATATATCCCGACAGTTAGTTTGAAGCCTATTATAGACACCTACTCTGGTGTGGCTTTGGAAGTTACACGGAGTGTACGCGAAGATATCCCCGCTATCCCTGAGATAGAGAGCCGATGTAATATTAATGCAACCGGCTTGTTATGTAAAAGTAGTTAAAAAATAACGCCTTAGGACCTTTTTCATATTTTTGTGTAAAACCTGTAAGGGGAGGGGCAGCTCTCACACAAAGCACAATTAGTGAGTGTGAAATCATTACGTTCTGTTAGCAAACAATTTATTATGGTATCATAGTAAGTGCACTGTAATGGATCTTGCCAATTAATGAGGCACTAATTATGTGTTGCTTCTACTGTAGGTTCACCATGAGGGCTATATGTTCTGTGCATTGGCTTTCTCCCCTTAAAATATTGTCATGGTAAAAAATAGACTCGTATTATATATGAAACTACAGTAACCATACTTCATTATAATGGTGCTAAACTTAGCCTATCCTTTGGGATGAAAGTTCAGTGGGTAGAAAATGAGGAGTCTGTTTCCACCAAAATGTCACCGTCCAAAACCCACAACATTATTTCAGTAGGAAAAGTCATACGTTGAACCCTGCTAAGGAACAAATAAGGAATGTGACTATTTATTGAATACAGATGTTTATTGCTACTTTTCACCAGGAAAGCCCTGAGCACCAACTGTGAGCCTCTTGGGTCATTACACCATTAAACACAGCGATGGTCACACTGAACACATTTGCAAGGAAAACACATTCACATTTAAACAATTTCCGTTGTCAAGGTTTGAAATGATCAAAAGTGCTGCTGAGCGAGATTCTCTTTTCCCCCTTGTTAGCCAATGTCTGCTCCGGAGAAACCTCTCATGTGTTTTCATTTGTGAAGAAGGCTGAGAATTTAAAGGGAACAGGAAACTCTACCTTGTTAAACTGAATTGTCATGTATGCTTGGCAGACACTTATAATGAGATTAGTGCAGGGAAGTATCAGAGAGGAAATGTGGGAAATAAGAGATGTGGTAATCAGCTCACACTTTTATATGACAAGACTCATTCTTTCCATGGATTTGCGAACCGTTGCATTCCTGTTCATTACATGAATTGTATTGGGGGTTTCATCTGGTAATCTTGAGCTCTTATACTGACAGTGGAACTTAAAACAGCATAGATTGGAATAATATATGATGGATTTGTTGACTATATACTGTATATACAGTATATCTATATATATATCGATATAGATATATCTAAATATTTGATATTTAAAATGATCATCATTTTCGAATCAAGTGGTATCATATATGATGAATAGATAAAGAGAATCGTTTGATGTGACAGCTGATGACAGATTTATGACACTTGATTTCAGGTGCTGCACCTTGTGTGCTAGTCTAGGCGGCAAGCAATCTCTGCTGGATTTGAAGCCCACTTCCTGAATCTCTTAAGCCTGCAGTTCCAATTAATGGCCCAGCAGATTCGGCATATCGCTATTTCACCTCCTCTTGGCTCCAGAAGAAATACTCTCAATACAAGTGAACAAGGTTTTGGCTGGACTTTACACTTGATTTTATTACAATAGTAAACATTTTAATAAACACTTTATATTTTCAATCGCTAGTTTAAAGTATTTTTTTTAAATTATCATGATATGAGTTTAGTAAATTATGGTCCCATTGATTGTTTATTTAATGATAAAGTAGGGTATATGTTTCTAGGGCTTCTACTGGTTCTACCAAGTGAAGACCCCCACCCTCGCTGCGATTGCAGCCAATAGCAGTCGCTTTCGGTTTCTTTGTGGGACTGGCAGTTTAAAGGTGGCTGATTTGAATTCGCCGAAAAAGTGGCTTCACAGCGGCCTGTAAACCAATGGGGCTCCCTTCGTCCATATTTTTTTTTACAGTCTATGGGTTAGTCTCACGTAACCAGACGATCAGAGATCTCCGCTTACCATACGCCTGGTGGCATCTAATTCCATGTAGGGGCTAAAACTGGGTGGAAACAATTTGTAGATTTAAAAAGATAACACTGCAGATTTTAGGGTGGTCCATCATATTGGAACAGTATCAGGATTGGTTTCCAAAGCAGTAGGATATAGGTTTAGGTTGTTAGCGGATGTTTTTCTCTGCTGTTCTAGCCCCTACATTGAATTTAGATTTCCCCAGACATGTCGGTATCGGCGGAGATCTCAGATCGTCTGACTACGCGAGATGTAGGGTTAGAAACGTACAACCTCCAACACCTCGACCGGTTCACCCTGCAGTATATACACACATCTTACTATAGGCCAAACTGAAAAAGCACCAATCTGTGCCACTCTTGAGCTATTCCTATGATCCACAGCACTCATTACCCAACTGTCTATTATTGATTTCTAGATAGTTGTTAAAGACTCTCCCATGCACACAGCTTAGCCTTTTCACATCCGTAAGTCTCCTCCTATGACCTTTACTGTTCAGATGGAGATATACTGTAGCTCTCGAGGCATACGGAGGGATATGGTGGATTTGCTCCTAAAAAAAAAGAGGACATTCATGAAAATCTTTCTTGAAGCCTGTCTAAGAAATCCTTATGAGACATGAAGGAAAGGGCAGTGAGTTGCTGTATGGAGAGGACATATTAAGGCTCTGATATGGATGGAAAGCTTGGGGGAAAATGCCAGTCTATATGTGCATATGTAATACCAAGAAAAAAAGAAAATGACTGGACACTATGGACAGTATTGAAGATCCTTCTTTTTTTGTAGTGCCATTGGGCTTTTCAGAGCAGTACCGCAACACAAACATCTTTGAAGAAAAGTTTACAATTGTCATATGAAGGGTGATATTGAAGTGACCTGCTGAACTGTTTTGTTGGCTTTTAACAAACCCTACACAGTATACTTAGTTGACTGAGGTCCACCAGGACTCCACTTGGTCCTCTCCTTTTTTCCATCTAGCCTACACCAAATCTCTTTGCCAAAAAATATGTAAGCTTGTAGATCTGCTATTTTCACAGACTGTTTGCCCCAGAATAGGGACTCTAGTCTAGACATTTCATAATCTATAATGCTCACTGGCACTTCTTATGATGTCAGAGTGAGTGAATGAATGAATGCATGTGATCAGTGTATATGGGAAAGAGGTCATGGGCTGTTCTATCTGACTTTGAATGGTGTGCGACATGAAAGAGACTTGCCCTACAGCAGGGCAAGATGTATGTTGTTATTCTGTCCCCCATGATTATGATTGTGTTTACAGTTGTCGCACTGTGTTTACTGTAGATGTTTTATCGCCGTGCAGGAACACGGTTCCTTTTCTTCTTCTTTTCTTTCTTTTTGAAAACATTTGTCCAAAAGCCAGCGAGGGCTTTTGATGGAATAACGCTGTTTCAGGGATTTTCACTAATTTAACTTTGTTTTTTGGTGGTTGTATGTCATTGTATGTGGTTTGAGGGATTGATTCCACCCCCCCACCCCCCTTCCCACTACATTGATGAAACTGGTGCTAGAGGCACCGTGGGGAATCCATCTTGCGCTGATAACTTTGAGCTATCTTATCTGGTCACTGTTCAAACAAGAGTGAATGCTCAGATTTGCTTCCAGGTGTTTGTCTCACTGTGGGTGCGTTTTGTCTTGTTTTTTGTTTTGTTTTCAAGGTTACAGCTTGGAGAATGCAGCTGATTGATCCACCAGTGCTTTTATTCAACCACATTTTAGCTGGTGACTAAATTTATGGTGCTGACATACATAATGTCATTCAACCCTGATTTAGCGCTGTCGGTGTAGCACTGCTACTACTCAGAGGACTTATTTACATTTAAAGAAGAAAAACTCAAGCTGGCTAGTCTGCCGTATTGTGTTTTTGGCTCCATTCCACTTGTTAGTCTGTATATTTAACGCTTTGCATTTTATTGTTTGGTTCCTACAACAACCCTTATATAACATCAACCAATAAAAACCTCTTTTGGGGTTTGACGTCTTTTTTTATTTACTTAATGTGGTTATTGTAGGCACATGTAAAAGATTCCCAAATTGCACTTGTGAAATGCCAGGGAAATAAACGAGGTTGGAACTGGGGTGGAACTCAGTGGTATAACAGGCCAAAGCTGTAGAGAGATTCTTGCCACTGAATATTACTGCAAAGAATCCACCAGCCAGCCAACAAGAGCTAAATAAAACATGTTTTCCTTAACCCTGTGTTATCCTGCATTCACCCCAATTGGAAATAGATAAATTAACACAAGTTGCCACCAAACTATAACTTTAATTCTGGGTTATTGAGTGGGTCCTGCCCACTAATTACAAGGGGTGAAGTATCTAACATTGTGTTCCTTGAGACTTGCCCAAAGGCCATGGATTCTCGATTTGTCAAGCCGCTTTGAACTGTCACTAGTCGACTAGCTGGTGGTGCAAAGATCATAAACCAGTAAAACTTCAGAGCACAGGATGCGACTGTGAGGGTGACTAAGCACACTGGAGGCCCAGCGCTAGTCTCTACACAGACTGGCCTGTAGTCAACACTATCTTATCTTGAGAGGGGGCAAGTCTGGGCTGGTCAGCAGGGAAGCAAAAACACACACAGCTTCAATGGGAACCGTCCCACACTTCTGAGAATCAACTGCCTGGGTGAAATGAGATAAACAAATCCTTTTCTCTGCCTGCTATCTTAAGGCTATGTTTTTGGCCACAGCAACTTGCTGTTATTGATGAGCTACCATTCCCAGAACAAATTCAAAACTCCTGGGACTCAATTCATTGAAAAACAATATCCTTACTCCATCTCCGTTCCATTAATAAAGTAATGAGGTATTAAATCCATCACCTTTCAATCTTGATAGATGTGTATACAAACCGAAATGATGCAGATACTCATGCATAGATTCAGTCTTCAGTCTTGCAAATGAAACTCTCCCTGCTCTTTCTAAAGTCACTTCCAGTGTGGGAGAGCAAGACCTGACCTGCAGCCATACAATCCATCAGCATTAGTCCTACACAGTCTCCAGACTAAACACACTCTCATTACAGTGGCTGTGAGCGCCCTGAGGGATCGTCCTCCACACAAGTTTATTAGCACAAAATGCAGCGTACAGTACGCAACTAGGTACCCCGGACTCATACAGTAAACATCATTTTTAACGTTCCTGCTTTATAATTAAAGGATTTAAATGGGCAGAGCTTATAGGGTATGACAACAGGTGACATGGCAATGTGATTAGTGTTGAACGTACTGTTCTGCTTAAGCCGCGGTAGCGCTCAGATGATGTCATCTCCTCCTGCAGGCCTCTGTGGATTCCCCCTGATTAGTAGGGCAGAGCCTGTACAGTGGAGCACAAGGCAGGGGAAGGGGGACAGGCTGGGAACTGAGACGGAAAACTCTGTCCCTTATGTTTTCTTACTGAATACCAACAGTCGTTACATATGCCAGAGATTATCTATGTGCGAGTGTACAACCCAATTCTCACATCCCTTGTGTGCAAGGGCATAGCAAGAACTCAAGTCATTTGCTGTTCAATGACATATTTACTTGCCCTCATATCCGCACCCATCCATGTCCATTGCTGAGTGTAGCTAGCAAGCTGACATGTGCAGAGTCTGCAAAGATTGTCTTCCTCGGGACTTACTGCCTGCTCTTGGTCTGGACAGAATATTTACTGGCAAAAGTGTTTGATTTAGTTACACTCGGAGAAAATCATTAAGCTTAGCTACAAGAGAGAATACCTTTGCACAGTCTGCTTTTTTCCCCCCTTTTTGCTTTTTTTGTAGCGGTTTCTGCACAATAACTCTGAATTTTACATTTCACCACTACCTAATTATATCAGGATTACCAAAATTAGGGCATCCCAAAAGGCGCTTACATCTGGAATGTGTTGTGGATTTGACTGCATACAACCCACCACAATGTCTGCATTTGCTGAATGGTGAACAACTCCGCCTTCTGTAAATGAAAAGAGCATTTTTTTATTTTTTTTTGCAAGGACAAGTGCACACAGGATGCGGCGGCAGCTTTTGGCCCCTGATTGTGTTTGTGTGACAAACATTCCAGCGCAGTGCTCCAGCGTCAGCTGTTTACATTCACGACAAGACACTCCAGTCTCAAGTATCTGCTAAGCATTAGACCTTGAGAGACAGAGGCCACATCAAGGAGGTCAACAAAGAACCTGACACCCTGGAGATACATTTGCATTGAGTCGAGAATGTAAAGCAACAACACGGCAAAAAAGGAGAAAAAACTAAAGTTGTCCTTGGGGCCACCAAACACTCAAGTGGTAAAAACATTCTACCTCCAAACTGCTGTGAGATCCTCCTCATTGTCAAAGCTTCTCTTATCTTGGAAGAGACAGGAAGATTGCGTGCTCACTGAGTAACGAGACCACAGCGCCAGACAGTGAAATGAATGCCGGGCAGCTGACATAGCTTGTTTTAGTATCATCTCACCACTTGAGACAACTAAATGGGCCGCAGTAACTGGCAACTAACGTACAAACTATAAATCATTGTATTCACAGGCCTGGCGTCAGGTTTCACCTCCAGCCTCAGCTACGGGTAGAAGGGGGCTGTAAGTCTGTATGGAAAGAGACATGGGTGGGCAGCTTACCTAATGCAACTTGCAAGCTGCTGGAACTCAACATACACATTCTATGCATAGTCCCAGATTAGCATTAAGTGACTGCACTGTATGTGCTAGAAAAGCACCAATTCACTGCACGGCAATAAACATCGTAACCCGAGTGCAAAGGATATTCAAGAATGTGTCCGTCAAGTGGAAAAGTTAATTTGCGTCTGTATGCACTACCAAAACAACCCCTCTCCCCCCTCAGTGCCCCCCACCCCCCCTTACCCATTGTGAAGCCATCAGATAGTGGCTTCCAGGAGTCCACACCTGTCTCAAGGCTATGCAGAGGAGATGGATCCATGCATTTTGAGCATCAGATAGCCTCTAGCCAGGGTTAGTATTGATCTAACGCTTCACTGGCCCTTTGTGAGAGCAGCAGCTGCTTTGGGGGGCTTTTAGATAAGCAATGCAGGGGGAATTGTTTCTACAGAAGACCCCTTTCAATGTTCTTACATGAAAACCATTGCTTAATTCAACACTCCATTGCTCTGGAATAAAATGTCCTCTCCCCTGACATGAAAAGCGGCAGCAAATAAGCATTAAAGCATCTGACTTCAGGGTATTGGAAATCACAGCGTATTAGCAATCACCAAGTGATAATGCGAATCTCTTTGCATTTTCACATCGTTTTGACCATTTTAATCTCTACTTAGAACAAATAAATGACTGAAAACACAACATAACATAGCAATATCGCCAGACATGGCTCATCATGCTGATCGCAGACCTGGTCAATGAATGAGACTGGGGGTTGGGGGGGGGGGGGGGGTCGGGTATGTTTGTATTCCTGGTGAATCTTGTGTGAGGCAGGCATGGCGCTGAGACCCTCCCTGAGATGACTCATAGGCTGCTGGATGGGCTGACACCAGCACCTCATTCACAGCCAATAATGAGCCATGCTAATGAGCTGCACGGCCGGCCTACATGCTCACCATTAAAGCAGCGCTGTGATTCATGTCCTGCATGAGACCATTGTATAAAAAGATAGGGCTGGCTGGAGCAGGCCGGGGGGTGAGATATGAACGCGTGAATGTGAGACGGCGAGGTCTTTTCCAGTGCAGACGTGAAATTTAATTTGAAACGTTGTTTTCTCCCTGAGATGGGGAATAGAGGGCAATGAGGTACAGGTGCTGTATGCTCATTCGTATATGTACCATCATCATTATTGATGTTGTATACTATATGATTTATGACTGAACATATAGGGATTGTTGTATTCCATCCAGTGAGTGAATGCTAGTCGAGAAAACAGAACAAAATGGAGTAAATTAGCCTTTTTATATGGACAGAAGAACAGAACGTTTTATCGATCTTAATGAAGCAATTTCTTGGAATTCCATGCAGACACACAGCCAATATGTGCTTGCAATTTCGACCTACATATGATACCCTGCTATCAATTCATTCCAAACGCCCTGCTATACCCTGTCAGTGCCGTCCTTGATCAGAAGATCAAATAGCACATAAATGAATCCATCAGAAAAACACACTAGCAGTGAAACATGCATGTGCATGCTCCTGCCTCCAGAGACTCCAGCACCGGCACATATATCTGATAAGGCTTAATCAGCACAGGGTGGTCATGATAAAGCATTTCAGCACTATCTCTGTCTCATACAGGAACAGAGAGAGAGAGAGAGAGAGAGAGAGAGAGAGAGACAGACAGAGAAACGCTGCTGCCTCTCTGCCGTTAAACCTTAATTTATACTCCATGGCACCATGGTGTCGCTTCTTCAATTCATGTCGGCAAGCGACAACTGGGGTACTACGGAGAATAAATTGGGCTTTATTATTACTATGCTCTATGATGGCAGGAGAACAGAAAAGGAAATCACCTTCTACCACTACACCCCCACCCCCCTTCTTCCACTTCCCTTTCCTTGCTCTACCTTTTTTGCCTAATTTATGCGGAAACAGCCGATCTACAAGCTCTCAGGGAGACGTTGTGAGCTTGTAGATCGGCTGTCTTTGGCACGCGACACCGCCATACGCTGAAACATAAATTAGGATATTTTTTCCCCTTCTCTCCCCCCCCTCTCTGTTTCTCTGGATCTCTCTGTATCAGTAGAGACACTTCATAAGCTCCGGCTGGGGAGAGAACGTAGCGGCTGGGTGGGGGAGGGTTTCAAAAGGGTAAGTGATTGCCCTCTAGGGGACGAAGGAGAGAGAGAGAGAAAAAAAAAAGCAGGACGCCTTATCGCCCCAGCCTCCCATAGCAGTGCTGGCTGCCACCCAGAGCAGGGAGGGGGGACGCCAGCTAGCAGCCTCTTGACACAGCAAACTCAGCAGGGAGCCTTCCATCCCCTTGTACAGGCTGGGCTGGGCTCAAGGCTGAACAGCCAAATGTTGCTGTCTGAGAGAGAGAGAGAGAGAGAGAGAGAGAGGGTGTTGTTGTTGTTGTTTGCCCGTGTGCTGGGAGGATTGAAATATAAGTAGCTTTCCACACATTATAATGTCATTTCAAGAAGGCTGGAGATTTATAGTAGGCTTAATTTACATGCCTACAGTAAATATTAGCCTATATGTTCTGGTAATAATAATAATAAATAAAAGGAAGCCCTGGCTTGGACATGAATGAATGATGCATGAAAGAGTTGCTATTTTAAATAATAATAATAATAATAATAATAATAATAATAATAATAATAATAATAATACATCTTATGGTAATTTGATTAGCTGTGGTGTGAATAAGTGCAAACAGACAGCCAATATCCCTGTATAATAGAATTAACCAACAGTCCTATTTGAATCACAGAAGGCTGGAAACGATTAACACCAACAACAACAAAAAAAGGTGTGATAACAGTAGGCGGCCATAAGATAACAGTGCAATGCAGTGGTTTATACCCTAAGTTAATGCTATAGTGTTGCTGTGATGCCACAGCCTGTATCCCCCTACAGCGGCCAGACAGCGCGTCGCACCACCGCCTGTGTCCAAGCGCCACCTTCAGTATCCAATTTAGGAGTGAACATAAATAAATAAAAACAACCACACATAACCTATATCTTTTCTCCAGATGCACCAGAAAAGGGTATAGTTGTCTGACTGGAGGAGAATAACACCCAATCCAAGCTGTTTTCCCCCTCCCCATCACTTCTAAAAAATGGGAATAAGCTTGTAGTTTTTTGCCATATGTGCGCCTGGATGCATGATGTTGTTCATCTTCTGTGTGGAGCTCAGAGTGCTAACTGTGTGTTTAATATGCCTGTCTCGCGCAGCGTGGGTCCAGACCGGTGTTGCCATGTTTGGTTATTATAAGCAACTTTGGGCTTGTTTTTCTGTTAAGTTGTTTGTAAATATTGGTGGTTGTTTTTTTGGGGGGGGGGCTTGTTTCTAAAGTGTTGTTGCTTATTTGGGCTTGTTTCCTAATGTTATTCAAACCAGTGGTTGTCAAATATTTTCATGCCAAGGACCCACAAATTAATATGTATTAGTCTGTGGACCCCCATTTGAAAATATTTGTGGCAGGGACCCCCATACAAGATTTGTGTTGTTAACATGTTTTAAAAAATAGTCCAAATTAGCAGATCTACAAGCTCACAACACGTCGCGTTGTCAGCTTGTAGATCTGCTATTTTCAAATAGCTAATGTAATATGTTTAAAGGGCGAAGGGCTCGCTTCTTTTGGGATTGTTTTCATATACCTGGTTGCTTGCTTCTCTCGCGAAACCTGGCAACACCGGTCCAGACACTGTGTGCCACAGATCCCACCTCCAATGAGAGGCTGGGGAGGGGGAATAAAGGGTTAACGGAGTCTGCATGGAGTCTGTATGGGCGGAGTGGAAGCGACGTGATTGGACGACCATCCCTGACGTAATGGACATGAAAAACCCGATAACTAGTTAAGAAGGCAGTTTGTAACTCTGGAAAAGAGTGCAGAGCTTGAGAGAGAGACACATAAGAGCAGAGAACGTGGGACAAAACCGGCGAGAAAAGAGCCGCTGAGCGTGTTTTTTTTTGGCCGTGCAGTGTTGTGGGCTGTTAGACCCCGCAGCGTCCGGACGGACAGAAACACACGGCCACTGGTGCGACGCGACCATGGTGCAGCACACAGACAACAGCGAGACGGACGGCAGCATGTCCAGAGAGGCCACGGACTCGGAGGAGAGCGAGTTTATGGCGTGCAGCCCCGTGCCCATCAACCCGGACTGGTGCAAGACGGCGACCGGCCACATCAAGAGACCCATGAACGCGTTTATGGTCTGGTCTAAGATCGAGAGGAGAAAAATCATGGAGCAGTCGCCGGACATGCACAACGCCGAGATCTCCAAGCGCCTGGGCAAGAGGTGGAAGATGCTGAAGGACAGCGAGAAGATCCCGTTCATCAGAGAGGCCGAGAGGCTGCGGCTGAAACACATGGCAGACTATCCCGACTACAAGTACCGACCCAAGAAGAAACCAAAGCTCGACGGTTCCAAGTCATCGGCACCGTCCCCGGAGAAGTGCGGAAAAATGTCAAAGACTCCCAGCAAGAAATGCTCAAAGATAAAGACTAAGAGCGGCTCCAAGTCTTCTTCTCACGGCTTCGGGGAGGACTGTGTGTTTCCCAACTTAAAAGTTACAAAGACCGTAATAAAGAGTGAACTCACTGACGATGACGACGACTATGAGGAGGACTATCGGATGAGGATAATTAAGCAGGAGGACGAGGAGGTGCGCATAAGGCCGTATAATGTAGCAAAAGTGCCCGCAAGCCCAACTTTGAGCTCCTCCGCCGAGTCCGAGGGGACCAGCATGTACGAAGAGGTGCGGAACGCGGCGCCCAACAACAGACTGTTTTATAATTTCAAAAACATTACCAAGCAGAGCACAATGTACCCTGCTTCCGTCTCACCAGCATCTTCTAGGTCCGTTTCCACATCTTCCAGCTCCAGCGAGGACGATTTGCTTTTTGACTTTAGTTTAAATTTCGCCCCCAGCGCTCAAGGCTCAGAGCTGGGCAATCCAAATTCAGGAAATCTCTCCCTCTCTCTTGTGGATAAGGACTTGGACTCGTTTAGTGAGGGTAGTCTGGGCTCTCACTTTGAATTTCCAGACTATTGCACACCAGAGCTCAGTGAAATGATCGCAGGGGACTGGTTGGAGGCGAACTTTTCTGATTTGGTGTTCACTTACTAAATTGAAAAGATCCTCTCCTAATAACAGAGAAGGAGAAATTAAATTATATGTCCTGCTCAAGTTGTTCCTAGCCCTGCCTCCTCTGTGGTTTATAGGGGTCCGGGGGAGGAGGAGGCGAGGTGAGGTTTGAGGAATGAGATGCTTATGAAGCTGGTAGCAAAAAAAGTCTGCAGACGTTTTTCTGGCAGCATGACAGGGTTTTATGGATTTTTTTCTGTAGGTCTACAATTACTGTTCAGCTTAAACGGACCACAAAGGGAAAAATCTGTGAACTTCTATGCATCTTATCCTCTTAAAAACTGCAGGGAGCTGAAAACGGACTGTGGACTGACTCAAAGCAAATCTGTGAACTGACAATGTTCAGGATATTACTTTACAACGGTTTATGTAATTTCTAATTGCCGCAAATGTTTGTTTTTTGTAACTGATTCCGTTTACCTCCTGGTTTGAAAATTAAGCAGCCTAAACCTCTTCAGAATACAGGTGTGGAGGAAACATTTTGATACATAACAGACCTCATCTTTTTAAAAGAAAAGTAAGATATTTTCAGGCATATTTTTGTACAGTTAAAAGGGAATGTTCTTACTGTGCTTTCAGTGAGTTTCAGGCACTTCTTCCCTTTATCATTTGTTTTAGCATGCAAGGGAGTCCTGGTTTTAAGGATTAAGTTAAATTAAAACTTGCATCAAAATGCCTTGTGATTTTAAACTAGGTTTTGTACAGTTGTAGAGCAGATTTGTTGAGTATTTGTAGACGATACAATGGCATCATGGGGAACACATACCTCAGAGCTGGAACTAGTTTCAAGATTGTATATGTACTGTAATATAGTAAAGTTAGGAGTTTATGTATATCATACTCGTGATATGTGGATGGGTCCCAATCGCAGGTGTGAAACTGGATTTTGGTATTTTTTATGGCACATACTGTTTTTTCCCCCTCATTTTTTTGTGCAATATATACTCTTAAGATACAGACCATCAACATTTGTAGCAAGTGATGGAAAAACAGACGTGCACTGTCAACATCATTACCTGTTGTGATGCTGAAGCCTATCTAGGCAGAAAATAAACAGATCAGCTGGAACTGATGCAAAACAATTTAATATGGCCTCGTGGTGTGATGCATAATATGGAAAAATGTAAACAAATATCCCAATTTGAATGTTATTTGGCTCACAAGATTGAATATTGGGCATATTTGTCACCAAGCTCTTTTGAATTTGACCCAAAACTAATAATATAACGTTCTGGAATAGGGCATAGTCTGGTACAGAGTGGTCTGGCATATCTAACAAACAAGCAAAAAAACATTCCATAGTCCTGTTTCATAAAATGAAACTTTTTATTTTAAAACTGAAGACTGCCTTCTTTTCTTAAAACATTAACCATAAACCTGTATTTTTATTTCTTGCACTTAAAAAAACAGATATTGATTATTTTTATGTGGGTCCTACATATGAAGTCTGTTTGAATAAAAGGTTTGGAATATGACCTAATTATATGCCAAGACATTTGTTTGGAAGTTCTAGGCAGTAGTTATTTCACATTCCAAGTGTGAATCTGTCTTTGACTCATCTTTTAATAAATAAGTACCTACCACCATCAACTGTCCTTTCAGTTTGTGAATATATGTACACAGATGTGTTATTTGTTGAGTTTCAAAAGGATGTGATGTCAGAATGATGCCTATTTTGTATATAGGCTGATACTCTGAAATGGATGGGCTCAAACTAACATGTGAATTCACATTTAATAAAAACAAAAAAGGAAAACTTTAATTGTGATGTTTAAATGTCTTACTATTCAAAATGTGCCGTTTTTTCTATGCTGTTTCCCCTCACCCATTTTTCTGAATCCCCCTCTTAAAACGGACCCTGTGCCTTTAAGAAATTGAATTGCCCGCTCTGGCAGTCTGCGCAATGTGATTGGTGAGATTGTGTGGCCTCTTGGAGACTGAGCTTGGAAACGAGAGCCGTCCCTCTCAGCATGTGTGTGAGACCTCAGTCCAGTAAGCTCTCTGTCTGGCTTCCATTCAGAAAAGTAGCACTTACTTACTCTCAATAACAGAAAGGTTTCAGAGTTGTGTATGCTGAGGGATGAAAACATGTTATGAAGTGGCATACAGTATTGTGTACACATATAAAGACAACAATAACAATGGCCATAACTGCCAAGGACTTGTGTTATTACTGTGTTATTACTAAGAGTAAATTTGGAAGCTTTTTCCTAATGGCCAATATCCATCAATCTTTTATACTGTAATTGGTACATGTGTGGAGGAACAGGGGACATATAGGTCAATCTTGAGAGAAAAAAGTATTTGAACAATAATACATCAACAACCTAAAAAAACAAGAAACTGCTGGAAATAGGTTAAACTACTGCTGAATGAAAGAGAATGAGATCAAAAATAAATTACCACAGATGTAGCCTTTGCATACAATAACATAATCAGTGAGATTCCTTGGTCGTGTGTCAAAGGAACTGGATGATGTTATGGCTCAGACAGCGCTACAGGGATGTTGTCATCCTTAGCACCACAGCTCCTGTTAGGTTATTGCCCTGATATATTGCACTAGGGGCATTGGTACAAATGAACAATGAATAGTACATCATACAGCAAGACACAAGATATGATGTCATTTAAAATATGATTACAATAGCATACCATAGATAATCTGCAACAACATTGATTTGCATTGATTATATTGTCTCTACGTTGTGGCCTTGCCTCCTCTGTACCTCTAGAGGACCATTGATGCTGTCTTTTGTCTCCTGAGGCCCGGTTAGCACAAGCTCACCTTTAACTGATCACACATAAAACTAGGAGCCAGAAGCCTTGGCCACTGAGAGATTTGTGTTCATTACACCAATAGAATCTAATGATGAATATTTGCCATGCATGGCCGCATGCCGCATGCATGGGTTCTGTCCCTCCCATTAAGTCAGTTTGCGAATCTGTAATAAAACATTTATCTAGCTATTACTTTACCTGACCTATTGGTCAAAGTTACTAATGGGTTCCAGGATTATTCCCAATAGAATCTCAACATTGATTTTGTGTTCCTCTGAAATATCTGCTCAGGGCTAATGCCATTGGTACACGTTGAAATGAAATTAGTGACCCGTTGAAATTTCCTTCTATTTCCTCCTTAAATAAATAAATGGAAATCTAGAATGCTCGGGAGACACTGAATGAGACACCGTCCTCCCAGGAATCCAGAGGAGGAAGGGGGGGGGGGGGGGGGGGATTGTGGCGACAAAAGAAAGTAATTTCCAATCCCTTGAGCGTTTAAATCATTCATATAACTCAGGATGTCACGGCCAAATGCTGTACGTGACACCTATACAAAGGCCCCTGCGGCAGATCTGAAGGGTTGGAGGTTGATCTCCCGATTTGCAAGTTGCATGAAGTGGACACGAGAAAAAAATGTCACTTGTAGTCTCATCCTCCGGGGGTAAAAATCCCATATCGACACTGGTCTACCAATGTCGAATGGAGCTACTATAAGGCTCTCTCTCTCTTTCTCTCTCCCCCTCTCTCTCTCTCTCTCTCTCTGCTATACAGACTGCAACCCAGCTACCTTGGCGGCATTACATCACTGCTCAGACTATGCCGCTGCGCAGTAAGATTCCGCGTTGTGTCATCGTTGATTCACATGTGCTCTCCTCTCCTCCCTGTGGGAGGGTGTCTAATATTGCTGTGGGAATACTGATGCATGCTCTCCATGCTCGAGGTCTCACAACAACAAAAACAACATGGTATGGTTTATAACAACTAAATATAAACCTGTGTGCTGTCTGTTAATTGACGAGCAGACAGGATTTATATCTCCTCCAGACCTGCTGTCTATAATAATGTGGTTGACGGTGACACCCCTTCCGTCCTAAATGCTCTCCTATCCTCCCACGTTACACAAGCATGTCATGCTGTTAGATGGCTGCTGGCGCTTCACAGATCTTGCGAGCGGCGTGACAGTTCAGTGAGATGACACAACAGCAGTTGGTCCCCTTTTTTTTTATACGCAGCAGCGACTTCTCCTATAGAATCCAAACAGGAGACAAGTTATCTGGAAATCAAAGCCCTTCGCCTGTTAGATAGAATACTATTAGACGTCAAACAGCGTGTTGTTATGATCCATGAGAGAACCATTAATGCTTATTTTCTGGGTGTCTTTCTGCGGTGAAAGACACGGATGTGTATATATATAACAATCTTGTATCTTTGCAATGTTCTGCAGTCCCCTTGTAGATAGTCAGGGGGAATTTGTCTGTGAAATTGACTGCCTGAGCAGCAGTCCAGTCCCCGTGTCCTCTGCTCTGGTCTTGGCCCCGGGGCTAGTCCTGCTGCTGTTGATGGCTATCCATTCACTGTGCCCTCCCTCTGTATGGGAGGGAGGCAGGAGAGGGAGCATCGGCCCCATCTGCCGCAGTGATATTTACTATCCCTTCACATTTGAGAGAAGGGGGTGGCAGGGGCCCAATTCCCTCATGGTGTTTTAGCCCTCTGGCAGATACACGCGTGCACGCACGCACACTTGCACACAAACAGACAGACATACGCAGGAAGGGAAAGAGAGAGAGAGAGAGAGAAATAGGAGAGAGACGAGGGAGAGAGGGGAAATGCACTATTGCACCCGGGGTTAAGCTCAAATTTGACTCAATGTGGCTTGGAGACAAATCAGGCAGAGTCAGCGGTAATGTGTATGTGTGTGTGTGTGTGTGTGTGTGTGTGTGTGTGTGTGTGTGTGTGTGTGTGTGTGTGTGTGTGTGTGTGTGTGTGTGTGTGTGTAGCTGGGAGCGAGCAACCTACCTGGCTGCTACTGCCTAATCATCCATTCACAACTTCATCATGTTACTTCTTTCTCCCCCGTTTTTTCTGCTTCAGTCTATAAGCAGAAAAAGCAGTTAACTAAACTCAGAGAGGGTTTTAAAGGAGGCCTAGGGAGCGCGCTGTGAGGACAGCAAGTTGTCGCGGGCGGTTTTGGGCTGGCAGCACTATTGTCTTGAAGACATAGAAACAAACAGTTCAATCACTCCTCCCCGAATCTGCTCTGACAGGTGGTAAGATCTCATTGGGAGAAGGTCACCTTTTTCCCCCTCTTTTTTCCTTCAGAGGGCTGGAGGTCATGCATCAGTCATGTGAATTATCTGCCGCAAAGACAGGAACTCACTTGCACACCTGCTCTTCTCTTTTCAGTCTTTACTCCAGGCTTTAATTTGATTGTGTAAAAGTCTCATGCATGCAATTCACTTTAAAGGTCCGGAGGTCAGTGTTTGCGATGTGGACTTTTAGCTGTGCAGCCCTTGCATGTGTGAGAGAGAATCAGTGGTGGAAAAAGTACTCAAATTCTTTACTTTAATAAGTAAAAGTATCAATACTGCAATGTAGAAGTAGTCTGTTACAAGTAAAAGTCCGTAATAAAAAATATACTTGAGTAAAAGTACAAAAGTATTGGAATCAAAATGTACTTAAAGTACCAAAAGTAGAAAGTACTCATTATGCAGAATGTCCCATTTCACAAGTTCAAGATGTATAACACGTATAAAAATCTTTTGAAAATAGCAGATCTACAAGCTCACAGCTTGTAGATCGACTATTTTCAAATGGCCGAAATGTATAGGGCTGAAGTGGTTAATGTATGTTTTGTAATAACTAGAAGCTCGCCCCCGCTACGCGGGGGCTCGCGTCTAGCCCGCGGCCACGCCCACGTAGCGCCCGCGGCCACTTGGCAACTCATATAAGTGGCGTAGCGTCATGAGGGCCAGTGGGGCCGTGGCTCGGTCAGTGAAGACCCTGTAGTGCGGATGATATGTGGCATAGAGGGGCAGATTGTAAATCCCCAGAGGAAACATCCGTGGGCTACCATTGGTTCAGCGATGTGTGCGGTCGCCCTGCGGCCCCTCCTCCTCCACCAATGTGCAGTATTGAGAGCCCTGACGTCACAACAATTGGAGCGATGGGCACTGCACTCTGGTTGGTTAGGGTACACCTAGGGCCCAGGTAGAACCCAGTTAAAGCCTGCATGGGCAAACCCAGTTAGGACCCGCCTTGGTCCCACATAAACATGGCTAGTTGGGGCCCACCTAAGGGCCAGGTAGAAGCTACTTATAGCCTGCATGGGCATCGCAGTTGGGACTGAAGTGGATGCCGCTGACATTGCTGACATGGGGTCCATATGGTTTAGCCCACCTTGAAACCATATGGGAACTACACTGGCATGCTGGCTGGAATGCAAACGCTGCATCATACCTGTAGTGTTTAGTTTGATGTTGTGTGTGTAGCAGATATACCTGCAGTGTGTAGATCAATGTCCATATGTCCAGTTTCTAGTGTCTCTGTCTCTCTCTGGAAGAGGTTGCACATGAACTCTGCAGCCGCACTGAGGCGCTCCAACACAAACACTCTGACATTAAGCTGCTTCACACAACAAACATCAGCAGCACGCTGCTGTTTGTCCAAAAGACACAATATCTCCTCTCCGACCGACGTCATGTGTTCATGTATCGACAGCCGTACAGACTCCTTTTGACACATTTTACCTCGTTTATCCAGCTCTCGCTGACTCTCCACATCGGGCTGTTATAGCGCCACCATGAGGCTGATTAGAGAAATCTCAAGTGGAATTTCTTCCTCGGCATAGTGGGAATGTGGGTGCAAAGTTGCACGGAAAGTGCATGCTGTGTTCATAATGTGAGGCATTTTGGTCCAAACGGAGCAGTCCTGCAGACTTTGGAAGCCATTTTAGCCAATCAGGATGGAATATGAAAGATCTGAAAGAGCCTTTTTTTTTAATGACTGTGGAGATACTGTGTACCGATTTGCGTGATGTTTGGGCAAAATATGTAGGAGTACTGTGAGAAAATGTGTTTAGCAAAAAGCAGCCTCCTGGTGGCACTGTAACAGGGCCATGTGAAAGAAATAGGGCAGAGGTTCTGAATTGGCCTCCAGGGAGTGTGTGTGCACAGTTTCGCTGCGATCAAGTCAACGATGTGAGAGATTAGCTATCACAGACGGACGGACAGGGGGTGAAACATAGTCTTGCGCCATGCCTTTCGGCCTGGCGGAGACAATAAAAAAACGAAAGTAAAGGAAATGACCATTTCTGCAACAAAAGTAGTCAACAAACTATACTATAAAAACATGGGCCACATTGTCAAATAATCTAAGAAAGAGGCAATCATGTAGAAAATAGCCGATCTACAAGCTTACAAAGCCTCTCAGCGTGAGGCGTTTCGAACTTGTAGATCGGCTATTTTCACAATATTTACTTGTGGAACGGAGTCAAACAGAATGGGGGGGTCCCCAGATCAAGTACGTTTATTTGGGGGGGGGGGGGCGGCCTGAACGGGTTGATAAGCACTGCTCTAATCTGAGCGAAATTATCTGAATTTACTACATGACCATAATGCAGCCTAACATGCGTAGCACGGGGCGGTCCTGCCAGTTGCTGTGGAGCTACATAGTTCTCCAGAAGACACACACAAACATACACCATCTACAATGGACTAACTGAGCAGCAATATTGACATTCACCACACGAACGTGCATTGTTGACAAAGTGATTGCAGAGCCGCTGCAGGCATGACAACCACGTTAGCGTTAGCGACATGGCAGCTATCACAGCGCCCTGTCCGTCGTCGCTGCGACTGACTGTGATTAGCCTGGGTGCCAGCCTGCTTCGCTACGTTCGGCGGATATTTTTTTCTCTCTGGAGAGAGAAAAAAAGTCCGCCGAACGCAGCGAAGCAGGCTGGCACCCAGGCTAGACTGTGATGGCTACAGCCATATAGATATATAAACACTACAGCAAGCTCTCTGAGATGCCATTGTCTGGAGACTGCTCTTAGCGTGACACGACCAATGAGAGTGAGCGCTGTAGTTGTTGCTAAGATACGGTGGCGTCTCTGCCCCATAGCTTGTAGATCTCTCACGCATGATTGGCGTAGGCTGCGTTGCCAGGTCTGACTGTTTGTATAAGCGATTGTGGGCTTATTTGGGTGCACTTTTGGGCTCGTCGTTTCCATAGACCACGGCAGTGCTTATTTCTTTCCCGTGACCGATGTGGCAAGAGAAGGTGCAAAACGAACCATCCGGAAGTAGATTGCGAGATGAAATATATAGCACTTTTTGATTATTAGAGAAGGAGACACATGTGAAGGTGGAAAATGAAACGTAGGAGATTATATAGTTTTTCATGAGCGATTTTTGTAGCAAGTTGTGAGAGAATTGGGCCACTCCTGTGGGCGGGGGGCTGATTAGAACCATTGGGGTTTGAAAGGAGACGCTCTCTGTTTGAGTGGAAAGATAAGTAAAAGCACAATATTTGCCTCTGAGATGTGGAGTTGAAGTAAAAGTACTGAGAATTGGAAATACTCCGGTAAAGTAAAAGTACCTCAAAATGTTTACTTTACACCACTGGAGAGAATACACAATGTGAAAAACGATTTAACAATAAAAACGAAAAAAAGCTGCAATTCATAAGTTTCACGTCATGGGATTTCAACCCAGCTGGTCTTCTAGAAGCAAACCTCTACCACTCTGTCAAGACAAACTCCCTACTTATTTTGTCAGGGGGAGATATTGCACTTATGAGCTTCAGGCAGTACTAGTTGTCAACCAGTAGGTGTCCTACCTGACACCAGGGTCTCAAATATCTCAATGGAAGAGTAGGGAGACCCCCTGCAGACGTGCTTGTTGTATTGTATTAACATATCTACTATACAAGATTGGTTGAAATAACATTTATTCATTAAAATTAGTTCAGGATTGCAGCTTTAGCTCCCCACAGGCCAAGGGCCAAAATGTGCCATTAGAACTAGTTTGCTATATAATCTAGCTTTGTTTGGAAAGAAATCATACAAGTTGGTTGGCCTGGTTGTGGTCAGGTTGGGGTTTACATAACCCTGTTTGGAATTAATTGCAACTCTGTGCTAGATGTTTATCTTAGAGCATTACAGAGGCCACGGCAGACCCTCGCACTTCCCAACAAGCCACATGCACTTAATCTTCATTAAAAGGGCATAAAATGCACAATATTAGTCTGATGTCTGGGTCATAATGTATGCGGGGTGTTACTGGGAAATCATATTTTAATCCAGATTAGGACTGGTTATTTTGCCATTGCGTTACATACAATTTCATGTAGTGGTTTATTGCATTAGATAATTCAGTAGTCTACTATATGTTTATATTTGGTTGTTGAACAGATAATGTGGCTGCCCTCTAATCAAATGGAGTGGGATATTAGTGTATTATTAGAGCTCAGTGCTCTCTTCTTGCATGTGTTTATCTGCTGAGGAAAGTCTGTTTGGCTTCCTGCCCAGATGCATGGATTTAAGACCACAGCGCTAACCCCTCCCCCGTTTTTGGATGTGTGTGTGTGTGTGTGTGTGTGTGTGTGTGTGTGTGTGTGTGTGTGTGTGTGTGTGTGTGTGTGTGTGTGTGTGTGTGTGTGTGTGTGTGTGTGTGTGTGTGTGTGTGTGTGTGTGTACGCACACAACTTGGCTGATAACAAATGGAGGGCAGTCAGGCTCAGAGAGGAGTGTGAGCCAACTAGACTAGTGTCTCACTTCCAGAGTTCCAGTGGTGGACAGTAACTAAAGTACAATTATTTAAGTTGAGTTTTATTTATTTATTTGCAAGCACATGACTTTCACTCTGCTACATTTCAAATAGAATTATTGTACTTTTTACTCCACGAAGGGCAAGTAGGGCATTAATTTAAGAAAAAACACAAAAAAAGTTAGAATATGGAGTTAAGAGGTTTCTGCCCGACAACGGAACAGGAACCCTTCCTTTTTTTCCTTTTTTTCAAGTATTCTGATCTTTTACTAAAGTAAAAGTAGCTTTATATCGCAATGAAGAAATACTATGTTACAAGTAAAAGTCCCAACGCGTCGCGATGCAATGCATTGTGAGCTTATAGATCGGCTATTTTCAAATAGCCAAAGTATAAAATAGGGCTTAAGTGGTTAATGTATGTTTTGTAATTATAATCTAAATCTACAAAGAAACTTGTAACTAACTAAGTTAAAAAGTACAATAGCCTCTGAGATGTAGTGGAGTAGAAGTATGAAGTATCGAAAAATGGAAATACTCAAGTAAGGTAAAAAGCACATAAAAACTGTGCTTAACCTACTATACTTGAGTAAATCGTTGCTGTCGGGTCTTTGATGTCCAAAACTGTTACTCTTCAGGATTCAAATTAAACTAGAAAAAGTGCTCCTCGGAGTAGGTTATTTTGGCGTCCTGGTGGCGCTATAATGACGGTGACGCTGCAGTATGATCAAGTAAGTAGTTGAATAGCCAAAGTATAAAAGGTTAAACTTATTGTGATGCTATATTAACACATTTTGCTGGGGACCCCCTGGAACCCCCCCTAGGACCACTGGTCAACCAATGAAGTAGGGCATTCCCCACTGAGAACCAATGAAGTAGGGCATTCATTTACAAAAAAAAACCCACCAAAAGTTAGAATAATGGAGATGAGAGGTTTCCTGCCTGAAAGCAATGAAATGTACTTAGTTACTTCCCACCAGCAGCTTCACAGCAGCCCACCCCGGGATTAAGGCCTGCAGGAGACAGTCATCTACATTCAGAACAGCAAGCCATGCAATTTCACCCCAAAGCCAGAGGACAGTCAGCAGTTGGTCATTCATATGCATTTGTAATCTAATATTGTGCTGCTGTTCCCCTCGGTGGCCCCACCTCCCCCTACTCAGCGGTGAACCTCGACTCCTCCAATGCACTCTCCGCATAGAGGCCGCTCACTCCATCTTCCTGTCTCTCTCTCTCTCTCTCTCTCTCTCTCTCTCTCTCTCTCTCTCTCTCTCTCTCTCTCTCTCTCTCTCTCTCTCTCTCTCTCTCTCTCTCTCTCTCTCTCTCTCTCTCTCTCTCTCTCTCTCTCTCTCTCTCTCTCTCTCTCTCTCTCCCTCTCTCTCCTCAATCATCAACTTCTTGTATCTGTATGTTACCCAGGTTGCACTGTCGGTGCACCTCTCACAGTTCCGAGGCGGTGCGGGGTCTCATTTGATAGTCTCTCTGCTGCTTCAGTAAATAATTAGCACACCGAATCCCCAAGGGGCCTTCACAGGAAGCATGGCCTGCTTACCAGAGGGGACTCAAGGTTCTAATGATTGCCATGCTACGAGGTTTTAGAAAAGGGCCCCACCCCCATGCACCCACGTCCCCATGTGTAAGGGAAGGAAAACATCTACTCGCGTTGAATTAATGCCAAATTCTGTGAATATGGAAGGGGCGAGAAAACAGAGAAGACTTATAGTCTTGGTCTGGCTTATACAGAACTCGGTCTGACTTCAAAGCTAGGCCTGTGAGGCAACAGATCTGAGGAGTTTCCCTGAAAACATGTCAGGGCTTCAGATGCTTTTTGAACTGCTTTGTAGAATTAAATATACTCTTGTTTTCAGTCAAGAGTATATGCTGATACATGTCTCTGGTCATTTGAGGACTTGTATGCAGCAATGTATTGTTTTGATAACAAATTGCACCCATGGATAGGGTATTTGCAGTACCTTTAGCCAGCACATACTGTTTTTGTAGCATTACAGTCTCCAATCTCTTTAAAACAATGTAACTTGTTAAAGCAATGTTTTACCAAACCACAGACATCAAACAATTACCCAATGGATGCATGACCTCACTGCTTAGCAGAAGAGACACTCAGACATAGTAATGCCCTCTCAGGCTTGCATCTACAAAATGACAACTCCTGCCAAAAAGCCCATTAACTGCATGTAGATGATAATGGGCTTCGTGCAACTATTGATGCAGAGATAACTTCAGTTGTTATTTTGAGGGATGGAACGACATAATGAAATTGTGCCAAGATCTTTAGTGACATCTCTCCAACTTTGCCGCCCCCTTTGGAACCCCCTATGCGCGTGCACGGCTCTGAGCACTTAACAAACATTGCATTTTGGAAGTGAAAAAAAGAAGAAGAAAAAAATGGAATTAAAGGAAAAAGGAATCATACCACTGAATAATTCATAATGCTTGGATGAACTATTCATATGCATCAGAGTGAATCTATATCCATTATGGAGAAATGTTATATTCATGAAATATACAACAACACACCATCAGCTACACCTTAAAGATCCACAGAAAACAAACAAGCAAATGTGTTGGTATCTCGGGGAGTTCAGTGCACAGTCGGGAGCTCCCATCTCCTCTTAACAGGATTCGCAAGATGATTTTATTGGCTCCCCTGAGTTGCCATCACAGCAGGGGCTTTTGCAGACTAGACCAGAATAACACATGGCCTGGTCAAGGCAGAGGAGAGACAACATCTCCTCAGAGGAGCGCTGTGCTGCACTGGCACAAATGTAGTCCGCCTGTCCTCGGCAGGTGGTTCTGGGAGGTTGTAGATTGGCTGGGGGCTGTGGGGACCGCTGCAATGTCTGAAGAGTTGGGACATGTATCCGCCCCACTGCCCCCCACTCTCCTCCATGCACATACACAAACACCAATGAAACGAGCACACATACAGTACATACAAACGCACACTCACTCTGCCTCTATCCCGGCTGCCCTGAGTTATTCATTTGGTTGAGCACCCCGGCCGCCAGCAGAGAAATGTTGTCACTAGGTCATTACAAAATACCCCCAGGCATCTGAGAATGTCCTCCCAGACAGAGGAAACAAACATGGCCAATACATGTTGCTGTTTGATGGAGCTTTGAATGACCTACATTTCCTACTCTCATATTATTTTCGATCAGAAATGAACCACCGACCATGTTTTGCATGGCAGTCATTTTGCTCTGACGTCATACTCATCATACCCCGTCGGGGTGCGTTTTCCCGCCCCCAAGTATGACATAACAGCAAAAAAATCCTCAAAATTCCAACATGTTAAAGCACACGGAAGCACAAAAGTCAACAAAGTAATTGCAATAGTTTCCCACTGTTGATAGAATGTGTTTTTGCATATAGTTTTGCTCATTATGTTCGGTCAGTGCGGGAGTTTGCATAATTTAATTAATTTGACTTTTCTCTTGTCAGCTGTAAACTATGGAAAGTATCCACTTTCGAGTGACGTGTGTGTGAGGCTGTATGATTCACAGTTAAGTTATATCATCCATCACACCCTGAACAAATTTCAGTCAAGGTGCTCTTGAGCAAGGCACTTAACCTCCGCTAGTTTCACTGGGGATGCTTAGAGGCCAATAGAAGACTGCAGTTGTACTAGATGGCTCCCAGGTGAGAATGTGTGTAACTGTTTGAATGTGAAACAGGGCAGTGCTGAAAAAGAACATGCAGGCTCAGCAAAAAAACGCCTCCCCTGGATAAATAAAGGTTAAAAAACAACAAGAGGAAAGTGCAAGTGACAAAGCCCATATCTTGTTATGAGAGCATGAGACTATGTGTACCTGGCCCCCACACTGCCACACCTCTGTCACAGGATGTTCGCGCGCTATTTATAGTTAGCAGAGAGACGAGGGACACAACTGCGATCAAACGAGGACTGCTCATTGATTTTCAAAACCCCACACACTTTGCTGCAAATATATATCAAAGGGTACAACCCGCATGGCTTCCCTGTTACGCTCAGCATGATTTAAACATGCTAAAGCCACGTTTAAGCCTCAAGCTAACACAATTTAACTCTGCATAACGAGACGGTGTTGCCTCGGATCCATGCCGGTATGCCAGAGCCGCTGAGGTGAAAAAAATAATTTGAAAGGGGGGTTAGAGTGAGAGACAGAGAGGCAAAGGAAAGAGAGTAATGAAAGAAATTGTGCCACTGTGATTCTATAAATTATTAAAGTCCCCTTTACGGATTTCTTAATTAGAAAGGGTAATCCAGTAATTAACATGAGAGCCAGCTGGTTAGGTGCAGTGTATCACTGGGAAGTATAATCCCACTTCCTGTATTACAGAGCGCTGTGGGCTCTTTCTTCATAGAAACTCACTAATAATCCCATTAGGGTCTTACTACAGAAACTATACTTTCCTCATCCTTTAAGCGCCAGCCTCAACCGTGTAATTGCTGCGCATTTAAAGCAATTTGGTCAGTGGCGACAGAAACCTGCTTACTGCTGAAAAGTTAATGACACTGAAAGTCAATACTATACCCCAAGCACTTAGCCCTACTGTTTGATAGAGTTACCCATTGCACAGTCCACCACTCAAAAAGTGACAGATTTCATTTTGTTTTTAAACCTTCCCCAATGTTTATTCTGAAAAGTGTAAGATGATATCTGTTGGAATGCAAAAACATGAAAGTGAGCCTTCTTTGCGAGACCTGAAGCCGGTTCTACATGTCTCCTAAATCTCAACAGTTTTCTGAAAAACGTATGTTTCTATATCAGTGGTGTTCAATCTTTTTCATGTCAAGGACCCCCAAAATTATATGTATTTGGCCGCGGACCCCCATCAAAATATTTTGTTCCAGGGACTCCCAGAAGCAATGATTTGAGTTAAAAATGTTCGCTTTAAAAATATATATATTCAGAAGATTTGCACACATTTTCACGATTTTTCAAAAATAGCAGATCTACAAGCTCGTAGCGCGGCACTCGGTGCCGCGCTATGAGCTTGTAGATCTGCTATTTTTGAATAGCCCAAAGTGTGAAATAATGCTTTTTAGCTCAAATCTAAAAATGAGACAGTTCCAGGTCTCAATGGGTTAATAAACCAAAATGACCTATTTGCAGTTCAACTACTTGAACCCTATGCGTCCCTATTCTGGGGTGAATACACAGTGAAAATAGCAGATCAGCTCACAACACAATTTACAATTGTTGTAAATTACGTTTGGGACACATTGACAAGCTTGTAGATCTGAAATTATTTGCAGGGAAAAAGTCTATGAGTATAGACTCCTGCAGGACTCCAGTCCGGTCATTGAAGTATATAGGGTTTAAGTGGTTATGGCTGATTATATCATTCATTATAAATTAAAGCTGGAATCTGTAATTAAGATGTCCTCGAACCGTGGTCTCTTGCAGTGATTCTATATTGACTGTGGATGAGTTACCACTATACGTGGCTGGCCCCTGCACGAGAGACCACATTTTTACCAGTCAGGAGGCGATCTCCGATTGGCCAGTGGAGAGGTTGCACAAATGAGCTTCAGGCAGTACTACTTCACAACCAGTAGGTGTCCTGCCCAACACCAGGGTCGATAGTTCTCAATAGGGAGGGAGACCACCTGCAACCACTCCCAATGTGGTTGGGAGTGGTTGAAATTACATTTTATTCATTAAAAAAAAGTCAGAGGTTGAGTAGCTCAGTTCATTAGTCTGCAAATACCAAACCTTTGCTGTTTAGACGTGTTGTTTATGATGGTGGTTCCACTGAGGAGTTGACAGTGAGTGGCAACGGAAATGTGTTCAAATTGTGTTTAAGGAACCTACATGACATCAAAGTGACGGAACGTTCACAATGACAGATTCAGTTGTTTTTTCACTGATTTCAATCAGCGAGTCGACTTGTCCTTGTCACGAGAGGTAGTCCCCTGGTGCATTGGAATTGCGTGTCTGATATTCTCATACACTAGATTTCTCACTTCAATGCACCCAAGACCCCAACCTCCACAACTGAATACCCCCCGCCCCCCCCCCCCCCCACACACACACACTCACACACACACACACACACACACTCCATCCATTCCATGTAGACCACCTTTATGAGCATATTTCTGTAAAGTCCACTGCCTTCATTTGCTTTGGCATCTCTGTCCTTATTCATCCACAGGGGCTGTGAGCTGGAATAATTAGGGGGAACGCCATAAGGGCCCTGGCTCCTGACAAGTGATCAACAAACAGTGATTTATGAGGCCATCTTGTATCAGGGGATGACCATTGATTTAAACACGCAAACAACACGCATACGTACACATGCACACAAACGCCGGTTCTGACACAGATGACCGCGTACATAAATCAGATAGCATGTGTCTACATTCTCAGGTGGTGTTGTTTTATGCTGACCCTATCTGCTTGTCATTCCCATTAAATGAGCATCCATGCTCATTTAAGCACACTGGCTTGATAGGGATTTGACAAGTGGCTGGTAGCACACTGCTGCACACTGTTTAAAATGTCTCGAATGCTTGAATGAACCTCCTGCGAATCAATTGCGTTATTCTTTTGCACTGCGGATGCTGAATCCACACATTTTCTAGCTGTAGTTTTATGTATTGATCGCCATAGAGGCCTCTTAAGAAACGGCTATCTGCTGTGTCTGTGGCTTACCACGTGGAATGAGTCTCCTATATCACTTCTGTCTGTCTGTCTGTTGTTTTCAGTGAAGGCATGCCTTGGTAAGGTGTCTTGACTGACAACATGCATACTGTGCTTTATTGCCCCGCCAGCTGTGGGTCATTATACATCGCTTTTCCTGTGAAATGGCGGGATCATATTTCTGTATATAGCCTACTGGAAAGCAGCGTGCCTGAGATGCTGATTAATGACTAATGAAATGGCTTTTAGTTATTACATGGTGAAAATATTAATGGGAGAGACGCTGAGTGAGGAGAAGGCCCCCTTTATTATGTTACGGGTCTGTTCCATCATCTCATAGATCTGTCACAGGTTCACGGCATCAAAAGGATTAAGGAGCCATATTAGTCATCAAATGCGAAGTGATCCTCGGCCCCTGTCGCAATGAACCCAGGCTGTCGTCGTGACAGATTCCTTTAGTGATCTATAAATTTGAGTCTGCATTCATCTTGTAATTATGAGACGAGATGCTGCCTTAGGCTGGGAAAAAAAGTTCCGATTTAGATATAGACACACTACTGATACGTGTAATTGATAGTCATTCAATCACCGGCGTTATCAATACAGCGGTGGGAAATGATTATTGTCTTTTTGCCGGTATAGGACACATGTTAAGAGACTGGGAGACATTAGACAATGTGGGGATGAACTCTGCATTATTGTCTTTCCTGACCACAGATTGATCGTCACTGCAGTCCGGTCGATATGTGTCTAAACATGATGTTAATAAGGCGACTGGACTCACTGTCTGTACCACAATACCACAGAGCATGATGATGCAGAATGTGAGTGCGTGCGCGCGCGCGCGTGCGTGTGCGTGTGTGTGTGTGTGTGTGTGTGTGTGTGTGTGTGCGCGTGTGTGTGTGAGTGAGTGCGTTTGAAAGAGAGTGAGTCTGCTGCCTAAATGCTATCTCTTCCCACCATCCTATTCTTCTCTGACGCAGGAGGATAGAATAGAAGACCATTATGCTGATTGCAATTATAGTGTTGTTAGTGATTGTTGTTGGTCAGAGGCAGCAGATGAAATGCAGTGGCTCTTATATTGACTAACTGCCATCAGAAGGGAATAGCTCGATGGTCGAGCTCTAACACAGCGGTGGAACCAATGCTCCGTCACTGGTGAATGACTCCTGCCCCGCTTTGACTTGCATTGTGGCTGTGGCATAATTGAGCATGCGGCATGAATCCAGTGTTAGGGATTCATCCGTCTAACCCCTCCCCTTCCTTCTCTGCGGTCTTTCAGTCGGGTAGGATGATTGAAAGGCCTCTGGTGTCTCCCTGCTCTACGTGGATAAGCAGCTGTCATAGGGAACATCAATACTTGAATGGATAGACAGTTTAATCCATTGATTAAACACTGAGTGAATGCGCGACTACTTGCCCTCGCGCAAGCTCACGCTCATGCCAGTAATGGGCCCTCCGGCCCCCTCCCTCTCCATTTTTGTGATTTAGTGTACATTTGCGCAATGATCTCTAAGTGGGGTGTCATTCTCTTTACCTCGTCATATTTGCCGGGGCCCTAATCGATAACTTCATATGAGTTCCAGTACATGTGAAGGGAGAGTCGTGGTCGGGGAGAGAGAGAGACGTGTTTTATACTGTTGCATAAGGTCAAGCCCATGTTTCTTCTGTTCGGAGAATTGGTTCGGAAATGGCCCCATCAAAATTGATGAAGCAATGAAGAATTGGAATTATCATTTCACAGGTCAAAAATTGCCACTTGGCAAATTGTGCATCGATCACCTTTTGTCTCCTTTCATTGTGAAAAGTCAGCTATATTGTCTGTCATAAGACAGACAATATAGCTGACTTTTCACAAGAGGAGGAGGTAGATCTTTCAACAATCTTTTGTGTATATATTATTTTTTACGTATATACACCTATGTTTCAAACAGAAGCTTGTGACATGTCACTTCCATGCTCTGATTTATATTGAATTAGAGATTAACACCTTTCGCAGCAACTGTATTCAACAACAACAAACTGCCAGCGAGTCCACATTTAAATTTATATTAAGTATTGAGCCGTTGCAACACTTTCTCACAGATATAGGCGTCAGTTATTGCCGCTCTGTCATTTTCATTCCCTAATGCGTCACTATAGGACTACAACAACTAAAAGGCACACATTGGAGCTTCAAATACTACTGGAATCGATGTCTTGGACAGCTGTCTCTGGGCTTACCTCGTAGCAACGCTTGACTAGTAATCTCAACCTCCCGTGATTGAATCCCACCGCGGATACAACTTTTCTTTTCTCTCTCTCCGCATAGTTTTTGCGAGGTTAGGATTAAGGTTAGGTTTCGGCATATTTTTGTGAGGATAGGGTTAGGATTAGAGTTAGGTTTAGGCATATTTTTGTCAACATGCAACTTCATGTCAAAACTTGACTTTCAGGGCGTCTCGTCATGTCAAAACTTGACTTTCAGGGCATCTCGTCATGTCAAAACTTGACTTTCAGGGCGTCTCGTCATGTCATAACTTGACTTTCAGGGCGTCTCGTCATGTCAAAACGTGACTTTCAGGGCATCCCGTCATGTCAAAAAACTTGACGTTTCAGGGCTACTGACAGAGCGGCAAAATGTGACACCTTGGGAGTGAGAACGTGTTTGGGTTAGTTTAGTGCGGACTTCTGTTTATGTTCCATTTAAAATTCTAATCATGCAGAGACACAGAAGCAAAGTGACTGACTGACACTTGAGTCTACTGTGGCGACTGGTCAAACAGACCTCTTATTATCGCGGTGATCTCATTCAGATGGTCATTACACAATCAAATGAGAATAATCTCTGCCCGGATCTCAATTACAAGGCAGGCAATTCTCCTGGTGCGCTAGTGGCCTTTCAGAGAGGCGTTGAAAAAGAGAAGCAGAGAGTCTTTCCAGGTGTGTGGCTCTTACACTGATTGCTCATTTGTGCCCGGGAGAGAACACTGTGTGTGCTTGCCCTTTATGGGTGAATATTGCAGAGAAAAAGCCAGTTGGAAAAGCTAATTCTCAGCAGTGTTACTCATGAATATGGAACACAATGGTTATAACAGCTATACGGTTGTTTCCTCCTGGATTTCATACATGGCTATTGTCACTGGCTGACACCCAGCAAACATTTTCATTTCTTTCACAAGCTTACATCCGCGCAGCTGTCAGTGTTTTGGGACTCATATTTGCATGAATTAAACCATATTTGAAATTATTCCTGAAGTCAGTCTGGACATTGTTTGATATTCATGTTTTGTACTGGTTATTTTACCTTTTTCGTACAGCCACTTGACTTGGTTTGAATTGGATCTTCACTATTTATTTTCACTCCTATTGAACACATTATATATAGTCCTGTACAGTGGCTATACTTTCATTCAAAAGTGACCCAAAAGCTTTACATGCCCTCTAACACTCTGTTGTCCTTAGGCATGTTGTTTTCAAGGACGTCCATTTTGCTTTGGTCCTGGGCTGGAACAGCAGTGGCCAGTGCCCCGAGCATTAACCCCTGCTGGCTCCTAGAGGTTAAAAACCCCTGCCCTGATTTACAACAGCCAGAGGACACAGCAGCCATTAAAAAGATGTAAATTTAGGCTGTTTGTGGAGGGAGAGGAGCATGAACCCTCATGACAGACCACCCACTCTCTGTCCCTCAAACAACACACGCTGTTGGCTCTGCCTCACAAATCAGGGGGGAGCTTTCATTTGGGGAAGGTCATGGACCTTTTTATCACCTCCTTAAGGCACCCTTCGGAGCCATCTCTCACGGTGCACAATTCGATGTTGTGTGTCCCACCGCCGGACCATGCTATTGGACGATGTCGTCACCTCAGATCACACTGTGAAATATACTGTAACTCTTGCTATAGATGGGAAGGCTGGAGGGAACCGTTTGTGATGAGATTTCATATTCGCAGAAGTTTAATTATACATCAGCACGTTCGAGCAGGACCAGCAACGTCACGTGGCCATATCAAATGCACGATTATTAAAATCTATCAAAGAGCATGTTTATTCAAAGTTATACGAGAGGATCCTGTGCATAGATTGAAGATTCTCACGCCTCATTGATTAACTCTGTATTTATAATTATCCTCAAACACGGCAGGTTTTGAATATCCTTGACATCTGCCTTTTGGCTCAAATGTGATGGATGGATTAAATGTCACCTATGCCCCGGGTGTTTGTTTCCATTAGTTTCTCTGTGTCGTGCGTGTGCGTGCACATGCATGCGCGCCGCGTTTGTGTGTCTGCACAAGAGGTGTTTGCTTCCGTCTGATGTTAGTGTTGTGTCTGCGTCTCTCCCTGCTGCCTGTGCTTCTCTTGCCCTGACGTGCTATGCTGGATCCTGCGGCATTTGGCACCCTCTCAATCCCCTCCTCCTTCTCCACGCACGCACGCACAAACGCATGCACACGCACGCACGCACGCACGCACGCACGCACGCACGCACGCACGCACGCACGCACGCACGCACGCACGCACACACGCACACACACACACACACACACACACACACACACACACACACGCGGCCAAGATAAGCAGGGCTTCTGTGACTTCCTGAAGATCCCTCTTCAGATAAAAGGGAACAATTTAAAGAGACGCATCGATATAAAAGAACCCCTCTGGAGGCTTCCGGAGAAGAACCAGACTTCCAATTCAAACATGGAGTCACACAATGGCCAGACCTGTTAGACTCTCTTGTCCATCAATGTGATGATTGGCTATAGCATCGTCCTGTCATACTCGATTACTTTGGGCTTTTTGCACATCACAACGGCACTCTGTGCCGAAACTCATTTGTCACATAGCGGGGGGTATGGACACAGCCATTATGTGTTGATCACATGGTGTTTATCACTTCTAACAGTTTGACAGCCTACTATTTCAGGGGAGTTCAAATGGTGCTTATTTGTTGTCGGTGTAGAGAGACTGTCTATACAATACAGATGAGCTCTGTTCAATGTTTCAATAGGCTATTAAGGTGTTAGTACGTGACCACTACACTCACGTGCAAGCGTGCGTGCACACACACACACACACACACACACACACACACACACACACACACACACACACACACACACACACACACACACACACACACACACACACACACACACACACACACACACACACAACACGTACCAAGCGGCCTATTATGACTAGTGTTCAATTCACACCCTAGATAATAGATAGATGCGATACAAGCAATCAACTGGACCAAAGAAAAGCTTAGCTGGCCGAGCACTGCCATCTCAATGGAACTTTAAGTAGCGATGATTTCACTGAAGAGGAGTCTGTCCCTATAGTGTGCACATTACTGCATCTCATCTTGCTTATTGCTGCCTGGAGTGCTGTGACAACAGAAGTGAGAATAGATTTAATCTCTCCAACCCCGCTAATAATATTATGCCACCGGCTGAGGGCCAAAGCCGCGCACAAAGGCCTAATCATGTCGAGTGCCATGTGTAAGCCTTTTCTTTTCTTTTTTCTTGTGTTTTTCACACACACTTTCCCCTCACACTTTATTCATACACATTCCTTTCTTTCCCCGTAGTTCTCGGAGCTGTCAGGAGTAAAGAGATAAAGACTGGACCCGGCGAGGAGAAAGTCGGTTTGGGTCTGTGAGAAGTGGCTGCCACTGCGGCGTCATTAACGCCCAATGGTGTCGGAACAAAGGGGAGGGAGAGCCGACGGGGGGATTGGGCGGTTGAGGGTGGGGGGGGGTGGGTGGGGGGGGAGCAGGGGATCTGAGCACCAGGAGCGAAATTGCAAACCCAAGGTTCCTGATACAACCTGTTATTATTTTTGACACAAGCCATTTACAATAGCTATGAAGGTGGCAATGGAAAATGTAATATTGATTGTATGCCCTCAAGGCTTTGCTCCTCTGACTTCGGAGCGTCACGCCTCTCACATATGTTGGGTGTGATGATATGTTTCTTTTTTTTATTTTGTTTTGCCATGCCACCCCCCAACACAACCCCCCACCCTGTCCCATTCCCACAAATCCAGTTTTTAGGGGGGGGGGGGGGGTGTTGCCAATAGTTTATTTGATGAGGTAATTACATTGTTAGATTGAGAGGTATAAGGTGATGTTTTGGGATTTGAGAAAATAATAGAAAGCTCCACAGCAAATGTAATGCAATATGATGTGGGTCTGATGTGACAGGTGTTAATATACCCGATGGCCATCGGCATTTCATCTCTTTTTCATGGGTGTGCTCGCCGAATTACTTCCAAACCACGTTTATGAAACATTAAGAGACTGTTGCACCGTGGGTCGCCTCGCCTCGTTCCAGTGTCGTTAAAACGCATTCTAAAACACTATAAAGACAACGTGGGCGGGGGGAATAACATTTCTCTCAGATGTGTGTGTGTGTGTGTGTGTGTGTGTGTGTGTGTGTGTGTGTGTGTGTGTGACTGTGTGTGTGTGTGTGTGTGTGTGTGTGTGTGTGTGTGTGTGTGTGTGTGCGTGTGTGTGTGTGTGTGTGTGTGTGATGTCCTGTTGGCTGTGTTTGCACAGACAAGTAGACTCTGAGGTGAGACCGTATCATGAGAAAGCTAAGGAAGCTATTAAGCTCCGTGATACGACATGAGGAAACTAAACAAACAACAGAGAGGAGATTTGCCCTCAGAATTACCCCCCGTCTATATCTACCGGTGACGGAGACCTGTCAGAACCAAAAACAAACATGTTGAACAAGGCCTTCAAAGGCTTGGGGAGGATTGGGCAAGTCTGTGTGAGGTGTAGCGGAAAGCCCAGTATCTGGGTAGATTGCAGGGGTTATCTGCCAATGTGGTAATTAGGCCTGAGGTACGTTTCTGCTCTCTCTCTCTCTCTCTCTCTCTCTCTCTCTCTCTCTCTCTCTCTCTCTCTCTCTCTCTCTCTCTCTCTCTCTCTCTCTCTCGTTCTTTCTTTCTTTTTGGTACATGAGCCAAGTCTTCTGCTCCCATTCCTGTGAAATGAATGCATGACCCGCACTGCTCCCCTCCATGAAGCAAACCGCTCATTGCCGAGTTAAAAGCTCTCTCTCTCTCTCTCTCTCTCTCTCTCTCTCTCTGAAAACTGCTGTCTAAGGGTTATTTTCCTCTGGTGGCATGTCTCTTTGCTGCACATCATTACAGGCTTTGATGATAAATTGGAATCCATAAAAGTTGCATGGGAAAAAAGAAATCAAGTAGCAGATGCAGAAAAACTTTGAGGAGTTTAAGAGTGTTCTGCACCTCTGATTGTGTAGAAACTGTACTGGTCAAATGCATTTTTGCTAATAGTATCTTCATTTATGGGTACACCCGTTAAATTGAATTCTCAGGATTATACTGTATGCCTTATTTCTGACTATAGTGGCTTATTGTCCTCCAATGTGCAATTAGACCATTTTCTTTGTATTTTATTTTTAACTCTCACTGTCAACACATTAGGTTGAGTGAGGAAAAATCACCCATAATGAGTCAGAGATTATAGGCTTTGTGTTTTGGTGTAACAGTAAATGTCTGCAATGCCAATGGGATTTCCCCACGTAAGCCTCCCACAATCAGTTAACGATAACCGTTGCATTCTGACATTTAATTATCCACAGGGATATCAAGGCACAATACAACAAGTCTGCGCCGTAACGCCCAGTGATGTTACCAGGTCGCCTTCCTGAAAGTGCCAGAGAGGCATGTCATTTGAAATATGATTTGAACCCTCGCAAGGGCACACTTATGATTCATGACTCTCCTTCAAATGGGGAAGACAGTCTGTTGGGATGGAACGGCTCTTAAATATTGGAGGAACTGTTTGAAGCATCACTGAATATTTAGACTTCCATTCCTCTCATCCAGCTGGGGTTGATGTGAAGTTCAGGGCCCGTTCTCGCTTGTATCCCTGTCCTCATCAGTGTCTCGTCTGCCATGGATGATGTCTGTTTCGCACAGCCACGGTGGTGCACTTGCGCTCGGTCTTCCCGTGGAGAATGGCCCAAGAAGTTTTGATGAAAACTCTGCGAAAGGCTGTGAAAGACGAGAGGATCAAATCAAGCGGCTCCATCGGCCCTTGTAAGCTCTGATCCCCCCAGAGAGAGCTTGTGGGAGCACAATACCGACCATAAAACAGCGGGAGCCTGGCCAGCCGTCTGAAAAGGACCTGCCTCTCACTGGAGCGTTGGGGAGTGCTGAACTGGAGAAGGGAGAGAGAGAGAGAGAGAGAGAGAGAGAGAGGAAGGAGAAGAAAGCTTTCTCATATGCACAGGTTGAATGAGGGCCTCAGTGGTCCAACCTATAGAATGAAAGTGAGGGGGTGGATGGTGAAGAGGTAGAGGTGGAGGGTTGGTGGATTGAGGACGGAAAGGGTTTGCTGGTCATTATTTTTGGTCTAAGTGCAACGCCAGCCCCTTTATTCTCTCACTCCAGAAGGCCCAGGCCCTTGCTGTGTTTACCACGGGCCCCCCTATGGACCCTCTTAAATCGGACAGGAATAAGAGGCAGGGCCATATACGCAGTGCCTAGCATTTACCTGGGACTTATCCCTTTGACCCCGACTCTGCACGTCTTTCAGAGGAACACACTAGATTCCTGAATCACTTTGCATGTATTATTACATAACAAAGCTATTAAAGGAAGTTGTCGCCTGTGTTTTTTCACACGAAGCGCGGTGTGTTGAAAACTGCTACCAGAGGCGGGTTGCTCACCATGAAGGATTGCAGGAGCAGGTTTTATTGCTTCTGTTTGGGCCTTGTGTATTTGGGTTTTCAAGGAATGTAGTCATGGGTAACGAGCAATTCCCTGCTTGGTCCCTGCAGTGAGATAAAAAACACAGGTAAAACCATAGCTGTACAATGCAGCCTTCTACCAGAGGGCAAAACTAGCACTTAAAACGCAGAACTAAGTGGGGGAAAATGACTTTGCAAATGAATCATTTTGGGTCGTATAGACGTTACCTGGTTGAGGGGGCATATGAGTATGAATGCATGGGATAAATATGTCTTTGCTTTATGAAGTGTGAAATGGACCAATGCAGAGCTTTGTCCCCGTGTTGCTGTTTCTGTTGCTCATTGCTGAGGTGACTTTACTTTTATGGGCCTTTACACCCCTGCATCTCAACCTTATGCAAGCCCCAATTTATTGGTCCACTGGCACTTTGGTTTTTACCAGTAAAAAAAAATACTTCGGTCATTAGCTCATTCCGATAAACCAATGTCCAGCCAGCAATGGGGAGCTCCTTGAGGTTAAAGCAAAGCCCAAAATACTATTTCCATCCAGAATGATGGAATGGGATAATGATGAGCACATTAACAAAGTGCCTGGGTTATTTGCAGAGCTTATGCCTGTGTCCAGGGGTTGCAATTAAAGTTAGTCGCCCACGCAACCCCAAGTCCTAATGACCCAGTCATCCCAGACACTTACCAAAAATTGCTCATTATCTGTTTAGCTGGCTGGCTGTGTATTTGTCATCAGCGGAATAGACTGTTCCACTTGAATAATGGCTGGCATGGAACAAAAAAATCTAAAATGCTAATTAACGAGAAACTGAAAATGCTGTATTCTATAATAAACTAATTAATGAGCACTGTATTTAGTTTTTCTTATATTCTTTTCCAACTATTAAAATTTTACAAACACAAAGCGCTGACAGATATGGTCATGGTTGAAGTAGTTCACACTTGGTGGTGTGGGTAAGCCATTCTCTCAAGATTATGTGCATTTGTGGACAATTATCAAATAAAACGCCATGGAAACATAACTCGTCGTTGCTTTTGCTTAAAAAACTGCTATTCAGTGCACAGTAGAATCCTGAGTGTTAATTGCGCGTCCATTTGGTTCCATTTGTGCTCTCTCTCGAACTGTAGGCGATAGGTTGAATCCTCCTCTTTCTGTGTGTTTGTCGTTCTGCCGCTGTTTAGACAGACCCTACCCTCCTCTCTGATCGTTTTCTCTTTACCATTTGTCCAGTGGCGCTGGCCCATTAAGAGTGTGTTTTGCCAAAGGCCAGGACCCTCTGTCCATTGACTGTGTAGGATCAGGCCACATCACGGGTGACCTCTGAACCCGGGGTCCACTCTGGCCCTTGGCCTTAGTGTGCAGCTGTGGAGAGAGTTGGCCTCACTCCCCTGCAGGTCAGGACACCATTAGCCCTCACTATGAAGAATCCGACGCCATTTGCGAGGCCTGAATCTACGCGAGGAACAAGTAACCGATGACCCCACTCCGTGAGACTCTGTGAATGTCATTCCCCCTCCTTTTAATCTCCGAGCGCTGCAGTGTCATGGACGTGATATCTCAAATCAGGAAGTCGATAAATTGCGGCGAAACCATTAAAAGTCAACCCAAACTGGCTCTGTGCATCTCAATGCATCATTCATGGTAAATTTACAAGATAAATGATTCCCAGAGTCACTGAGAAGACTTACGATCTCTGTTGTTGCACTATGTAATGGGATTTTAATGGCTCTGATAGTCAAAACACATGTTCTAACCAAGCTGCTGCTTGCAGGTTCAGGCTTGGTCAATGTGACCAATGCACATATGGCGCTGTTCTTCCACGTTTTCTGAGTCCTGTTCTCTTGAGTTTGGGCAGCATTCCAAAGCTTTTGTGTTTAGTTCCCACCTTTACTTACTTCCTTACTGTCCTTTTCCTTATTTGCTTTCCTTCCTCGGCTGGAATAGACTGGCACATTCTCTGCTGTGTTTCACCCATCCTGTAGTGGGAATGATGGCACAAGGAACACACATGAACCCCCCAAGCCCTGTGGTGCCCCACGGCCAACGAAGGTCTGCAGGGGTCAACTGTGTTAGGCATATGTTGTTGTTAAAGCACACAGTAAAATCCATGGTGTTAATTTAACTCGGAGAGTGGATAAATTCCACTAGTTCAACTCGTACACTCTCTGAATTACAAATGGATAAATGAACACTGAGGATTTTACTGTGCGCCCCAACTCGATAGATTCTTAAAACCTTTGAAATAGTTTTTCCTATCGATCGATCCGCAGAGAACCATTCAGCCGGCTCTAGAGGAGCAAACTCCTACCCGTACGCTTCCGGGGGAAGCTCAGAACATTTCGAGGTATTTTGTGCAAAACTGTGGGATGGGTTGATGATGTGTCCTGGGCATCCTGCTTCTCCGCAGGCTTTACAGATGAAGATGTCTGCTCGCTCTGAACTCCTCACTAGTGTGTCTCGCGGCGGTGGCTGTTGAGGGGTGAACAGACCCCACAATCCTCCTTCTTGCCCCCCATGCCCCTCCCAGACTCCCCAACCCCTCTTACTCGCACTCCGTTCTGCTCCTCAGTAACTCCCTTCTCCTTCCCCCATCTTTCCTTCTCTTTCGTTCTCTCTCTCTCTCTCTCTCCTCTCCTCTCCTCTCCTCTCTGAGTCAAGTCTGGCTCACGTTGAATCCTCAGGTCTGAGTTTAAGAAAGTAATGACCTTCTTTTGTGCTAAATGGCTAGTGCATGTGCCCGCCTTACAAATGCAGATGTCTGTCAGAGGTTGTCGGTTGCCGCCGCAGACTCTGTGTTTGGCTAGGGTATGCCTTTGATCTCCTGACTAATGGCAATGGCCTGTGTGTGTGTGTGTGTGTGTGTGTGTGTGTGTGTGTGTGTGTGTGTGTGTGTGTGTGTGTGTGTGTGTGTGTGAGTGTGAGTGTGTGCGCGTGTGCGTGCACGCAGCTCTGTCAAACAAGGTTTTCTTCAGAGCGGGCAGTGTGTCGTCTTTCTCCATGTAGAAACCCGCATATAGCTGAATGCTGACAGGCACAGAGTTGTAAGAGTTGAGGACAAGATGCACGACCACTTAGCATAGCTTATCAGTGATCAATGTTTGAGCTGGTAATCCCCAGTGCACTTACAGCGCTAATATCTCAGTGACTGACCTGGGGTATAAACACAGACCCCCCCGTCCAAGCCCCCACCCTCCCGAGGACGTCGCCACTTCTGTACACTGCAATAAGGAGGGAGAGAGACAGAGAGAGAGAGAGAGAGAGAGAGAGAGAGAGAGAGAGAGAGAGAGAGAGACAGACAGACAGACCCTGTGTCCGAAGATAGTCGGTTCAACCCTTGGCCAGTCTATGTGTCAAGTGTCCCTAAGCAAGACACTTAACCCCTAACTGCTCCCCTGTGCGCTCATCAAAGCCATCTGAGCGGCCATCAGCTGGGTGAAGCTGCAAAAGCAATTTCCTCTCCCCCGGGGACCAGCAAACGCCCCCCTTACAGCACTTCACCCCTGCAACCTACTTTAAAGCAAAGCTCGTGTGAAGTGAGCAAAATGCCTCATCAGGTTAAATATAGGTCGTGTATTCTAATGTCGGATCATACATTTTACAGTCAGCGGCGCTTTCGTGGAGCCATAGAAGTTGCGCGCGTGCATTGACTTTGCCGTCGGCGCTTCCAGGCCATGAAAGCGAATGCACCTGTGATAAATACCGCCTGCTATTATCACTCATTGAATCAATTAATTAAATCTCCCTAAAACATTTATGCCACTCGTTACCACGGCGATCCCAGAACAGGGAGATGGATTGCAGGTGCTTCCTGTAGACAGGACAGGAGGAAGGGGGGGCGGGAGGAGGGGGGCAGCGACTGATTAAAGAGGAGAGCGGTGAGGTGTTTTCTTCCATTCCTCCACCCCAGCATCCCCCCCCCCCCCCCCCCAGTTCTCATCCCTTGCTCCAGGAGACTCCCATAGCTGGTTGGTTGGTACACTTGGCAGCCGCTCTGTCAGTTTAAAGGGGGCCACACCGGGGCATTCCCATGCAAGAGCTCACCCCCCACTTAATGGGAGATGATAGCGTGGGCGCGGCGGAGAAGAAAATAAATAAAGAAAAACTTGTGCTCAGTTATTTGTCCAAGAGGGGAGCGGAGAGACAGCTGACGGGGACGTGTTTAGACAGTCGCATTGGGGCAGGGCATTCTGTCACCCCCCCTTACACACACACACACACACACACACACACACACACACACACACACACACACACACACACACACACACACACACACACACTTAGTACATGTGCTGTACACATACCACTCAGATACTGTCGTACATTCAAACAAATATACACAGACACAGCACTAACACGCACACACACACACACACACATGTTGGGTGGGGTGAGGAGGGAGCGAGGGACATTCCGTTTCCTCTGCCAACATGCCAAGGCTCTCCGGCATAGCATACGTATGCATGCAGGGACGGACACACAAACTCACACACACACACACACACACACACACACACACACACACACACACAAACACATGTGAGCTTGATTAGAAAGCGGTGGTTGGTTGACAAATGGCATGGTGTTCATATTTTGCCTCTGGCATGGCGGCGTAATGATTCCATAATTGTCCTGAGCGCTCAACACTCACTTCCAATCAGCATCCAGAACGGTTCTGCAGCTGGCTACCCACGCCTCTGGAACCTACACACACACACACACACACACACACACACACACACACACACACACACACACACACACACACACACACACACACACACACACACTCCCTCTCTCGCGCATCTACCTACTCACCCACCCACCCACACACATACCCATGAGCGCACACGCACACGCACACGCACACACACACACACACACACACACACACACACACACGCATGCAGACGCACATACACACACGCACACAGACTCACAGACACACATGCATGCACATACACACACACACACGCACACACGCACACACACACGCTCAGACAGTAGTAGTAGCCGGTTAACTGGAGTCATGAGATGAACAGCATTCATTTCAATGTGTTCACAGCTCTCATCTGCTTCCGTCCAGGTATTTGCTACATGATCTCTATCTCTTATTATGCACAGAAAAAAAAAGTACTGCTGTGGGAGCGATGAGCCAGTGATACAATACACCAGGCAGCTGGGTTACCGTCACTACCATCCCATGCCTGGGCCGGGCAGATAGCGATCTGCCTGGGAAGTCTAGTTCTCATGTGAATGCATGCTGGTGACTTGTGTTTGCCTTTTTGAACTGTCTGAAAACAGAGCACACACCTGAGGAGGGGAAAGTGATGTGGGGGGGATTCTTTTTTGAATCCCATTTGGCAAAGAAAGGCCAGAGTCTAACTAATAATAATAATAATACGAGTTCTTATATTACAGCTGCAGCTCTGCGGTGACATTTGTTTCTGACGGCGTGTGTGAACCTGAATCTGCCATCTCTTCTGAAAAACCCCCTGGTCGTGTTTGTGCCAAACATCCCTATACACAGTAAAGTAATCAGTGTTAATGTATCCGTTTGTAACTCTGGAAGTGTAACAAATGTAACCAAATGGACCCTTCTGGGTACATCTGTCCATTTGTCCATTTGTACCAGATTTGTACACATTCCCGTAGGTATTTCAGAGTTAACCCATTTAGACCCGAGGCCGACTCTAAAAACGCCTTCTAAATCCTAACCTAAGTTTTCTGAAAGCAAATGTGTGTTCAGTTAGTCCTTTAGTTAGCTGTTTTGCTTTATACGTACTGTATATAGCAACAACTAATGTGACACAGATGCTGTGTCGGCTTGAAAGGTATAACAGCGTACAAGTTTAACTAAACGTATACGTTGGTCTAAATGGGTGAACACTGAGGATTTGACTGTGTAACTCACATGTTACATGTACAATCTAGTCCACGTGTATGGCAAGGACTTTATCTGGGTCACTGTGTGGAGGCTGCTGCAGACTCTCTCTCTCTCTCTCTCTCTCTCTCTCTCTCTCTCTCTCTCTCTCTCTCTCTCTGTGTCAGTCTGTCTCTGTCTGTCTCTCTCTCCCTCCCTCTCTCTCTCCCTCTCTCTCTCTCTTTCTCTCTCTCTCTCTCTCTCTCTCTCTCTCTTTAGCTCTGCAGTCTGCACTTGAAGGGAAGAAAATATTTAAACAAGTAATCCATTTGCCATGATATCACCCAGCGGCTGCGAGGGCAAAACATCTTGTCCAAATCAGAGGCGCTATTACTTTGGATAGCGGGGGTTAGAGATTCTCTGAGAAAGAGTCATCCCCGCACTACCCCATGCAGACTTTTAATTAATGATGAACTAAGCCTCTGGTCTGTGCTCTTTTTTTTTTGCTGAAACTCGGCCCCCTCTGGAAGGGGTAGCTCTGCCTGAATACTTCAGGACTGACCCCTCTGAAAGAGTGCCAAGAATGTCAGAAATCCAAGTTGCGTGGGAGAGCCTTTGCCGAGTTCCTCCTGGGTTGGACGGCAGCCTCTCTGCCCGGCGTTGCTGCTATTAGCAGTGCCCTCTGCAGGACGCCTCCACCGCATGTGATGATGTAAGCACATTTCTCCTGTGCTCTGCTGCTGCTGCCTGTGGCTACGAAGCGATGCGAGGCAGACTCTAGCGCTCAGCCAGTCTGTCTGTATGTCTGTCTCTCTCTCTATCCTTCTCTCGGCTTTCCCCTGTATACAACAAATTCAAGTTGATTGCTTCAGTCTTTTATAAGGTTACAGAGAAATAAAGCCTACATCAGGTGTTGTCACCGTAAAAAGCTGATGCACCCATAAAATGCGGCACGCTTATGGGGTCATTTACACTGCGGTTCCATTGAAATGCGTGCGAGCACTGGGATGTAGCTTTATTGTCAGAGAGAATATGACATCAGTGCCATTAGACACTGAAGTATTGCAAAATGTCAAGCCCACATCCGCGTGATATAGACCCAATGCAAGCCCAGAAGGCTCATAGAACAATCCCATTTGTAAGTCGCTGTATGCTCATGTGTGTAGTAATGGATTTACTGGCCTAGTGTGAACACAAAATATTGCATCTGCTGCTGATTCATCTGAATGCAGTGTTAACATCTGCGAGGGATATTCCTGAGATATCCTCTGTGTGTGTGTGTGTGTGTGTGTGTGTGTGTGTGTGTG
>NC_139957.1:28183621-28267200 GCF_963454915.1 Gymnoscopelus microlampas
TCCCAGGACTGGAAGGGACGTAAAGGTTAATCTTCAGTTTATTGCCACCAGCAGTCAGACAGATAGTATCTTTTAAAATTCCTCGTCAGGCACTATTGATCCGCTGACGTCAGAAGCCCCCATACATGACAGTTCATGTTCCCCATGCTGCCGGGCCCATTACACGGCTATCGATGTTCGCCATCGTTGCCTCCGAAAGGCTCTCTTGGCTTCATCTTCTCTCTCGGTCTCCCTCTGTCGCATGTGGCTAAATACTCCACCAACGTTGCTAATTTACCGGTGTAATCTTTGTAGGAAGTGTCGGAGGGGTGTCAGCTTAAATTCCTGGTGTTTAGATCTAGCGTTTGGCCACCCTGTACAATTCACCTTCGCCAAAAACAAAAGCAGCTAAAGTTCACGGATGGAAGAAGTGATAAGGGGGTGTCCTTCCTTTCCTGAAATGAGCCGTCTCTCTGTGTTATCTGGCCTATTAATCTGAGTATGTATTTTATCTGAGGGAAACAATGGGGTCGGCGATCACACCGGCGAAATGCCCCGCCTTCTCTCCCCTCTTGCTCTCCTCTCTGTGTCTTCTTTAGATGCTGGCCCGTGATGGGAAATCTATATGGTGCGAGAGGCCAATTTAGCTGGCTCCAACAGTGTGGGTTTGAAGAGCGAGCAGTCTGGGTAAACACAGTGAATAACGCCTCCACTCTCTAAATGATTTTAGCGTGAGGAGATGTGAGGGGATGGAATTTTTCACCGGCTATATTCCCGGGATGCGCGATGTGGGGGAGAGAGGAGTTCAAGGAAGTTTTTCCAGCGTTGCTCACAGCTTGAGGCCAGCGCTGTTTACTCGAGCCATATGATTGTACGTGTTCGAGTGGTTATGTACTTGCACATGTGTGGGTGCACAAGTGCACATACTGTAGCCAATGTTAGTCCACACAAAATGGTGCGCCCTATCATTTTCCTGGACGACATATTACTTGACTTGTTTAACCCATCTAGTGTCACTTTTGAAAGTGAAAAAAAGGGGGGAAAAAGCTTAAAGGGAGATTTCACTTTAAAACATGTTTGGGGTCATTTTGACGTATACTCAGGCTTCTGTGTGCACCCCGGTTTTTAAGCTGCTTGATTCAGTATTTAGATATTTGACACGCCCCCCTTCCTATACAAACCTATTGCGATGGTAAACTAATTGAAAACACCTGTCCTTGGTTCTGGTGACAGATATTGTCCTTCTAATACGTGAGGGGCCTGTGTTTTTTTAATTCCTTTTTTCATTTATCTTTTTTTTTTTCATTCATTTTTTTTATTTCCCCCCAAAATATAAAAACATGAATGAAAAAAGTAAAGACACAGCCCCCTCACGCATTAGAAGGACTATATCAGTCTCCAGAACCAAGGACGGGTGTGTTCAATGAATCTAACATGGTTAAAATGGAGGTTGAAGTTACAATGGGTTTATATAGGCGTGTCTGATAAAATGAATATCAAATATCTAAATACTGAATCAAGCAACTTAAAAACTGTCTGGGGTGCTCCCAAAAGCCTGAGTAGACGTTAGAATGACCCCAAACATGTTTGAAAGTGAAATATCCCTTTAACCACATTCACAAATTGTTTGTTTGCATATCCGCTAGTGGCAGAGTTCTGGCGGTCCGTCCGTCCGTCCGACCCTCTGTTTGTCCATCCGTCCCTCTGTCGGTTTGTTCCCAAACTAGATTTGAAAACTACTGGTTGGATCGCCATGGAATTTGTTCTGCCCCTTCCTGCTCCCGGGATGATGAACCATACTGATTTTCGTGACCTAATTCCTTTAGGTCCCAAAATGTAATTGACTGATTGCCATGAAACTTGTCTGTCCAAGTGTATTTGTATAGCACATTTCATATCATTGCTGTTGGGTGGAAAACTTGTATGTCCTAAACGGTTCCTTTTTCATTATTATTTTCAAAACGTTTTAAAATGGTGAAAATAGCCGATCTACAAGCTCACAACGTGTCGCATCAAGACTTGTTGTAAGCTTGTAGATCTGCTATTTTCCCTACTTTTGTGCGACACTGGTATGATCAAGTAGGGCATTCATTTACAACAAAACATAAAAGTTGAAATATGGAGATACGCGGTTTCTGCCTGACAGCAACGATATATAAAGGCTTTGCATAAGACATAAATATGAAGGTCACCTAAAATCAAATACAAAAATAAATTGTAAATTTATTATTTTTTTACAATGAAACAGGTGTATGCTGAAATGTGTAAGCTGAAATGTTTTCTTAATAAAAGGCAGTGGAGAACATAAAGGTTTTTTAGCCTGGATTTAAAAGTAGTCATAGTTGGCGCACGTCTCACATCCCCTGGAAGTTTGTTCCAACTATGGCGGTGTGTGGCATATTAACTATGCTGCTTCACCATGTGTTGTTTTAACTCTGGGAACAGTTAGTAGACCGGTCCCAGACGACCGGAGACTCAGGGTTCATAATGTAAAAGCAATTCGGAGATGTATTTTGGCCCTAAACCACTGAGGGATTTAAAGCCCAATTCTATGACTCAGTTAACGAAGCCTGCAGTGCCGAGATCTGAGAATTGAATTGGTGTAATGTTCAGCTTTCTTATTAATAGTTAAAACCCTAGCAGCTGCATCCTGAATGAGCTGTAGCTGTCTGATAGCTTTTTTGGGTGACTTTGGTCCCAAACAAGATCTATTGAAAACTATTACCTGGGTTGTTAGGAGCAGCACTATCTCCAGGGGCCACTAGAGGGTCTTTTAGACTCTTAATGCTGTTGTTTTGCATTAACCACATTAACCCTGGTCTCCCTATTTTGGGCACATATTCTAAATTAGATTTTCAGGCCGTTACGTGGTATTCAAATCAAGATAATCAAATCTAGTTTAAAGTGGTCACCATAAATGGCCATGTTACGTTTGTGACCTGACCGTCCATCGCCAACCGTTCACCCACCAATTTTAATGTAGGATTTACTTTTTTAATGTCCAAAACTAGCAGATCTACAAGCTCCCAACGTGTGTTGTACGTCAAACTATATATGGCTCTTAAGTAGTTAAATAGCCTGTTAGGCCTTGCGCAGTGCAGCCTTCACTGCTTACTAAGATGTGACGTAGCAGGCTTAGAGGGCTACAATTAATTCACTGCCTACAGGGCCTCTCTGGCTTTGTATGTGGGGTCAGTCTGGGTCAGGACTTTTTTTTCCTTCTTTTTCTTTTTTTTTCCGGAGAGCAAGCAGCACTAGGTTTGTGTTGGATCAGATGAGACTGGACTAATTCTCCCCAGCAGCTGGTCCTTTTCACTCCCTGTTTACCCTCCAATGCTAAATCTGCTGCCTTGCCCTGCCTGCCCATAAAGACATCTCTTTACACATCCACTGACCGAATTTAACAATCTAGAGGGCCTTAATTAAAAGCAGAATGACTGCTTTTTTTTTCCTCAGCCTGCATTGATTCAATGTGTGTGAGACGTGCGTGTATATGGGGGGTGTTTGGTCTGAAGTAAGCGAAAGCTCTATACTAGACGAGGTTGAATCCAAATTGAGTTGTTTCATCTATCTTAAAGGCCAAGCCGGTTCTATGGTTTTCAGAGCCCCGTCATTATCTTTGGTGTCCCTTGTTTCGCCTCTTCCTTGTTGGATTTAGCCGAGGTTGAGCGGCTTCTCCGGTCACTGGTTTAAGTTGCGTGGTGGGTCAGCCAGTTGCTCTATGCTTCCTTTGTGACCACCACCTCATGCATCTGGGAGTTGTTTGTTGAGTGCTGTGTCATCAGAGCTTTTTGCTGCCTTGCCCCAGAGCAAGCGAAGTCTAAACACTGCACTTTGTGGCTGAAAGGCCATCTGTCAGGGGGAGGGAATCCGACTTCTCCTCCAAAAAGCATAAACAGGGGCGGGCTGTTAAGCCGCGGTGCAGCTCACTGTCATGGAAATGCCCCAGCTGAGTAAGGGCTCAGGCCCTAATCCCACACCCTCCCGGCTCTGCAGCTGCTTTTTAGGGCTCCGTGGCACGTCCTGTGGCTGGCTGCGCCTGCTCACTGCCTCTTTAGCCAGGCGATAAGGGCTTTACGAATAAAATTCAATCAGATTCGGTTGGTTGGTGGTTGATGTGTATGCTAAGTCAGTTGTCATTCATATTCAGCATTTGCGCACAAGTAGATCAGAGATGTATCTAAATGTGTACGAGATTTATCCGCTGATGTTACCTAACAGAGTCATGGTTTGAATAATCTGCATGTACCAGTGAGCAGGATTTAAAAACGGAATTTCAATCGGTTCGTTCGGAGCAGAACTAATATTTGAACGTTTGTATTCTTGCATTCCACCCCAACATAACTTCATAAACTAGATATAACATAATAAATAAATAAATATATAAGACTTTATATATCATTTTTGTATATATTTGTTATGTTATTTTTTTATGCTCAAAAGACTTAATGTACGCTGTGTAATGTTTTACATTTATGTGCCACTTTTAACGTGACTAATACAATTTATGTCAGATAGGCAAAAATAAACGACATATATGATACATACGTGATATAGTTTTCTTCATATTTATTCTCCATATGAAAATGTTTCACTTCCAAACAGAACAGTATATCTCTCCTTGTTTATTCTTCGACAATATCTGGCAGTTAGTATAGATTTACCTTAATGTGGGGACTCACACATGGGATCCCACCAAAGTAGGACACAAATACAATACATACATCAATAATCCTACTCTTTGACCCAGTTCTGATTGGAACTGGTGGTGTATGGGTGAACCATTCTTATTGGAAAACCAGTCAGTTACAGAGAAATCTCTCCTGTCCAGGTGATACTTTTCAGCTTATCACAGTCATCACAGATTTAACTTCCATCGCACCTCTTTTGATAACTTCAATAACTTAACGCAAATAATAACTCGGAAGTACCAAAAAGAGAGATACCGAAGCCCAAACTACAGAGGAATACAAGTGTTCCAAACTGTGTACAGTAAATACATTCTTCAATAACTTGAAAATGTTCACTGTGTTTTGTATGTATATCGTTTACAGAATTTGCATATTTTTGTTTGCCAAAGAAAGGTCATTGTAATCTCACATACTGTCAGAATGGGATAACACTTCATTTGCACTTTGCACTTTTTGTATTGCTATTGCAGTGCAGCATCATACACATCTGTAATCTTGTGTTTAAACACTGTCTATAACTGTAGTGTAACGTGACACTAAACTTTACTTTGTTCACCCTACAGTGGTCACTATACAGTATAGCTGGCAATAATGGCTGGAAATGCATGGAGAGCCAGTTAGCTGCACAACTTGTGGCTTCATGTTGCTCTCTGGCAGTGGTGTAAAGTAACTAAGTACATTTACTCAAGTATTGCACTTAAGTACAATTTTGAGGTACTTTTACTTTACTGGAGTATTTCCAATTTGCTGTACTTTTACTTCTACTCCATTACATCTCAGAGGCAAATATTGTACTTTTACTCCACTACAATCATTTGAAAGTTTTAGTTACTAATTACTTTGTAGATTTTGATTATTATTACAAAACATTAACCTGCTATCTGCTATTTTCAAAAGATTTTTATAGATTTAAAAACTTGTGAAATGGGTCATTCTGCATAATGAGTACTTTCTACTTTTGGTACTTTAAGTACATTTCGATACCAATACTTTTGTACATGAATTCCCGACTTTTACTTGTAACAGAGTGCTTCTACATTGCAGTATTGATACTTTTACTTAAGTAAAACGTGTGAGTACTTTTCCACCACTGCTCTCTGGCAATAAGGTCTGGCTGCAGCCTGTAGCACTCCTCTAGGAGTGCACGATAATACAAGGCACGCCAACGTGTGACATTTGAGAGTTTTCAAATAGTTAATTACAGTTATGAAAAAAATAACATGGTAATGAAGATGTCAAATTCATGTTCCTGTTCGGAACAATTAAAGATGATTGTGTTCACATTTTAATTTCTGCTCCAAGTGAAATATAGTTTGTTTTAGTTCCTCAAACCAGTTCGGAGCCCTGCCAGTGCATAGTTATAAGTTACTGCTGCGTTACTTTACACACTCACACTCTTTCACTGTATCAATGTATTACTATTTTATTCATCTTGTATTTTGTTTTTATTATGCATATATTGTTAGCACAGTCAGCGGCGCATGTCCTTCAACATTTCACTGCAAATACTTGTCTGAGTGAGTGACTAATAAACCTTGAATCCTGGATCTAGCTCAAATTGCACCAACTATAACCCAGGCTGGTAATATGAAAATCAGATTAAGGTAGTTTACTACGTGTAATAAGCACATATGTCTTTGACTACCATGTCACTACTGCTTAGAGCATTGGTTCTTAAAGTGGGGTCCGGGGACCCGCAGGGGTCCTAGGGGGGGGGGTACCAGGGGTCCCCAGCTAAATGTGTTAATATAGCATCGCAATCATTTTAACCACTTTAACCATTTATACTTTGGCTATTCAAAAATAGCAGGTATACAAGCTCATAGCGCGGCACCGGGTTAGGGTTAGGGTTAGGGCTAACCCTAACCCTAACCCTAACCCTAACCCTAATTATGCTATTTTTGAAAAATTGTGAAAAATTGTGCAAACCTTTGAATATATATATTTTTAAAGCCAACATTTGTAACTCCAATCTTTGCTTCTGGGGGTCCCTGGAACAACATATTTTGAGATGGGGGTCCGCGGCCAAATACATATCATTTTGGGGGTCCTTGACATGAAAAAGTTTAAGAACCACTGGCTTAGAGCTTTCCTTTCGCCACAATAGCAAGCGTCCAAAATGTCAATCATAATGTCTATTTTTGGTTCGAATCCAGACAATCTCCTCCATCCCTGGGTCTGCCGGTCTGGAGTGCTTATAAGATAGCTTAGCTCTTTCACTTCCGAACAATCCTCCTGTTATCAAGCACAGGACACAAGTGTTGTCTGAGTCCCCAAACAGCCACCGAGAGAGTGTGGGGGGCTCAGTCCAAGAGAGGGACCGAGGGGCAGAAGACGATCCCGTTCTGACATTTCATACGTGATTGCAGAGATTTACGTGAGGTAATTATGGGGGCTGTGTCTGCCAACCCAGCGAAGATCAATTCTTTCAATCAATTCCACTTTTAAGAGGATAGGCCAGATTACCGGGGCTGAGGGCCGATGTGGACGAGGGGCCCGTAATGCTCTTAATAGGTCACTAAAATGTGTGTTAGAGCCTCTCGCTGTAGCCAATGGCTGATTCCTTTGAGATCAGCCATTTCCCCTGTCTTTCCCCCGTTCCCCTCTCCCTCTCTTTCTCGTATCCCCCCCCCCCCCCCCGCCCCTCCATTGGTCTCTTATAGTTTGAAAATAAATAACTTGCTGAGCCGCACTCCCCATTATTGAAAAAAATTTACAGGGTGATATTTGTCTTTAGTAACCTCATCGGCATGTTTGCAAACAATCAATAATTTGTTTTACGATTCATTATAAATCAATACCGGGGCAAATCCATTTTCAGTGTTTTGTTCAAGGATAGATAATGGACTTGTGTATGATGGGAAACTTCAGGGCAGCAAAAATGCAGCGGCCGTGTCCAGTTACCCTTACTGATAAGTCATTTGTAGAACCTATTGAATAACAGAATTACTCTGAATGGTTCTCTGTGAGGGATATCTGTTTTCCATTAGTCCTGACTGTCTGGGGGCCTTAACAGCCAAAGTGCATGGGTTACTCAGCAACACCATTGGCTTGTCCAGAGCTAATGTCCCCTTCGACATTCATCTGAGAATGACACAAAGACAGAGCGAGAAAAACAACTAAACACATTCACCTTTATGGAAGGAGGTGGTCTATTTTACCACATCGTCCGGTCTCTGCGGCTCAGATCAGATAAGGGTAAGGAGTAGTGACAGGATAGATGGAGGGCTAGCCTAAACCAAGCCGGTGTTTATTTAGACATAGCAGCAGGCTGGAAAGTCAACACTGGGAAGGACAGTGGCTGTAATCCAACACCAGAGAGACCATGACCGCTGACCTGAGCCAGACTCAGGCATCTCGGAACGGGGTTCCTGGTCTGAGATCAGTTTTGCACAGTGCATCGTAATAAGCGAAAGCATTGAAAGACAAGCGCCGGTCAATGATCCCAGATCAGCGGCAGTTCGATAAACACACACCCTGACCACGGAGGCCTGCCCAGTGTTTCCAACACTCACTGGGGGGAGAGGTCACTAGGTCCCCTGTCAACAGTGGAAGCTACAATTCACCTCCAGCCCCGTGTGCGTCAGTGGGGTAAACACACGAGGCATTCGGCCAGAAAGCGGACTCTTAAAATGATATTCCACGCACGTAAGCATAAGCTCGTTGTTTTGGAAATTTCATGGCTCGCGTTGACCTTTTGAGTTCAGGCCTGAATGAAAAGGAACAACTGGCAGTGCTATTAAAATACATTTAAGCAGTTCATTCAGACATTACATGCTTAATTTGCCAATATCACAAGCAAAAATACCAAGATAGCAAGATAGACATGATGTAGCCTAATGTTTATTTGTAATCGAAGTCTACTACCACATGCGCATAAATTCTAATGCATGTACCTACACTGCACTCAATGCAGAAAACAGTGAAACATAAATAAGTGAGGAAACATACTGTAAAACGCTAAATGGGCATTTCATTCGTCTTACCAACAGCATTTAGTGCCTATGGGCCCATACTCCTCCACCATACAATTAACTGGATCAGGATTTAGTGCCTCAGCTGAATGCTGCCGAGAGCAGTTCCTTTGGCCGTGGTTATACTTTCAGACATGTTAATCACAGATCCTGATGACTCTGCCATACGTTTGGTATAGGACTTCTGTCTGGATACTGCCCTGTAGGGCCATAAATAACTTCTGAGGCTTTCTGGTGATTTTTTTTTCTGGAAAGTTCCGATCGCACGCCGCCGCCGCCGTCGGCTGACGACGACGACATCCTTGAAACCACCTTTAGGAGGCTCTCCCCCTTTTCTCCTCCCTCTTCCCTTGCCAAAACTAAGCGGGATTATTTTTAAAAAACACGCTGTTGTCTATCTAACACCTGATTATACGTGGCTGACGCTGGCAGCCAGGGTGCCGATAGTTTTTTTCCTGAGCACTTGATTCCTTCTTGTTGTTGTTATACCCCCCTTCATCCTCCCCCCCTCCTCCCTCCTCCGCCATTCTGACAGACACTGGTTCACCGACACATACCTTTGAGACATCTGCAGAAAGGTTGGCATTAGCATGAGAAAGGGTTCATGCAGACAACGCCATGCATTATGTATTCACAGCGTTTGTATGAAATGCAGCCGCTGTCATTCCCGCTAGCCCTGTAATCTACTGGCAGTATTTCAGGCAGAGCGGAGATGGGGGGGTATGGAGGGTTGGGGGGCGGTTTCGAGGGGGGAGTCATTCTGGAGAGGATACATAGCCGAACCGCTACACCCACCTTACCATACATGCGCCATGCGCCACACGCATAAAGCGCTCGCCATGGCCTCCATTATAAGAGACATCAGATGTGAGAAAGTGTCGTATCTGTCAGAATGGGCTGTGCCAACTGTCTGGTAGCGAAGCGCACAACCAAGTGGCCTGTGTTAATGAGCGAGGGGGTTGCTTTCTCTTCACGCCCAGAGGCAACGCAAGCAAGCGGTAAACACAAGCATTTGATCCCTCAGACTTGTTGTGGAGTTGTCACTTTGCAAGCCTCTCTCTATTTCTCTCTCTCTCTCTTACTACCGCCTACTATATAATTGTTCGTAAATCTGGGACTGCTAAGAGACCCGTGGTGAATGTAGAAGACGAAGAGGGGGTGAGGGGGGGGGTTGCTCTCTGTTGTCTGAGTAACAGTAGATTTCTTTGGAGAAGTTCCAGACACTTTAAGATATTTCATCTCCTCATTATATCACTAAAACAAGACCTTGTGGCGCTCCCCCATTTAGCAAATATCTGACATATCTCCAGACACAAACTTGGACGGTGCAGTTTGTAAAATGCTTGAGTTATGGTGCATTAAAATCTCATTCTATTAGGATATTTATTCCTCTTGGATTGTCCAAACATTGGCACCAGCTCCTTATCTAAAGCAACCCTTTATGAAGCCCGTGATTAATGAGCTGTTTATAGACCCAGACTGGGCCCATGTCGTACAGTCTCCATATCCCTCCATGCTTATAGTATATCATATAAAATACTTAATAATTTCTTTCTGACGACATGGCTGATTCCCATACATGCTGTGCAGATGGTGATGGAGCATTTCATCTCCAGAGGGCCCTGGGTTCTGTCTGTCCGCCCCGGACTGCCTGTCATCAGCCTGTCACGTGTCGTGGTAAACTTAGCCTCCGGTGGCGGTGGCGGCCAAGGCCTGCCACAGTCGCTGGTGTTCCAGCCCAGAAGCCGTCATGTTTACCCAGACAGAGACGGAGATACGATGGGATAAAGTGAATGGAACCGGAGCTCGAACCACACAGACACACACGCACATACATACAGACCGGAGACCATTCAGACATACAGTGTGTGTTCGTATTTGTGCGCACACACACACTCAAAACACACAACCTCAAAGTTGCCGTCTGGTTTAGTGCCTTATCCCAACCCGTGACCGGGAGTGACGCACACGCAGTGTATCTGTTGCACCAGCTGAGGACTCCAAATAGATATGTCTCTTCTGCTCGCGGTCGCTCAGCTCTTGTTCCCCTCCTTTCATTGTTTCTCTCTCTTTCTTTTCAGTTTGAGCCTCTTTTCATTTTTTTATTCTGCCGTTTTCTTTCAAGCCGTGATGGACGGTTTTGCACCGCTGGATTTTGGTGTCACGGCTAGCTGTGTGTTTGCATGGCTATTAGTGGGGCCCACTGAGGGATGAGTCACACACCCGCGCTTGACCCCTACACGGTCACTGATGGAGCTTATTCCCTCTCCGTTAATGTCGGTCTCTGTTTCTGCTTCCGCCTTCCTTCTCTATCCCTCCCTCCCTCTCTCTCTCTCTCTCTCTCTCTCTCTCTCTCTCTCTCTCTCTCTCTCTCTCTCTCTCTCTCTCTCCATGTAGTTCAGCACATTCCAGACAAACCATCACATTACTGACTTCCTTACCACTTATGTGCTCATGTGTTTTGTGCTCATGCAAGACTGCTATAACGAGGAATAGGCCTCTTTCGGCCAAAGCTATAATTAACACTATAGGCTACGGGCTGAAATACCGGGTAAACACGCTGTTGATTATAATCTGTAAACTTTTTTGTTTGTGTGGGGTTGCAAACAGGAAGAGTGTCAGTTTTTTATCACAGCAGGTGCCTAGTGGCCCATACATACATGCATGCATGAGGCATGGAGAACAGGCCTAATGTCTCTCCTAGGAGCCCCATCCCCTGCCTCATTACCAGAGAGCTGCTTAATGACAACGTCAATATTGATCACAGCTCAGGGAAGCACTGGAACACCGTGTGGTTAGTAGGCCAAAGGGGGGGGAGTGATTTTCTCTCCTCTTTCTTTTTTTACTTCCCTCATCCCCTCGTTCATTCCCTTTCCCCATTCAGCGGAAAAGTCCAGACTCAGCGGTATTTGTTTCCATGCCTTCCTGTATACCTCCATCTCCCCTACATCTCTTTCAATTTCTGTCCAATCACTTTCCTCCTGTCGTTGCCGCGCGTTTATACTTTCGCCCGCTTTTTAAACTACCGAGTCGGTTTCCAAAACGCGTGCGGATGGTCCCTGCGTTGTTGTCAGTCTGGTGCTTTTGTGCAATCTGCAGTCGGCAGATAATTGCGGGAGTACGGAGTAAACATGGGTTAGAAGTCAGAGAGAGAGAGAAAAAGAGAGAGTTCAATATACAATCAGCCAGGAGGAATGGGGCCTATAGAGGAGGGTGGCAGAAGCAAACCTGATTACACTACCTAGCATACGGCACTGTGTGTGTGTGAGTTGTTTTTTCCTAAGTGTACACGCCAAGTACACACACCACGACACGCCTCTTACCAAAGATAATGCACCTGCGTGTTGATCAACATGTATTGATTATCCCTCCTGCTAATTGGACACAAGTTAATTACTAGCAATTAAAATCATGAATGATACATTAGCACAGATGCGATGGACATTGTGGAAGAGGAAAGTGGCGGGTGCACACTTCACACATGTTCATCATTGCATGCACGTAAACACGCTTGGACCGCCCTACACACCCACGCACATACGGACACACACACGCACACGCATACGCACACGCACGCGCACACACACACACACACCCCGAAAGTTTCCACATTCCAAACGTGACAGCAGCATCAAGCAGCTCAACTCCTTCAGTTAAGTCATTGGAATCACCTGCACTTTCAGAGAGCGCTCCTTTATCCGAGGTTAACGGAAAGAAAAAGAGATATAGAGAGAGCGAGAGAAGCAGAAGACGAAGACGACAAAGAAGAAGAACAAGGGGGTGACTTTAACTTTATTCCTGGGAAAACCTGGTTTTACCTGGAGCTATCTGGTGCCTGGGATCTTCCCCTGCAAAGCCCTGCTGCGGGGCCGATAAGCTCGGCTGCCTCACCGAGGCCAGGTCGCATTCCTTTTGATCAGACGTGAAGTTCAGCCGAGCGTTGCCTTCACCCTTTAGCCTCTGCTGTCCTTAAGCCGGTCAGTGGCTGCCTCCGCTCCCATGCTGCAACAACAAGAGGAAATGAAGGAAGTTTTGTCGGCTGGCACCTTATCTGGTCAGGGTCAGTGCAGTGATCCCCGCAAATTAGCCCCGGACCTGTGTGTGTGTGTGTGTGTGTGTGTGTGTGTGTGTGTGTGTGTGTGTGTGTGTGTGTGTGTGTGTGTGTGTGTGTGTGTGTGTGTGTGTGTGTGTGTGTGTGTGTGTGTGTGTGTGTGTGTGTGTGTGTGTGTGTGTGTGTGTGTGTGTGTGTGTGCGTGCGTGCGTGCGTGCGCGTGTGTGTGTGGTTGGTTCTCTGCTCTTTGCAAGAAAGCTCTCTGATGATTTGACAACATTGTCCAGATTTTGTGAACTGTTTAAAAATAAGCCGTCGGAGGCCAGACCCATATAAGTCCATTTTGATTCTTTTCTTTTTTTTCTTAGCTGCCAGCTTATTTGATTTGTACGGTCAATTTAGATTATTCGGAGTAAGAATATTTTACATTCCCCGAAAGCAGAAAATCTCTACTGTCTTTGATGGGGAATCTACAACTTAAATAGTCTTTGGATATTGAGCTTTGAAATCATCCTTCATGTTGAAAGTTAAAGCAGGCTCATATGGTTATATAGGCGAACGGTTTGATGTCTGAGGCCGGCCCAAGTTTGCAGCATATGTCGTCTTCGCCTTGGAGAGAACAACAAAGCGTCCCAAACTACATGGCACCAACAGGATTCAGAGGGTGCGCAATCAGCTCAATAATGTATTTCTCTGTTTTTTTCTCAGTGCATTTATCTCTATCAGACTGGAGAAATCCAATACAGGCTGTGACAATATGAATGCATGTCCCAGAATGCCTTTTATAATGTGTCTATGGGTTCAAAAAGCTTCTAACTGCGGGGCCCATGAATCTGCATTCCACTGCTTCTAAATGACACTGGCGCTGCTGGGGAAATTGGATTCATTACCCCAGTCACTGATAGCACGATTACCCCTTGACTGATACTCCTCCCCGCTCCTTCATTCTCTCCATCGTGCCCTGTGCCCCTCCGTAGCCATCTCTCTCTCTTTCACTTTTGCTCTCACTGTCTGTATACTTCCTAAACATGATTTAGTCCAAAAACAATCACAATACCAAAGTCATACATTGTGCTGTACTATTCTTTCTCATGTGCTTTTCCCATTTCCTGTCCTCTCTTTTTCCCCCCAATGCTGCTGAGTGGATGATATATGCACAGAGTGGTCTGTTTTTATTTTGTTTATTGATCAAGGACTGCTCTGAACCCAAGTGGAAGATGGCGGTATGAAAAGCCATGCTCTGCTTCCAATCTTCACAGGGCTTTTCTTGGCTAATTAAAGATTCATGCGAGGCGATGTCGCAACTTTCTTTTCTCGACGGATCAGTTGCGAGGCGGTTTCGAGTAATGCCACAACGCCTTTCAAACCTCCGCTTTGCCACGGATCCTCTGGTGAGCCAGGCCTTTAAAGGGAGGGACTCTCGGGTTCCGACCCCTGCCAATGGAACCGGAGTCAAAGATGATTGATGTGTCTCTCTGAGAAATCCATCCCATAATTTCACCTTTTCACCTCGGAGACGCTTCCTCCTAAGACCCCCATATTAAAGCTTAATTCCGCCAACGAGGAGCAGGCGGTGTTTAAAGAAGAGAACACATGTCTGTGAGGCCTGTTCCTCCTTATCTAGCTGCCTCAGACCCAGCCAAAGATAGATGTCTGCCGTGCCAGCATGTTTATTTTCCTTGCCGATTAGCTCCGATTAAAAGCAGACCATGTTGTCTCCCTCCTCCTATTTGTGTGCACGCCTGTGTTTGTGTGTTTGTGTGCGACCGCTCGTGTGCACGTGCGTTTGTGTGTCTGCTCATACATATAGGGAGGCCTCCTCTCCTCCGTCTCTCTTCCCTGTGTGGGTGTTCGTGTGAGAATCGCCGTTATTTCATCTCCACTAGGCTGCACATGATAATTAAGCCATGGGGGGCTGGGAGAGAGAAGGTGGGTTACAGCTTACAGCTTTGAGTAATACTCCCCCACCCCCCTCCTCACCCATCCACCTACACCCCACCCACCCCCTCCTCTCCTTCTCCCTGCAGCAGCCCCCCCCACCCCCACCACCACCCCCACCACCACCTCAGCTCCAATCCAACCTCGGGCTGTGGGAATTTTCTTTAGTCACACTCGGCTTGCCAGGTAAACAAGCCTGAATGGGGAGATGCGAGAGGAGTCCATGGGAGCAAATAAAACAGGGGAGGATGTAAATGGATTTATCACTGAGCCACCAAACCCGGCCTCTCTCCGCCTCTCTCTCCCCTCTCTCTCCCCTCTCTCCTCTCCCCCCCGCCCCGCCCCGAGCAAGGTGGCACTCTGCTAACGTGGCACTCTCTCTCTAACGAGTCAATCGCAGACCTCAGGAACTCAGGTGGTGCTCAGAGAGCTCCCAACCGGTGAGGTGAGACTGGGAACTATTTCGTTTTTTTTTTTTTGTATTTTCTTTTTTTATTCTCTGTTCACCCTTGGTCACAAACGATCTGTCTTGCCCTCTCTCCGTCTCTCTGTCTTCCCCCCCCTCACTCCCTCCCTCCCACTCTCTCTTCTCTCCATCTTTTTTTTGCAGTAGCAATTCTTAGAATCGGTGGCGTCAACTCTGTCTCCATTTAGAACGGGAATGATAACAGCGCGGGGCACAGTATACCTGTAAAGCTCCTCAGCCGGCCCAGGGGCTGGACGGACGCGTCTCCCTCGCCGGGGCTACTCCCAAAATGATCTACCGTTAATCCAGATCAGAAAGTTAAACAGCAGGTCAACCGTGAAAGCCTTGTGCTGAGTAATGAGAGCCATGTCTGTGCATGTGTGTGTGTGTGTGTGTGTGTGTGTGTGTGTGTGTGTGTCTGCGTGTGTGTGTGAGCATCCGTGCATGCGTGTGTGTGTGTGTGTGTGTGTGTGTGTGTGTGTGTGTGTCTGTGTGTGTGTGTGTGTGTGTGTGTGTGTGTGTGTGTGTGTGTGTGTGAGTGTGTTTAAGCACATGCAGGAGAGCAGCCTTACACGACACCTCATTTTCAAAGGGGCCTTTCAATGCGAAGGCAGGAAGAGCAAAGTTTAAATCAAGACCACCATAAACAGACTCTTGTGTTTTGTAACAAGCCCAGTCTGCCAAAAACAGCTCCCGGAGGTTTCCGTGTAGCGTGTCAGGGAAATATGTATTGCATAGGAAATACAGCATAAGGGGTCGGGGAAGGGGAGAAAAAAAAGCACAGAAGTGAAGAGAGGCAGAGAACCAAATTTACGTGCCCCTGTTGACAGCATTCAGGTGTGTGCAAAAGCAGAAAATCCATGGCGATCGATCGGAGAGGAGCGAGGCAGAGGCTGAGAGGATTGGGTTGTACTCTCTTCCAGCTTCTCAGGGGAGCCTTGATCACAGTTATAGCCCCCCGTGTTAATTAAGGTGCTTTGACATTTCAGCATTAGCCTGGTCTCTCATCTTGGCTGAAGGGGGGATTGTGGTGCCGTTGTTAGGAAGGGGGAATCGGGTGCATGCACGGGCCTTGATGGTGCACATGCCCTCTGGGAGCGCTCCTTCCACCTGTCATTGGTTGATCCAGTGTGTGTGTGTGTGTGTGTGTGTGTGTGTGTGTGTGTGTGTGTGTGTGTGTGTGTGTGTGTGTGTGTGTGTGTGTGTGTGTGTGTGTGTGTGTGTGTGTGTGTGCAGTGGTGGAAAGTAACTAAGTACATTTACTTAAGTGCTGTACTTAAGTACAATGTTGAGGAATTTTTACTTTACTGGAGTATTTCCCATTTTCAGTACTTTTACTTCTACTCCACTACATCTCAGAGGCAAATATTGTACTTTTACTCCACTACAATTATTTGAAAACTTTAGTTAGGTACTTTTCAGATATAAATTATGATATTATAAAATATCACTTTAGCCCTATTTTTTACCTAGACCATTTAAAAATAGCAGATCTACAAGCTCACAACGCGTTGCATTGCGACGCGTTGTGAGCTTGTAGATCTGCTATTTTCAAACATTTTTTGTACTTTTACTTTTGGTGCTTTAAGTACATTTTGATGCCAATACGTTTGTACTTTTACTCAAGTAACATTTTGAACACAGGCCTTTTACTTGTACCAGAGTATTTCTACGTTGCAGTATTGATACTTTTACTGAAGTAGAAAATGTGAGTACCTACTTTCTCCACCACTGTGTGTGTGTGTGTGTGTGTGTGTGTGTGTGTGTGTGTGTGTGTGTGTGTGTGTGTGTGTGTGTGTGTGTGTGTGTGTGTGTGTGTGTGTGTGCGTGCGCGTGTGCGTGTGCGTGCGCGCGCACGTGCGCGCGTGTGTTCACCTGCACTTACACTGTGTGCTACAATGAGGACTGCCTGCTAATCGATTGATCTTCCGGGGCAGCGTTATCCGTCCTAATCCCAGCTTGTCGTTAACACCCACAGTGTCATTTGTTATGTATTGATCTATTGACCCATTGATTGGAAGGTATACAAATGATAACAAACACATTGAGAAGTAGAGAATGGAAGTCATGGGGGCTGACTGGAATTAATGAGATTTGACTTTTCCTTCCCTAAGCAGGTTTTTCCCCCCCTCTCTCTCTCTCTCTCTCTCTCTCTCTATGTGGAAAGGTACAGTATGTGCCATACAGTACAGTACAGTACAGTACAGTACTGTATATTGTAACCCAAGAGGGCATTCGGTCTGCAAGAGACCATGCAAACAAAACACTGTTGTCACACGTCCATCATTGACAGTTTTTTTTCTGTTTGGAATTCCGCATCTGCAATATATTAGGGGTGGGATTTGAGTGTGTCTGTCAAGACTTTGAGTGAGTGACTCTACACTCTCGATCATTCCCTCTCACTCACGCTCACACTCTCTCTCTCTCTCTCTCTCTCTCTCTCTCTCTCTAACTCTCTCTCTCTCGCCTCTATCTCTCTCCCCTGACTCCCTGAGCCCATTCTTTTGCAGAGAGCCGTGGTTTGGTATGCTAAAACTGCAGCGACATGCTGCTCAGAGTGCCAGATGCATTAAGGCTTTGCACAGGGAGAGTGGAAAACAGACACAGTTTCAGACATCGCCTGGAGCTTTGGATTTGCCAGCCATGCCTGTTTCTTTTCTCAAAACAAGCACTGGCGTGGAGGAGAGAGGGAAACACACGTTCCTCTCAAATGCTAAGTGCTATACCGCCTATATGATATAAATTTTACGCAAAAAGGTTAAGTGCAATATGTGTACATTACATATGCGCTGCATGTGTAAGCTCTGAATAGTTGCTGTGTACTATATAACTGCTGCAGACTCGTACAATCAAAGTTTAATCGAGGTCGAGATGTAATTAGAGAAGCAGCTATAGCTCATATTATGCCACTGGAGAATTCAACAGTCTTTTAAAGTGGTGTTAAGATGTTAAAATCTTCATATGTTTTCCTGAACGTTTCCCCTTGTGATTCATCGGTGTATACTTGCCTATAATGGATTTTGATCATGATGTGGCTTCGGTAGCAATTGGGCCTGATCGGCGCGGCTTGGCTGCGTGCGAACACCGCCGCTGACATCCGCGGCCGGGGAGGTCGAGGCTGGGCCGGCGGTCCCACTTCACTCCGACAACCTCCCGAGTGGGTTGCTCGCTCTGGCCAATTCATCACGGATGAAGTCCCCACATAAAGCCCCCTTTCACTCTAGACTCTAGGCATGCACGCCGTGCCGTGCCGTGTCACGCTGGCGTGGATACTACAACGTGGACTAGCCTCTCCATCACATTCCACGTCTCTGAAAGTGAGGCACACACGCGCTCCGCGGAATGCCTGGTACCCGTCCGACATGCCGCTTTAAATTGATCTAAAAGGGGCAACCATGGCTCTAATAATTTATGGGCCAGGGAAACAGCCCGGGCCCTAATCAACCCTCAAACCGAGTAGTCGGAGTTGTGATTTAGGATCGCTAACCACCACATCAGCACTCTTATTCTTGACTCTCCGAGCATGGTAGCTGCCCTTCCAAAGATATATAGCCTAGATCTATACTAAGCACAATATGGACTCATTTAAGTGTCTGGGCCACCTAATAGTGCGCCGCCGATGCTGTGTTCAACACTCAAGAGCCTTATTGACGGGCTGGCTGCAGGCCTCGCTTGAAATTGTCAGGATTGTTCAGCTTTCTATTGGGATTACAGTGTTATATCTACCCTGTAATGAACAGCTTGGAGTTTATTCTCTTTTTTGAAAAAAAAAATAAATAAAGCGCCCGTGAAATCTTTTTGAAATGAGAGCACGTCAGAAGATTATTCACAGCAGCAGACACGACTGGCTGGCGGTGGGATGTCAGACTGTAGAAATTGGTGGAAACACAAGGGAAGTGGTTATTGTTGAGAAGCCAGGAGAGGAGAAGTAGCTACCGTTATATAGGGTCCGTCTTTTTTACGCTCGCAGGGTTCAATTAACACTCTGGATTTTTCTGTGTAAGAGTATATTATGGAACATTGGGCAGTGAGCGCACCACGGTTAAAAACATACCCCCCTGTGCAGAGTGGTTTACGAGCACACTTTAGACTTCCCCTCTTCTTGTACTCCCCCCACACACACACACACACACACACACACACACACACTCTCTCTCTCTCTCTCTCTCTCTCTCTCCCGCCTCCCCTTGCTTTCTCACTCTGTCCTCAATTGCATGCGGTTCATTCGACTTAAATTGGTCGGCCCAAGGCGAAGCTAGCTGAGGCACGATGGGAAAACATGGAAGTTGTGCTGCACGTCGTAAATCTCACATCTGCTCTGCTCTTGCCAGTGGTGGAGCAGTAGTGTAAAAGAGGGATCTGGATGCGTGCCGACGTCCTCACACGGCCCGACGCTCTCCTATACGCCGCTCCCCCACAACCGGCGAGGGAGTGAGGAGGAGCAGTAGGAGGAGGAGGAGTACCGTTCCAAAAGCCCTGACGGTTTTTAGCACACGCTTTATGAGTTTACACAGGTGGAGGTCCTAGACTCCTGCCCTGTGTGTGTGTGTGTGTGTGTGTGTGTGTGTACACTCACAGGGTATTAAATATTTAGAACAGTTTAGGCTATACCTTTCGGAAAATACGCTTCACGTCGCAGCCATTCAGGGGAGGAAGAGGTAGCCTATACCAGTGGTTCTCAAACTTTTTCATGTCAAGGACCCCCAAATTGACACTTATTAGCCCGCGGTCCCCCATTTGAAAAGATAAGCCAGGGACCCCAATAAGAGAAGGTTTATACGGCTTTCTAGCAGTGATTCTCAACCATTTTAATGTCAAGGACCCCCAGTTTGACATGTATTAGGCTACGGACCCCCATTTAATGGCATTTATACCTCTGGGACCCGAATGTATATTATGAAATCAATGTTAATTTAACTCTGAGAGTGTTCAAATGGAACCAAATGGACCCGTTAGGGTCCATTTGGTTCCATTTGTACACTCTCAGAGTTACAGAACCATAAGGGTCCATTTGGTTCCTATCCATCATTTAGCTGGGGACCCCCTGGAACCGCCTCAAGTACCCCTGGGGGTCCCCGTACCCCACTTTGAGAACCAATGGCATACGTACGGGCCCTTCACACAGGACGCGGATAAGTAGCAAGTGCCATTGACATTAATGAAGAGTCGTGCGGTGTCGTGGCGCGCCGGAGTCGTCGTGGGCACAGCGGGTCTCCACAGGCTTGCTGCTCAAAGTTCAACCAAATTCAACTTTGAACCCTACAGCAACTGGCCTTTCAACGTGCAGCCAATAGCGAGAGAGAGTGTGGGTGGGACTGAATGGAACAACTGTGTGAACGCACACACACACAAAATGAACTGTGCGTCCCGAAGGCCCCGAGTTGTGCCAGTCACTAACACTTGGGACTAAAATAAAAATTTGCACAGAGAAACATCCGTTTTCAATTGGTGTTACGACAAGTTGCCGCCTATTCGCATCCTGTGGGAAGTGTCTGTAATGCCTAATTTATAGTGCGTTGATATGGCTGTGTCACACGCTGAAAATAGCAGATCTACTGTACAAGCTCATCTGAACCAACATACAAAGATGTATAAAGGTCACCAGGGGTGGGTTCTTTTTTGCAATTAATGTGCCCCAAATATATATTTTTGAACTGTTGTTTGTGTCATGGGTACATCCACACAGAATGTGAATATTACGCAGCGCTAAAGCGTCTCAATCTTTATTCGTAACGAGATCAATTTTTCACCGCAAATAAAGGCATCAACCCGTATGAATGAGGCATCAGCTATATGAATAGTTATAGATGTGAAATACTCGGCAGTGATTTCCGCATCGCACTGTATATTCGTCACGCCCCTGGTGTGTGAAGGACTTTAGGCAGTAGCCTCGGTTGTCGTTAGCCAGTTGTTTGCCTTCAGTTCCGAGGTGCAGGGCTGAATGAGAGCTCCGTGGGGGTATATGAACTGTTAAATTAGCGCAGAATGCTGACTGTCTATCTGCACCATAACGCAGACTGAATGCCCAAGGAACCCGGGATCCCTCATTCTCCCTGTGCCCTGGTGCATTGAAATTAAAGACACATCAAAATTGCTTTGACATGCATTCTTATGATAATGACAGCCCTCCCCCCCAACGCCCCCCTTCTTTTCATTTAGACGGCCGTCTTAATGACTGTCGGCCCTGTAAGTGCGGCAGCCGGCGTCCAATAGGGCTTCATTTGCGGCCCACCTCCATTCAGAGCGAATGAGGGGGAACAAGGGGCCCTAGATGAGGAGAGCGGCCCTTCATCAGCTCTGCATGGCTGTTGGTGCTGGTAATTACACACATTATCAGTCATTAACGCAGTCTGCTGCCACCCCGTCTGAGACGGGCAGGGGGAGCCGGGCCCCGCGGCGCGGAGGGAAAGGGGAGGGGGGGGAGGGGTCTGGTTGCGGGTGGCGTGCACGCAGCGAGGGGGCCTGCTGGGATTGAAGGCAGCAAATGTGAAGCCAAACAGACAGACAGCGCTCAATAACGTGAGCGAGCGAGGTTGCAAAAGGGCCCCCATGCACTGCCATGTCTACACGCGTCACAGAGCCTCTGTTTCTCTCTGGAGCAACGCTCTCACCTATCTGGGTAGATGTTGTTTTTTCTGCAGTCTTTCTGCCTTTTCTCCCCCCCTCGTTTCTAAGGCTCTCTCGTTACCCCCACCTCTTGTTTGGGGGGTTTTGTCTCCCTTATCTGCTTCCTCTCCCCCTCCCCCTCTCTCTCGCTTTTTCTCTCTCGCTCTCTCTCTCCCTCTCTCTCTCTAACCTAATCTCACTGTCGTGTAGGTTCCCCCATTACAATGCTTTTTAACCCCCACCTCTCTCCCTGGATCAGCCTTCCCTGGATCAGCCTCCATAGGTTCAGTGTTGACTCTCCCCCCCTCTATCTCTCTCTCACTGTGTGTGTGTGTGTGTGTGTGTGTGTGTGTGTGTGTGTGTGTGTGTGTGTGTGTGTGTGTGTGTGTGTGTGTGTGTGTGTGTGTGTGTGTGTGTGTGTGTGTGTGTGTGTGTGTGTGTGTGTGTGTGTGTGTGTGTGTGTTTTTCTCTCTGTCTTCTGGGCTCACCCAAGATGCAAATGACACAAGAAAGTGATAAAAGTTGCATGTTGCCACTGCCATAATTAAATATTAAAGACTTTTTTTTTTTTCATATTCTTGTCCGCTCCTCCTCCAAAAGAGGGGATGCCGGTGTGGATATTGCTTTCACATTACAGCAAGAGAGAAATGTATGGGGGACTTAATTTAGACTCTAAAGCCTTCGTAATGCTTCTTTTACAGATAGATTATATCACTGGGAGTGAATGAGATGGAGAGACAGAGAGACAGAGACACAGAGACAGAGAGACAGAGAGAGATGTTTACGGGGAGCTGTGCTAATTGTAAGGAAAGGGCTAAATGACATTGACAGAGGAGGTGTCATTATTCTTCTATAGGAACTTGCCATAGCAGAATCATTAGCTCTATACCGCTGTGCTGTAGGTGAGCAAGAAAGTAGTTACAATACAATAACATACCTTCCTTTACATAATATGTCCTTACTGTCCTGTTTTAACCACTTACAGATGCAATCCGTAACATTACATTCATATCGTCTCTGTCAAACCTCATATGTCCAAAACTGTTACTTTTAAAGATGCAAATTCAAAAGTAGCAAAATCAGCAGATCTACAAGCTCGCGTTTTGAGCTTGCGGATCTGGTACTTTTGATGCTTTTGTGTGACGCTGTAGTATGATCAAGTAGGGCATTAATTTACGGAAAAACACAAAAAGTTAGAATATGGAGTGTTTTCCCGACAGCAACGATATCCTACCCGCGATACGAACCTTGTAGAGCTTGTAGATATGCTATTTTCACTAGTTTTGGGTTTGAGCTATAAAGTTTGGGAACCACTGCTCATTGGACCTGAGCTGGCTCTGTACTTTACTGTAACTCCTTTTTCCCCTCTACATTAAATCTCTTCGCCAAAAATAGCCGATCTACAGGCTCTCAGCAGGTTGCGTTGTGAGCTTGTAGATCTGCTATTTTTGGTAATGTTCCCCCCCAGAATATGTACGTATGCTGGGGTTTAAGTGGTTTAAAATATGTGTTGTTTTTTTTTCCTTACACAGCGATCAGGTTCTCTTCTCAGTGGGTGAGTTGGGTTGTTACATCATGGTTACATAGGTTATTCTAATGCAAAGTGTGACCCACTTTCCTCAGTCGTATTGTTCCTGGGCTTTAGTGCCACCAAGCCTGCTTTCTATTGACTATGTCAAAATAAGGAGGAAAAAAAATCATTGTGTGTGTGTGTGCGTGCATGTGCACTCCCTCCCTCCCTCTCCCTCTCTCTCTTTCTCTGCCTCTCCCTCTCTCTCTCCCCTGCTCTCTCTCTCTCTCTCATCCCACACACACAGCACTGTGTGTATTTTTGTGTCAACGTACGTTTGCATCATCAGCAGGGCAGGCTCATTTTCTTCTCTTAGCAGTTCCCCAGTAAGTGTGAACGTGTGTGTGTGTGTGTGTGTGTGTGTGTGTTTACGTGCGTGTGCACGCGTGCCTGCCTGCATGTATGCATGTGTGCGTGCATGTGTATGTGTGTACGTATATCCATATACGTGTGTGTGTGTGTGTGTGTGTGTGTGCGTGTGTGTGTGTGTGTGTGTGTGTGTGTGTGTGTGTGTGTGTGTGTGTGTGTGTGTGTGTGTGTGTGTGTGTGTGTGTGTGTGTGTGTGTGTGTGTGTGTGTGTGTGTGTGTGTGTGTGTGTGTGAGAGAGAGAGAGTGTCATGACGGCTGCATCTCAACATGGGGTGTAGTCCGTTCTGCTGTGCTCATCCAGGCAGGGCTTAGGGGGGGAAAAAAAACAAAAAAACGACAACGTTGATGATGAGGAGTAGGAGGAAGATGATCAGCGAGGGAAGAGGAGGGAGGAGGAGGAGGACTTTAATTGAATTGTAAATGTGAGTGGAGGAGTGGAGGGGGGGAACGGGGCAGCTCCTAGCTGGGACAGACAGCAGATGGAAGGCAGGGCCTGCCCTGCAGGGCATGAGGGGTGAGAGGGGAGAGGGGGGAAGAGGGGGGTGGTTGTTGGAGGATGGATGTGGGGGGAAAGGGGGAAGGTAGCCTGGTGCATGAAAATGACCACAGTCTGTGGCCTCTGTGCACAGTACAATCCTCAGTGTTAATGGAACCGTGGCTGCGACAGTTAATCGAACGAATCGATTACAAAAATAATCAAGGATTTAATTGAATAATCGATTAATAATCAATCCCTATTTTGGGCTATTTTGGGTTTCCAAAAGTTACATAAAAGAAAAGAAAATAACCAAGATGGTGTATTTTCAGTAGTTGTGCAACAAAACAAAGCATAAAATAATGCATAAGTGGTTAATCGATTTGTTGATATAAAAACTAAACGGATAGAATAATCAATAAGAAAATAATGGATAGTTGAAGCCTGGGATGGAACTCAGGGAGTGAAAAAATTGAACCAGAATCAGAGTCAGAATCAACTTTATTGTCACATCACTCGATTACAGGTGTAAAAGAGTGATTGAAAAGTTTATTTTGCAAGCTCTCAAAATTGCACTTATAGGAAGAGAATAGGGAAAGAGAGAAGGAACACAGAACAAGTCAAATAACAGGAAGGCACAGTCAAATCAAATATAAAGTCCAGCATACATAAGGTGCATGATAAAAACTAAATTGCGACGGATAGGTGGCACTACGGAAGGCAGAAATGCTTCTTGTGCAGGTGGAAAAACAGCAGCAGATATAAAATCACAGTTTCATGTGCATAGTTACAGTATAAAGCATAGATATTCAACTGGCGGCCCGCGGGCCACGTGCGGCCCGTGAGGAGCTTCCTTGTGGCCCCTGGCCATATTCAAAAAAAAAAAAAAAAAAAAAGTTTTTTTTTTTTTTTTTTTTTTTTTTTTTTTTCATAATTATTATTTATTTTAACTTTGATTTATGTTATCAAAGTTAAAACAGTACAAATGATTTATCCTTCATTAGTTCTTGAAAGGCCATCTTTCATTGGAACTTAACTTAGAACCTTAAATAGAACCGAATTAGACCGAATTAGACCCGAAAAAAGGTTGATTTATATTGGTCAAATAGAACCGAATTAGACCCGAATTAGACCGAATTAGACCCGAATTAGACCCACATTTTTTTTTTTTTAGGGGGTCATTAGTTCTTGAAAGGCCATCTTTCATTGGAACTTAACTTAGGACCTTAAATAGAACCGAATTAGACCGAATTAGACCCGAAAAAAGGTTGATTTATATTGGTCAAATAGAACCGAATTAGACCCGAATTAGACCGAATTAGACCCGAATTAGACCCAAAAAAATTCGCGCGCGTGCATTTGCGCTGTGTGGCCCCCGACTCCAAGTTATTTTACAGTTGTGGCCCCCTGCCTAATCTAGTTGAATACCCCTGGTATAAAGTGACCTATATGAAAAACAGAGCATCAGGTATGAACTCACATCCTAGCAACAGGTATAGAATCACGGTTTTGTGACGTGCATGGTTAAACAAAAATGTAGTGGACCTGTTTGGCTCCATTTGTTCCAGTGCTATAGGCTACAGTACATCATCATATGACTAATGCCTAATAGCGAAAATAGTTGTTGCTATTATATTCACAAAACTTTTAAAATCTTTTGACTTTTTATTAGTATAGTGCACTGTGTGAAGTGGGTTTGAATCTTTTCTGTCCTCTCTCTCTCTCTCTCTCCCCCCTCTCTCTCTCTCTTTCACAGTGCTCTTCTATCCATTTCTCCATGTGTGTCTTCCTCTAGGGGCGTCGGGGAAACGGAGTCTGTCCCACACGACACGAGAGCTGATATCTGGCTTCTGTTTCGATCAATAGCGGCAGCAGCAGTTAGTTCAGTGAAATGAAGCCACATGCATGCATGCACGTACGCACGCACGCACGCACGCGCACTAGTCTCCTTCTTGTTTGTCAGGTTGTCAAACCAGTGAGAATGCACTTAAAACCAATCAGAAATAAACATAATGTTGATGTAGCTATTTGTAAGGTTTGAAAACACCTTACAAAGTTAATCTGACTCCTCCCCCATTCACAGCCTCCCCTACATCTATCCCAGTCATACACAACATTATTTATTTTTCTTTATTATTTATTGGTGACAAAAGTATTAAAGTATTAGTGACATTGGCAAAGAAAAATGTTACACTACTTGGGGGGAGGGGACGATACAGAAATACAAACAGAAGAGAGAGAGAGAGAGAGAGATAGACAGAGAGAGACCCATAGGAAAACTACCACCCTCTCTCTCTCTCGCTCTCTCTCTCTCTCTGGAGACATAAAATGACCCCAGCCTGCCCTCCTCAGGTGGAAAGGGCTCTGCAATCCTGTCACTGAACAGGAGGATAGGGCAGAAAAACCAGACTGGGTCACACTCTCTCTCACACACACACACACATAGACACACACACACACACACACACACACACACACACACACACACACACACACACACACACACACACACACACACACACACACACACACACACACACACACACAGACACACACGCACTCACGCACACACACACACACACACACACACACACACACACACACACACACACACACACACACACACACACACACACGCACACACACACACACGCACACACGCACGCACGCACGCACGCACGCGCGCACAAGCACACAGGCACACACAACACACAACACACGCAACAAGGCGACTGGGTCAATACAGGCTTTACCCCTTGACTAGATTAAGGGTATTTGGGTTGTTTGTGCATTTGTGATGATAATAACCCCACATGGGGCTGCTTCTCGTTTTCACTGAAGTGATTAACACCCCTGTGGTACAATCCAGGTCTCATCGCTGCATTGATTTACCTCGCTGTCGGACTCAAATTATAGTTATAAACAAGAGTGCTACTTTCTCCTTCAGCAAACTGCAACAACAACAACAACAGCAACATTATAAACAGCAGCAAGAAATGTTAATAATAAATAAGACCACAATCAACAGAGGGGGAAGAAATCATGATTCCGTACATCCAGCATATTGTACACTTGCTGTGGAATGTTTTTTTTTCTTCTTCTTTTTTTTTAAACTCACCATAACGGAATGCTGCACCCTGACAATTACGATACCCAGATGAGTGACTGTCTGCCACTCCAATGCATATCCCTTCCTATAGTCACACACATATTTATTTATTTTCCTTCTTTATATCATTCTGAAATATCATTCTTTTCCTCCCTTTCCCTGTCTCTCTCTCTCTCTCTCGCTCTCCATTCCTCGCAGACGATCCCTGTGATGGATACCCCTCATAACTGTCTCTGCAGGCATGATGTCACTGAGCTGCCTTAGTTAATCTCCCTCCTCTCCCAGACAGCATATTCACAGCCTTGGGGGGAAGGAGGGGGGAGGGTGCCCGGACCCCACGCTCTCCCCTACATCTATCTGAAGCCAACACATGCACTGTTGCTCTCCAATAACTCCGCTCAATTGCCCATCATTCCTCCTCGCGCTCCTCCACCTCATCCGCCTCCTGTTGCCCTTCTCGGAGCAACCCCCCCCCCCCACACACACACACACACACACACACACACACATGGCTCTATACCTCCCACAACGCAACGTTTTTTTTTTCTCCGTTATTAATCTGTGCACGTGTCTGCCAAATAATTAACCCGCGGTCTGAGTTATTTATTCCCAGGGTGATATTTTTTCCCCCACTGCTACCTGTGTTTGGGAGGACATTGCCATTGAAATGTCCTCTCGCTGTACTTGAGGGGGAAGGAGAGGCAGTCGGGCGGAGGCTGGAGGATAAGGTTTGGGGGTTTGCCCCCGCCGACTCTCTGGAGAGATTGAGGGAGAGAGAGAGAGAGAGAGAGAGAGAGAGAGAGGGGGAGAAAGAGAGAGACCAGGTGGGTGGGTGGGTGGGTGGGCAAGGCAAGAGGGATGACGATGAGGTGGTGGTGGTGGGGGGGGGCAAAGGCACCAGTAACCTTTTCAGCTAATGAAAAAGGAGGTGCTAATAAAAGTGAATAAGCTGGAGAAGGTCTCTTATGAGGGGGACGCGTCGGCCCGGCTGGGAGCGTGATTCCCAATGCGTTTGGACTTTGCGCGCTAATGCACACATGAGCCTGATTCTAGCCACACACACACGCATGTGCTGTACGCACACACTTACGTACACACAGGCGTACATGGTTGTGCAGGCACACATGCCTATTTCATACACATAATGACATGCAGACATACTCTTCGAGACACACACACAACACGCGCGCATGCGCAACCGCACACACGCACGTATGCACGCATGCATGCACGCCTACACGCACACATGCTGTACATACATGCATACTTTTCACACACACACTTATGAAGTCATGCAGACATGTTTTCGCACACCCACGCACGCATGTGTATAGACATAAAGGCACACACACACACACACACACACACACACACACACACACACACACACACACACACACACACACACACACACACACACACACACTTCTGCGCATGCACAATCTCATAAGCAGACACTCGCATGCTGGTGTATGGTGGAATCAAGCCTCTCTCTCCTTGCAGAGTATGATTATATCCAGGAGGGAGGTGGTGTGCTGTGTGCCTGAGGTGGGAGTTGGGAGATGGAGGAGACATGAGTGCTTTGGCCTTGAATTTCACCCAGGACTGCCTCCCCATCTCCCCATGCCAATTTCTCACTCTTAGGGGAGGCTGTGCTCTGGGCTGCTGTAAGTGCAGGGCCATGGCACGGTAAGCAGTGCGTTTAGGGACCACCTTGTTTCACCTAACCACTCTCCTCTCTCCCTTTCGGTCCTCCCGTTCCCCACGGCAAGCCAAGATGGAGACGGACTCTGTCGGGGTCTCTCTCTCCCTCTCTGTGTCAAGCCAGCGGTAAGCCATTTGTGTCAGAGCTCAAAGCCTGGCGAGAGCAACTCTGTAGAATCGTAAAATGGCTCTATTGGTGAGAGATTTTTAGTGGGTGAGCTCTTATGCTTGTCTTTTGGGACAGTGATCCTGAAGCTGACGAACGCAACAGATCACTTTTTTCTTTTTCTTTTTTACATGCGTTTCAAATTCTTTCCTACCAATTCCAGTTTGTAATATTAAGATAGGCTGAAGTCACGGATCTCAATTAGCCACTCTAAGCCCTATATTTTGTCTTACCACAAATAGTGAAAATAGCCGTTGTGAGCTTGTTTTCTCCACCAGACCAATAGGCCAGGAGGCGTAGACTATGTTTTCGCCCCTGTCTGTGTGTGTGTGCGTGCGTGCGCGTGTGTGTGTGTGTGTGTGTGTGTGTGTGTGTGTGTGTGTGTGTGTGTGTGTGTGTGTCCGTCTATCTGTCTGTGTGTGTCTGTGTGCAGCTAATCTCAGACACCACAGGACAGATTGGTGTCTAGGACGTGCGGAACATTGGCCAGGGTGTTTTAGGGAAGGCTCGAACAGCCCTCCTGTGTTTAGTGAGAAGGAAGCATTGCAGGGTTGTATCCTGTCTTGAAGGTGCCATGCCCTTACAATTTACAATTTAGGCATTTAGCAGACGCTCTTAAACCAGAGCAACTTCCAGTAAGCAAGGTAAACACAAGGTAATACATTAAATGCATAGAAATAGTAATCTAGGATCATAGGTAAACCAAGAACCTATCATCAGTCGAAAGGGCTGTTCACACTGAGAACTATAACTATAACTTAGCGCTGGTCTTTAGCGTTAGAAGGAGTTCTCCTTAACGTTATGGGACTTTCGATCCTTTCCCCTCACACACGCGGGAGCATCGGCTGTGCAGCTTCTCGTCTGTAGTAAAAATGAAAAAATACGCTTTCGCTACTCACCAAAACAAAGACGGTTTTATGGAGTTGAAAGTCTACTCTACTTAGTAGGAAACTGAGCCCCCCACCTCACGTCAAAAATACACTTTTTGGCCAGAAAAGAAAATATTTCACCGGAATGAAAAACTTTTTTTGGTTACTCCACTGCGCCCTCTACAGATCTGGGGTCAATGGAATTTTTCTATTGACCAAATTTTTCCTTCCGGTGAAATGTTTTCTTTTCTGGCCAAAAAGTATATTTTAGACGTGAGGTGGGGAGCTCAGAGTGTTCCCACTAAGTAGAGGCTTTCAACCCTAACCCTAAACAAATACAATGCTGAAAGATATAGTTATAGTGTTCAGCGTGAATGGCGCTTTAACTGTATAATATCAAAAAATGAATAAACTATACAAACTATAGGATGCCAGGTCAACAAATTAACCTGGTATCTGTGTACATAACATGTTATCTAAGTAAAATGTTAACCTTTGCATACGCCTGCAAGGTCGTCAAGGCTAGGGCAAGTGCTACGGCAAGTGCTAAGGTGCAGTCTGAGGAGGTGATCTTTTTGCCTTGATTGGGTTGTGTTGGTTTGTGCTGGGTGAAGGCAGCAACGGGAAGCCAATGAAGGGGACGCAAAAGGGGGGAGACGTGAACGTTTTGGGAGGTTTAAGAACAGGCGTGCTGCAGCATTATTGCTTTGGCGTTTATCAAATCCAAATCCTGATATTGACTGACACCAGCAAGTGCTATCGAGTGAAGAAAATTTGAAACAATCAACGTTGCAGTCTATTATTTATTTTTCGGCCACGATACAGACAGGAGTGGAAGAAATAGTTGACCGCGGATAGGGCAGCTGTCGGAGCCAGTCGGCCTCGAGTGTCAGCCTAAGTGCAATTGTTTTTCACGCATGCCATGTTGACCAGATATACACCACCCCTGTTCTATTTATCAGAGCCAGCGTGAGAGGATGTTACGCGTACACACACACACACACATTCACAGTTACATGTATCAACAGTGACCTGGTTCCTCTGGGATGCTGTGGGTAGATAAATAAAGAAAATCATCACCCTCTGCGAGAACCTGCTGGGACATAAATTCCAGCGCCGACGCGGGGTTTTGGTTTGAACGAGGCTGGCATTGATTAATTGGAATTTCCAGCGCAGGGGATATCTCCCATAATTCACAGCTGCAGCTGGATTGCTTCGTGCCAACTTGATGAGAGGGGATCTTTTTTGCATTTCCTCCTCCTCCTCCTCCTTCATCGGTTTGTCAGTTTGGCAACTCTCTCAAACAGTCTGTCTGTGCACTCGGCTTCATCCCTGGCTGCCCGTCTGTCTGTCTGTCTGTCTGCCGGTCTGTCCATCTTGTCTGTCTGCTGTGCCTGTAAGCCTCAGATGTCCCCATTCTTCAAGGCACGGGGATACAGTGCCCTATCTTATCAATCATGTCTATTTCAATGCCAGTCAAAGAGACAGGAGCAACATTAAAAAAAGGAGAGAGGGCAATTAAACTGCTAAAACCTTTAGATGAAAAAAAGGACCCTGAGCAAGCCACGCCGTTTTCATCCCCCCCCTCCCCTCTCTCCCTCCCTCTCCCTCCCTCTCTCCTCGTGTTCCCTCAGTTCTCACCCTGAGCAGGGGATTGACATTCAGTCGAGGACACCCCTGGCTGGCGGTTAAAAGAAGTGGAATTAATGTGTGAGTTGAAGAGGGAATGACGGAGGGCGTGTGTGTGTGTGTGTGTGTGTGTGTGTGTGTGTGTGTGTGTGTGTGTGTGTGTGTGTGTGTGTGTGTGTGTGTGTGTGTGTGTGTGTGTGTGTGTGTGTGTGTGTGTGTGTGTGTGTGTGTGGGGGTGGAGGGCTAGGGGGTTGTTGGGGGGGGATGGGAAGGGCAGGGAGGGGGGCTGCTGAGTGACTGACACAGTTTTTGACGGAGCGCAGACATGGCTGACTCACCCTCTTTCTCTTGCTCTCCCACACACACACACACACACACACACACACACACACACACACACAAATGCACCCTTCCAATGTCTGCTCCCCCCCCCTCTCTCTCTCTCTCTCTCCTTTTAATTCACCTCCTCATTCTGGCTCTACCTTCTGCATCACGTGTGGCAGGAGACAGCCCCCCCTCCACCCGCTCCCCCTTTCACCAATATTGCTCCCATCCGCTCCTCTCCCCTTGATATTGCACCCCCCCTACCCCTCAGCCCCCCCCCCCCCCCCTCCTCCCTCCCCTCTCTGGCCTTATTGTTTTACATCTCTTCACCGGGCCGTTTATGGCTGCTTCGTCCTCGCACAGAGCCATCTCCCCGCCGGGATGATGAGTTCCTCTCCCAGTTATCGCCGCTATTTATTATCCACGTCCATCCACATCGCATTTCTCTGACTTTGGGAAGATGGTTTTCACATTGGGACCCGCTTTCCTGACTCACCGCCATGGCCGCAGGCCCGTTGAGACGCGCGTGCACGCGACGTGCACACACACACACACACACACACACACACACACACACACACGCACACGCACGCGCACGCACACGCACACGCACACACTCAGCCAGTGGTGTAAGTTAAGTACTTTTCTTCTACATTGCAGTATTGATACTTTCACTTAAGTAAAACATTTGAGTACTTTTCCCACCAATGCACTCAGCACTCACACACATGCACGTGCGTGCACACACACACGCAAGCACATACTCATTCGGGTGCACGACACAGGTGGGAGTCACAATATTGCAGTGTGGATCTACTAGTTTCTAAAATGCTTACAGCAGTTTTATGCTTCATAGTGGAATTCTTTGACAACTTTCCTAGATGCGTTTTATTTTATTATTTTTTTAAAGCCATGCCTCGTGCTGTTTTGGCAGTCTGAGTCAGTAACTCAGTGACTTCTCCGGCTGGGTCATTTTAATGCGATGGAATCTAATGCCTAATCTACGCTCCGTCGTACAACGGTATTGAGGACCGGAGACTGCAAATGTACAAGCCCCCAAGCTTTGCAGCCACAACGTGTTGTGAGCTTGTAGATTGGCTATTTTCAGTGTGCTACACTGTCGTACAGCAAAGCATGAATCTGGCCTAAGCCATTCCAAACTGATGATGCATGATATGGGCTATGCAGCGAAATCATATTTTAAGGAGAATGAGTCAGTTGATCTTGATGACATCACATGGATTCCTGGAGACAGATGGAGTATGATGTGAACATCGGGTTCTTAACGGGTCACTCAGTTTGGAGCTGGCACGGACCACTTTGCAAGGGGCCTGTTGCAGAGAAAGACCGCTTCTCCTATACATATCAGCATCTGGATTTCCTTTGAAATCTTTTTTGTTATGTTTTTGTTTTGAGAAATGAATTTAGTCAGACCTATCAATGTTGAATGTTATATTCCTCAACACATTAGCCCTGACATTTTCCCTGTTTAAAAAAAAAAGAAAAAGATACAAAAAGTCACTTATTACCCCATTAAGACCAGGAACGCATTTTCAGATTTGAGCTAAAAAAGCATTATTTTACACTTTTACACTAGCTTTTACACTTTTACACTAGCTCATAGCGCTATTCAAAAATAGCACTATGAGCTTGTAGATCTGCTATTTTTTTTAAATCGAGAAAATGTGTGCAAATTAATATATTTATATTCTTTTATAGCCAACATTTTTAACTCAAATATTTGCTTTTGGGGGTCCCTGGAACAAAACATTGTGAGATGGCGGCCGGCGGCCAAATACAATAACTTAACTGGGGTCCTTGACATCAAAAAGTTTGAGAACCACTGATAATAGAAACATAGGGTTTTTCAAAAAAACTGTTAGGATTTAGAAGACATTTTGTAGAATCTGAACCTCAGGTCTTAATGGGTAAAACATATCTAGTACCATATCATGGCCTTCTTTTAGCTTGCTTTTTCTCCACTCTGTTCCTATAAGTTACAAACCTCCACTTATAGGACATGGGGCAGGCCATAGGAATCCATTGGTTTGTAAGGTACATATGTAAGGTCTTGTACCGGCGGAGACATGTTTTAGCACTTAACCTCCATAGTAGGAGCAGCTGTGGGGCCCAGAGGGACTGTGTATTCAACAGAGGAAAGCAGCCTGGACGCCTAATTAACCAAGCTGGCTTGATGATACAATAGCATCTTTTGAAACAGCCAATACCTTTCTAGAACGAAGGCTGGGGCTGCTGCCGTTTAGAGGGAGGGACTGGGGGGGGGGGGGGGTCAACTCGGCCTGAATTCAACTGTTCCCTCTCTCTGTTTCTAACCACCCATCCATCTCTCTCTCTCTCTCTCTCTCTCTCTCTCTTTTGATGGTGCTCTCTGCTGGAGGGAGGACAGACTTTCAGTTAATCCAGACATTGCACTGTGTATGCAATGAATTGTTTTACATACAGTAAATTAGATGTTAAATTTAACATAGTTGGTCGATCTATCTGTCTGTCTATCTGTCTATGTGTCTGTCTCTCTGCCTGTCTCTCTGTCTCTCTGCCTGTCTCTCTGTCTAGATATGCAGTATCTATCTATCCACTATCCTCTCTTTTAAAGTGTTTTGAGTTCAGTTACTGCAACTGTATGTAGTAACGGGCAAGTTTCAGATATGTGCACGGTAGCTAACATTGTTTTAGCGTTATAAAACAAGAAACGGACTCCTTTGAAACAAAGAACAAACTTGGCTCGAGGGAAATTTCCTCTGGGAGTTCTGTAGTTCTTTTGGTAGTCGTTTCTCAAACTCTGTCAGACAAAATGTACTTTAGCGAGCTGATGTAATCAGCGAACGTGGTGGATTTTGGTGGATTTGTGGCTGTTTGAGTGGAGACGGGCGCCTGGAGTGGAACCCCAGGTAGAGCTGCTCCCATTATGGATCGATCTCTCTGTCTCCTGTGCCAGGTCCTCTGCAGGCCTGATTGAAGTGTTTTCACCCATGCAACTGTATAAGAAAGAAAGAAAAGAAAAACACCTCTCTCTCCTCTCTGCCTGCTATTGATTTCAAAATGTCAAAACCCGGACCTTAAGAGGAGCAGAACGCACTCCAAAAAGCCTTGAAGACCGGCTTAATGGCACCTCGGCTCGATCTCCCCCGCCGCCAAAAGAAAAGCTGTTGTGGAAAAAAAGTTTTTCATCCAGTTTATTTCTTCCTCCTGTAATGCCTTCTCCTTTCTTTTGTCTTGCTCATCAGAGTGGATTTTCTAAAGGGGGAGAGAGAGTTGAAGCATATCACCCTGGCATAACGAGCCAGAAGCTGTCAGTTAAGATACCGTCCCGTCTGGTTCGTTAAGGATTAGGCCCGGTTGAGGAATGTTGTGAATTAATCCCGTGCGTCAGACATCACACCGAAGCCTCGCGCTGGATTAGTATTAGCTTTTGTTTGATTCCTCGTGAATTAACTGACATAATCCACCAGGTGTCAGACACAATAAAAACACGACCAACCGACCGACGCAGAAACAGGATTAGGATTACGGGGGGGAAATAGCGGGGCCTTGACTGCCATCAGTCACCACTTAACCTGGGATGTTGTTCAATCAAATTATGTGAAAAGTCCTTATCCTCATGGTGATACAGGATGCAGAAACCTGCTTTGTGCTCTTCAGATATTACTGCATTTGTTTGTAGCTAATCATATAATCCTTTGTGGATTTATCGCGTATTCTGAGTTGACTATGTTTTTGCCAAATCCTGGAGCAGGACTAAAATATGTATTGTCCCTTTCTGACTTACTGAGTGACTCAGTCTGCATTGATGCAACACGCATGCGCAGCAGTAACTCCCTCACGCTATTTACAAAAGGCTAGCTATGCAGCTACCCCATTTCCCTATGTTCTGCTCTATGATAAAGAGAAGTATGTGTCACGGTTTACGCAGTAATCTTGGGGAATATAACATGCAGTCACTGTAAGACAAAGTTCAGATATATGATTTGTAGTGCACTCTTAGATCCTTTCGCACGCTTGCACGATTTTATGAATCCCCAATATAGATGCATGCCACGAATGGATCTCAAAATCGGGGACATCTACTTCTTTAAAGATTTGTGAAAAGGGGTTCTTTAATAATTGTCTTTGCTAAAAAGGGGCGGCTTTAAGATTTTGTTCTCTGAGAAAGTTGCATTTTTTAAAGAATTATTGCACTAGCAGGCACTGGATAACTGACTGATAACTGATTGACTAATGGCTTGCTCCGAGGCTATGGATTGACTATTACATTTTGACACATAAACTAATTTAGATTAGGAACCATTCATACTATCGTCAAAAGGGGGTATTAACTTTATGGGCATTGACCACATGAACCCCTGTGTCCCAGTTCTGGGTGCATCATAATAGGCAGACATTCAGTAAAAATATCAGATCTACAAGCTCACAACGTATCACAACACAATACGTTGAGAGCTTGTGGAACAGTCATTATCGGCGAAGAGAAAAAAAGAGTGGACAGAGTATATCCCCTGGGGGATCCCAGTCAATAAAGTATATAGGGTTTAAGTGGTTAAACAGGGGGCATTAAAACATTGGCATTAAAAGGGGGGACATTAACTTTCTGGGCATTAAAAAGGGGGCGCTAACAACATTGGCTTTAGAAAAGGGGGGTATTACGATATTCTTTCAGCACGGAAAACATGGTCTTCAGAATGCCAGCATACATCTACCGTATGGGTATGGGTCCCTTGCTGCAGCACATTCTATGGCCAAGGTTTGAGATTTCCCCCTGGTAGCATTTGGAACCTGGAGCATCAATTTGACTTGAGTTGGGATGTGGTCTGTGTGGTTCCACATAGGCCTATGCATTTTTTATTGGCCTATTATGAAAAAACAACAACCAAACAAAACATATTACACGTGAAAGAATATTGAAGTGCTGCATTGGTCTGCAATTAGCCTATGCACAACAAGAACCAGGTGCTTTTTGGGATGGTTTGCATTATAAACAATAAATGAGGTTATGAGTTCCTTTACTTTGTAGAATAGCATGCAGAATACTTCAGGAAATATCCTAGGCATACTGTTCCATGAACATTTTAAAATTGAATCATGTGGACATGGGACCCACATGGGAATGGCGTGGCTCCAGTGTGGATTTTCAGCCAGCCTGTGACATCAGTAATCTATGACGTCAGTCGTCTACTATGACACATCTATGATTTATGACTCCAAATGTGGGCAAGGTTTCATTCAGCGCGATCAGAGCCCTGTTGACTTCCAGCATAACATTTAGGAAACATGCAGGCTATATACAGCAGGACAGGCTGAATACGCTGTGATATAATTAAGCCGCAGATACACCTAATTAAAGTAATAATGATTGTATTAGATTTAGGTGTGCCAATGTGCAACCTACTGTCCATATCTGTCTGTCTACAGTAGCCTATGCTTGCACATTGGTTGGCACACCTAAATGGCTCTGGGCACAGCAAACACATTATTCATTTTATTAGCTGCAGCTAAAACAATTATTGCTTACTAGCCTGCTATGCGTTTAACCTTTCTGTAGTAGTTTAACCTGTGCAGGAATTGGAAAACAAACTACAAAATCAACCTAGAGTTACACAGTATACATGCCCCTTTAAGTAGTGGTGCTGTGCCCTGTGCACATCTCACTTTAGATTACCACCGGCCAGGTGATAGGTTAGTGTCTTCTTTTACTGTCTGTCGAATGCCAGCAGTGCTATAATCACTGTCCAGCTGCCATGCAACAAATGTACCCATCTGGGTCATAAAATAACAAAAAAACAAAAGAAAAACACATCGAAGAGGACAAAAGAAGTAGGCTAGAGAAAAAGGTAAAATTCTAGCATATTTTGTATATTAAAGGAAATGTATAATAGTACCAATACATATCTTAGCCTTCTCAATGTTGTGACGTAAATAACATCAGCTAACTCAGTAATCCTGTGCAGTGCACAGTTTGAGGGTGCAGCTACAGTAGATGATAGATTCCCCATGCAGTCTTTTTGTTGACGTATGTTTATGTTGACTGTATGATTATGATTGCTCACCTCACTTGGCAGACGACTATGGGAGGACGACAGTAACAAACAGCATGTGGGCACGGCTTCATTAGCGCTCCTCTACGTCCGTAGTGACAGTTTGGCCTGGGGAAGTCACAAGAATCACCTTTGACTATGTTGAAAATCGGGGCTGACAGTTTGGTCCTTAAGCCATTGAGACCTGGAACGCATGTGTGTCATTTTTTTGATTTGAGCTGAAAAGCGTTATTTTACACTTTGGCTATTCAAAAATAGCAGATCTACAAGCTCATAGCGCGGCACCGAGTGCCGCGCTACGAGCTTGTAGATCTGCTATTTTTGAAAAATCTTGAAAATGTACGCAAATTTTGAATATATATATTCTTTTAAAGCGAACATTTTTAACTCAAATCTTTGCTTCTGGGGGTCCCTGGAACAACATATTTTGAGATGGGGGTTGGTGGCCAAATAAATCATTTTGGGGTCCTTGACACGAAAACGTTTGAGCACCACTGATGTAGAAAAACATACGTTTTTCAGAAAACTGTTGGGATTTAGAAGACATTTGTAAGAATCGGCCTCTTAATGAAAATGGTCGACTGCTAGTCTGATTATCAATAACATCAGACAGTCAAGTTTATGAAGTCAGCATTGACCTCAATGTATGTGATTGTGCTTTATACTTTTCTTTTCTCTTTAACACATGTTTGCTATAGTGTCTAACATAATTATGAAACGTATATTTGAGTGTCAGGTACTGTAAGGATGCTGAGCTGGCTGCAGTCCAAAACCCTGCTCAGGCTCTGCGGTCTCTCTCCAGCCTGTTGGGCAGCAGCTGTTTCGTCACTCCCCAGGCTGAGAGTCTCTTACAGAGTAGGAGGCAGACCTGCTGAGAACACCTGCTGGGACTCCATGCCTCCGGTTCTCTCCTTCCTTCCATGTCTCCGCCCATTCGCTCACTCATCTCGCTCCTGAAGCCGTCGCATGCCTTACATTTGCATCTATCTTCCCTCGCCATACTCCCATCCGTACCCTTTCATGACTGCCTCTCTCTTCATCCATTCCTCCGCCCTGCTTTCTTGCTTTTCTGGCACGGCCCAGTCGTAGGCATGAAAGCAGCCGTGGCACAGCAAACAACACACACACACCCCCCCAGGTGCTGCTCTTCCTTACATAACGTGCCATCTCTGTATGGAGCCACAGGATACAGCAAGGACCACACTTTGGATTTATCACCAGGAGTATCGAGCTGCTCACTACGCCTCACTACCTTAATTTAAGTACGGGCATTTTGGCGTCGTAATTTCAAGCAGATAATCATAGATTTTATTCATACAGATACAGTGAAGAGATAGACAGGAAATTCTGACAAAGAGCGACATTCAGCAAAAATGGTCCGGCCGGGAATCGAACTTGCTGTCAGGCATTAAAGCCCATGTTATGTACGCTATCGTACCACTCTCAGCTATCGGGCAGCCCCAGGAAATCATAATTGGTATAACACAGAAGGGGCCAGCTGCCCAGAATGAAGCTGGTCTTTATGTAGTTGCGGGATGTGTTTTCTTGGCCTTGTTTCTAAAGTGTAGTTGATTTAGGCTTGCTGTCTAATGTTGTTTAAACCAGTCGTTCTCAAACATTTTCATGTCAAGGACCCCCAAATTAATATGTGTTTATCCGCGGACCCCTATCTGAAAATGTTTTGTGCCAGGGACCCCCATAAAAGATTTGTTTATTTAAAATGTTTCAAACATATTCCAAATATTCCCCCTTTTTTCAAGATTTTATGAAAATAGCCGATCTACAAGCTCACATTGAAACACATAGGCTATAGGGTTAAAGAGGTTCAACTGATTTTGATGCTATATTACGTCATTTTGCTGGGGACCACCCTGTGAGTGTGATCATGTGGCCTAGTGGCTTCATTTGGGCTTGTTTTCGTAGACCTGTCTGCTTGTTTCTCTCACAAATTCTGGCAACACTGTTTAACACTCAGCTGATGCTGCTATGCCAATCGGTTGAGCAATAATCAGAGCTCAGCATCCCGGGTGCATACCTCCATTCCGACATCCCACCATTCCGACATACCGCCATTCCGACATACCACCATTCCGACATACCACCATTCCGACATACCGCCATTCCGACATTTAGTCCCGCCATTCCGACAGTCCATAAATCCCAAGTTCATTTTCATAGCTATATATATATATATATATATATATATATATATATATATATATATATATATATATATATATATATATTATATCTCTCTTTCTCTGTCGAAATGCCAAAGCTGAGCTGCTTTTTAATCAATAATTGAATAAATAATTAAATAAATAATTTAAAAGCCATCTGGGCACCATGGACATGTGGGCACCTGGACAACTGGGCACTAGGCACATGTGGGCACCTGGAGAGGTGGGCACCAAAACCATCTGGGCACTAGGGACATGTGGGCACCTGGACAAGTGGGCAATTAGGGGTGGAGACATCTGGGCACTAGGGACATGTGGGCACATTGACAACTGGGCACCAAAGCCATCTGGGCACCATGGACATGTGGGCACCTGGACAACTGGGCACTAGGCATATGTGGGCACCTTGACAACTGGGCACCAAAGCCATCTGGGCACCATGGACATGTGGGCACCTGGACAACTGGGCACTAGGCACATGTGGGCACCTGGAGAGGTGGGCACCAAAATCATCTGGGCACTAGGGACATGTGGGCACCTTGACAACTGGGCACCAAAGCCATCTGGGCACCATGGACATGTGGGCACCTGGACAACTGGGCACTAGGGACATGTGGGCACCTTGACAACTGGGCACCAAAGCCATCTGGGCACCAAAGCCATCTGGGCACCATGGACATGTGGGCACCTGGACAACTGGGCACTAGGGACATGTGGGCACCAAAACCATCTGGGCACTAGGGACATGTGGGCAACTGGGCACCCGCCGTTCTAAAAATGGTTTATGCCACTTTTTAAGGTTAATACCATGGTATGTTGTTTTATATAATGGCATATACCATATTTTTAAAATGGTATGCCTTTCCAAAACGGTATGTGCCTTTCCAAACCGGTATGCACCGTTCCTGGGAGTGGTATGCAAAATTGCTTTATACCACTTGTTGTTAATTATTATTATTATTATTATTATTAGTATTAGTATTAGTATTATTAATATAATTATTATTATTATTATTCTTATAGTGTTGTGATTATAATGTGAAAACATTTCAACATCCTTTTTCTATTGTTCATTTTGGAGAGCTAAATAAATACCACAAAACTTCGCCGCCTGTCTGGACAATGGACTCATTCCAATTACCCCCTGATCTGCATAAGATTCGCTGCCTGGTGCCTCAGTCGCTTTTGAGTTTTTATTGTTGTTGACAAATAGCCACTACAATAGTGTTATTATAGATAATTATATAAAAAACGACATACCTTTTTAAAAAGTGGTATAAAGCAATTTTGCATACCACTCCCAGGAACGGTGCATACCGGTTTGGAAAGGCACATACCGTTTTGGAAAGAAAATACGGTATATGCCATTATATAAAACAACATACCATGGTATTAACCTTAAAAAGTGGCATAAACCATTTTTAGAACGGCGGGTGCCCAGTTCCCCACATGTCCCTAGTGCCCAGATGGTTTTGGTGCCCAGTTGTCAAGGTGCCCACATGTCCCTAGTGCCCAGATGGTTTTGGTGCCCACCTCTCCAGGTGCCCACATGTGCCTAGTGCCCAGTTGTCCAGGTGCCCACATGTCCATGGTGCCCAGATGGCTTTGGTGCCCAGTTGTCAAGGTGCCCACATGTCCCTAGTGCCCAGTTGTCCAGGTGCCCACATGTCCATGGTGCCCAGATGGCTTTGGTGCCCAGTTGTCAAGGTGCCCACATGTCCCTAGTGCCCAGTTGTCCAGGTGCCCACATGTCCATGGTGCCCAGATGGCTTTGGTGCCCAGTTGTCAAGGTGCCCACATGTCCCTAGTGCCCAGATGTCTCCACCCCTAATTGCCCACTTGTCCAGGTGCCCACATGTCCCTAGTGCCCAGATGGTTTTTGGTACCCACCTCTCCAGGTGCCCACCTGTCCCTAGTGCCCAGATGGTTTTGGTGCCCACCTCTCCAAGTGCCCACATGCCCCTAGTGCCCAGTTGTACAGGTGCCCACATGTACCATAGTGCCCAGATGTCCATGTGCCCAGTCGTCCAAAACAGCCATAATAGACATTAATATCATTTATTTAATAGAACAACTGTGTGATGGATGACTGCAGATGAATATGATATGTTTAAAGGGATATTTCACTTTCAAAAAAACTTAGGGTCATTTTATCGTCTACTCAGGCTTTTGTGAACCCCCAGACACGCCCCCTTCCTATCCAAACCCATTATAACTTCAAATTCCATTTTTAACATGTTAGATTAATCAAAAACACCCGTCCTTGTTTCTGCTGACTCACCCTGCCCTCCTAATACGTGAGGGGGCCGTGTTTTTTCGATAACTTTTTTCATTTATTTTTAATATTTTTTTTGGAAAATTTAAAAAATGTAATACAATAAAAAAAAAAATTAAATAAATTATCAATCAATCAAACCTTTATTTATTCTCGAAAGAAGTTGAGGTTACCCTCATTTACAACATCATCGAGACAATACATCACAAAATAGTACTTTTTCAAAAGGAAAATAATAACAACAACAATAATAATAACAGTACTACAAGTTTAAAAGCAGTTGCAAACAGTTGCAGGTAAGTCAGCAATCAAAGATTTAAAAGTTCCATATGTTATGGGAGAATCTATTTTGAATTTAAGCTGTAGCTCATTCCACGTGTTTGCAGCATTAAAGCAAAAGGCTGTTTTCCCTAGTTCAGTGTTCATTGTGGGGATTTTTAGAGTACTAGAGCGTGTTCCATATGTTACAGGTTTCCAGTCCAGCAACGATTTAAGATATAGTGGTAAAGTCCCATCGATTGTCTTAAAAATAAACAGGTACCAATGTTTGTTTCGTCTGTCGTTCAAAGAAGGCCAACCTACTCTGTCATACAGGATACAGTGGTGGGTCATGTATGGGGCACCTGATACAAAGCGCAGAGCAGAATGGTAAACTGTATCAAGGGGTTTGAGGCCTTTCCATATATAACGTCTCCATAGTCCAATACAGAAAGAAAGACGGCTTCAATAACCCTTTTCCTACAAGCCATTGGGAAACTGGCACTGTTCCTATAGAAAAAGCCAATCTTTTGCCTTAGCTTACAGGCAAGGTTATCTACATGGTGTTTAAATGTGAACTTATCATCAATCCATATTCCGAGGTACTTGTATTCAGTAACCCTATCTATATTGCATCCACTTGAAGTAATAATACGTAAGAAATTAAAATCAATTTCTCTGGCTCTAGAGAATAGCATGAATTTTGTTTTTCCTGCGTTTAAAACAAGCTTCAGCTCTTGTAGTGAGTTCTGAAGTAAGTTAAAAGCCAGTTGCAGGTTTTCAGTTGCGAGCTGGACAGAGTCAGCAATACAGTAGATGATGGTGTCGTCTGCATAAAAGTGAGCCTTACAATTATTGAGGGATAAAGCAATATTATTTATGTATAGGGTAAATAAAACAGGGCCTAGAATCGATCCTTGCGGGACACCTTTAGACATGGGTAAAAACCCTGACTCCATCAAACCCAGTTCCGTGTAGAATACTTATGAGCAGTTCACAATCAACATTGTCAAAAGCTTTCGATAAATCTATAAATAATGCAGCACAGTGTCTTTTTTTATCTAAGGCAGAGATTATATCATTTACAATTAAAGTAGTGGCTGTAACTGTACTATGTTTAGCTCTGAAACCCGATTGATGTGGAGATAAAATAGAGTAATTTGATAGATATAATTTAAGTTGGTTGTTTACCAATGACTCCAAGGTTTTTCCCAGGCAGGACAACTTGGAGATGGGTCGATAGTTGTTCCGGTCATTTACATCTCCACCTTTGTGTAGTGGTGTAACATGTGCCATTTTCCATATTCTAGGAACTATACCTGATGACACAGAAAGGTTAAAAATGTGTGATATGTGCTCATAGATTAAGGGAGCCGCTAGTTTGAGAAAAAAGGGGTCTAAACCATCCTCCCCGGTTGATTTCTTTGGATCAATACAGAGCAAAGCAGAAAAAACATCATTAGAAGTAAAAGGTTCAAGAGAGAAATTTGAGTTTTGTGTCTCTGAGTGAGAGACATGTCTCTCAGCGTCTACCCTTGTCATGTCATCATTGTCAAAAAGATGACCTGCCGTAGCAAAATGTTCATTAAAAGCTGTACAAATACCATTTAGGTCAGAGATCATACGTGGACCAACGTTTACATGTGCCGGTAAAGAGGTGGCTTTTTTTTATCTTTGACCGAGTTGACGGTTTTCCAAAATTTGTCTGGATTGGCCTCACAGCTAAAAATAGCCTCCAGATAATAATTACTTTTTGCTTTTTCAACAGCTGCAGTGAAACTATTTCGCAGCTGCCTAAAAGTAAGCCAAAGAGAGGGCTCCCCAGATTTCTTTGCTAAATTCCGGGCCTTGTTTTTTACCTGGAGCATGGATGACAGCTCAGTAGTGAACCAAGGACTAGATCTAGCTTTTACCCTTTGTTTTTTAAATGGGGCATGTATATTTACAATTGTGTTAAAATAATAAATAAAATGATCTAAAGCTTCATTTACATCCATGATGTCAAAAATGTTTGAGATATTGCTGTCTGATAAGTCTGATAGAAAAGCCATCTCATCAAAATGTTTAAAATTTCTCCTTATGATAGTTTCTGGGTGAGACATTTTTACCCGTGTATCTCTGATACATGCTATAGGACAGTGGTCAGTTACTCCCAGATCAAAGACTCCCGAGGCAATAATTTTGTCGTCCCTATTTGTCAGAATTAAATCTATTAGGGTCGACCTTGCCATATCTATTAAATTAGGTCTGGTAGGATCTGTAATTTGTTGGACTAGTTTAGACTACCACATACCTCTTTTAGATAATCTGAGGCATTTGAGACCCAGTTATAATTTAGATCCCCAAGAATTATAACTTCCTTGTTACAATATTTAGAAATTAATTCGGCTAATTTATCAATGGCATCAGATTTTGCAGAGGGAGGTCTATAAACTCCAATCACAATAATATCATTATTTGGCCCCAGGTTAACATTTACAGCAATAAATTCTAAATATTTTTTTATAGTAACAGCTTTTAAAACCTTAGCTGAGAAACATGATTTTATAAAAATGGCCACTCCACCAGATCTAGCATTTCTGTCTATCTATATATATACATTTCTAAACCCAAAACCCCCAAAAAAAACCTGCCACTGTGTGGGACTAAACACAAAAACAACATATCAATGTCACTAACAAGACACGCCACAACGTGCAGAATTACTACGCGCAGTCTGTAGGCCACTTCATACTGCTCAGCACACATCTGCCCCCTCGCAGCATAATTAATTGCGGCCAACACAAACTCACAACATTACAGTCGGCCATGTTGTTCCTTAGCGTCATCGCCGACCACCGCCCAACGAGACCCAAGTGAGGTCAGACAACACACTCCATATTTGGGCATAGCTCCATTGGGAACATCTCCTATTATGGCTTTATATAACCGCCCAACGAGACCCAAGTGAGGTCAGACAACACACTCCATATTTGGGCATAGCACCATTGGGAACATCTCCTATTATGGCTTTATATATTATAGAGACCAACAAACACAAAGCACCGCGCAGCGGCTAGGGGGGAGGGGCGCGCAGCGCCCCGACCCTCTAGTTCTAAACAAATTAAAATCATTTAAAGATACATCTGAATCAGAATCATTTTTCTTCAACCAGGTTTCGCTCAGAACCAATATATCAGGAACAGTTTGTGCAACCAAAATCCTCAGATGGTCAAGTCTTTCCTTTGCCAGAATGCTTCTGACATTTAGGTGAAGTAAACCTAGTCCTTTTCTATTTTTAAATGCTTGTGGAGTTAATGACATAATGGATATAAAAGGAGCACGCTGAATGGGGGGAAGTAAAGTGACTTTTATGAGATTTGAGGGGGTTGCAATGTGCATTTTAGCAGTAGTATTACTATTTAGTCTATTTGTGGTTATGACTGGGATGGAAAAGAATTCTGTGTGTTGATGTGGTGACTCGCATTTTTGTGGTCCGAGTCCGTGTGGAGCTAAAGGATTTGCAATGGTCAAGGAGGAACCTAGTACAAGGGGACTTGGACCCGGAGGACTGCATTTCACGGACCCGTGGTCACTTCCGGTCTCACTTCCGGTTTTAGAAAGCAGCGAGTACTTAAAAAAGTAATCGAAAAAACACGGCCCCCTCACATATTAGGAGGGCCGGGTGAGTCAGCAGAACCAAGGACGGGTGTTTTTCATGAATCTAACATGTTAAAAATGGAGTTTGAAGTTATAATGTGTTTGTATAGGAAGGGGGCGTGTCTGATAAAATGAATATCAAATATCTAAATACTGAATCAAGCAACTTAAAAACGGTCTGGGGGGCTCAGTAAAGCCTGAGTAGACGATAAAATGACCAAAAGTTTTTTTGAAAGTGAAATATCCCTTTAATATACATACAGTAACAGTAGGCTACTGTGTGATGATTGCACAAACATTCGGTTCTGTTTTCTCTGTAATAAATGTGTGTGAAAACAAACAATGGCCCACTCTGCAACACAGACTTCAAAAGATTTTTAGTTTGGTAGACACGTGTGTGTGTGTGTGTGTGTGTGTGTGTGTGTGTGTGTGTGTGTGTGTGTGTGTGTGTGTGTGTGTGTGTGTGTGTGTGTGTGTGTGTGTGTGTGTGTGTGTGTGTGTGTGTGTGTGCATTTGTAAGTTAAATGTAACACACTAGTGCACTTATAACTTCATCCCCTTAGAAACACATGTTGTATGTGTCAGTGTGTCTTCCATCTGTGACTATGGTGATGGCCCTATGATCACCCAGGAAGATATTAGTAATAGTGACACTTTGGTCACTTTCACTGGTCTTGGACAATGTTTTTATTCTTTATGTATTATGCCTTATTTTATTATTATTATTTTTTATAAAACAATTGTCGTCCTAAAATAGTGCCTCATTCTATTTTTGTATTGTACTCTGCTGTGTGTGGGGGGGGGGAGCTATCGTTTGCCTAGCTGCAGTGGTGGAAAGTAACTAAGTACATTTACTGTACTTAAGTACAATTTTGAGGTATTTGTACTTTACTTGAGTATTTCCAATTTCCAATACTTTTACTTCTACTCCACTACATCTCAGAGGCAAATAGTGTACTTTTACTCCACTACAATTATTTGAAAACTTTAGTTACTAGTTAGTTTTCAGAAATAAATTATGATATTATAAAACATACATTAACCACTTCAGCCCTATTTTATACCTAGGCTATTTGAAAATAGCCGATCTACAAGCTCACAACACGTCGCATCGCGACGTGTTGTGAGCTTGTAGATCTGCTATTTTCTAATATTTAGTGCTTTTACTTTTGGTACTTTAAGTACATTTTGATGCCAATACTTTTGTACTTTTACTCAAGTAAATTTTGAATACTGGACTTTTACTTGTAACAGAGTATTTTTTATATTTCAGTAAGCCAACACAGAATAATAATAATGAACAATAACAATAATAATAAGCCAACACAGAATAATAATAATGAACAATAACAATAATAATAATAATAATAATAATAATAATAATAATAATAATAATAAAATAAATTACAATCCCGATACTCGGGAGGGTGACAACTAGAGATGCGCGGATGGCCTCTCATGTCACCCGAATCTGCATGTACAAATTAATTATCCGCCCGTTATCCAACCGCAATAATTATATTATCCAATTAAAATATCCGCATCCGCACCAACCATTTTTCCCGTATGTCAAAATATAAAACCGGTGCTGCGCTGAACAGAGCGCACTGCTCTGCTGCGCTCAACAGACAGACTCTGTGCGGCATCCAACATACAGCCATCCAGCATACATGCGGCATCCAACATACAGCCATCCAGCATACATGGCATCCAACATACAGAGCGCACTGCTCTGCTGTCAGCGCAGCACCGGTTTAAAAAAAAGAAAAAAGACGCACGTTGCACGGACATTCCATAGCATCTCTAGTGACAACACATAATAATGAACAATAACAATAATAATAATAATAATAATGATAATAATACCCTTGTCGGAATGGTGGAACTATTCCCGAAATGGAACGTGCCGCCACTCCGACAATGTGAACATAACTTTGTCGGAGTGGCGGAATGTTTTTTTTTTTTGATGGTACCGCGACTCCGACAATTAGAAGTCAATGTCGGAGTGCCAGCATGTCGGAATGGAGGGAGAACACCCAGCATCCCATTAAGCATGTTAGCATCTTAGTTCATCATTGCTGACATGTTGTAGGTATTGTATAAGATGCATAACTCTGTAGCCTAATGTAAAATGATGAGTGAAAGTAATTATTCTCTACAATAAGACTGAATTTACTTGATTCATTTTGAGATGTCGGCTATAGGCTGATGTTAGCATGTTTGCAGCTGAGGCTGCTGCTAGGCTAATCATACGCTGCAAGCTCACAATTGTTACCACATTAGTACAACTTTGGTGCTATCTGTTTACAAACACCACTAGTAACTTGCTAAACATCACTACAGCCTGCACAGGTAAAACACAGTTATTAGACCAATATGTCTTGTCTTTTGTTTTATTTTATTTAAGTAAGCCTTGCCAAGCCTTCTCCTGTTTATGTCGCGTGAGTTCGTCCCCCGACCCCCCGGCCATGATGTACAAGTACACCCCCTGGACATGACGCTTGTTTGTCGCAGGGACTTGCCCCCAATACAGCCCTTGACGCTGAGTGCCAAGCAGGGGGGGCATTGGGTCTCATTTTTATAGTACGACCTCCCAGTCTCAGGGCGGACACTCTAACCACATGGTTCTCAAAGTGGGGTCCGGGGACTCCCAGGGGTCCTTGAGCGGGTTCCAGGGGGTACCCAGATAAATGTTGGATAGTTAGGAACCAAATGGACCCTTATGTTGCTGTAACCCTGAGAGTGTACAAATGGAACCAAATGGACCCTTATGTTGCTGTAACTCTGAGAGTGTACAAATGGAACCAAATGGACCCGTAAGGGTCCATTTGGTTCCATTTGTACACTCTCAGAGTTATGGTGGTCCGTGGTCTAATGCAGGGGTTCTCAAAGTGGGGTCCATTTGTACACTCTCAGAGTTAAATTAACATTGATTTTACCATATTAATTGGGGTCCCAGAGATATAAATGACATTAAATGGGGGTCAGTAGCCTAATGCATGTCAAACTGGGGGTCCTTGAAATTAAAATGGTTGAGAATCACTGCTAGAGCTGTAGAAATCTTCTCTTATGGGGGTCCCTGGCATATCTTTTCAAATGGGGGTCCGTGGGCTATTAAGTGTCCATTTGGGGGTCCTTGACATGAAAAAGTTTGAGAATAACCACAAGGCCACTGAGCTGGTCGTTCATTCATTCATTCATTTATTTATTTGTCTTACTGTCTTTGTAGAGCTGCTGAGATGAATGGGGATTGCCTGCCTGTAACATCTCCAGAGTGCCAAAGTGGAGTGGAGTAGCAATCAGGCTCAACACTCGGGAGTGGCGCTCCTCTCAAAGCCCCATCGTTCAAAATGGAGGTGAGTAGTCTGGGCAGGATGACTGATTCTTATTGCCGGTTTCACCATCATCATGTTTGGACAACCCCTATATATTATGCAGGTTCCAATGTTGTGTGTGCGTGCAATACGGTCATACATGTTGTAGACGGAAAGTAGATGCATCAGTCACAAAGGGCGTGTGAGGGATGACTGTCTGTCCTCCCATGTGTTTAGAATGGAAAAGCTGTCATAGATTTTTCAATTGATTACACGTCCTCGCATCACACTCGTAATTGCATAAGAGTCAAGGCAAGCCGGGTCTCCGACCAGAACATTCAATCACTTTTCATCTCACCAAGTGTATACGTATACACGGAGCTCAATATGGAATGACGCACTTTATCAAGTCTGAGGTATCGTCATAATGGCCGTGATGAAAAATGGTACGCGTTCATAATGCACCGCGTCAATGAATAGATTTCGGGTTCGCCTTTTTCGAATTCAGAATCCAAATCCAGCGCCACTGTCACAGTCGAGACGTATACCTTTTTCACTTTTCCCCCCCCGTCTAGTCCTCTTTAACCCATTAAGTCCGGGAACGCATCTGTGTCATTTTTAGATTTCTTTGGCTATTCAAAGCTGCAATGTTTTTTTAATCGTGAAAGTCGTTGCAATTTGGCGGATTCTACAAATGTCTAAATCTAAAAAAAGTTTTTTGAAAAAACTTATGTTGCTATAATATCCGTGGTTCTCAAACTGTTTCATGTCAACGACCCCCAAAATTATATGAATTTGGCCGCGGACGCCCATCTCAAAACGTTTTGTTCCGGGGACCCCCAGAAGCAAAGATTTGAGTTAAAAATGTTGGCTTTAAAATATGTGAATACATTTTCAATTCCAAAATAGCAGATCTACAAGCTCGTAGCGCGGCACTCGGTGCCGCGCTATGAGCTTGTATATCTGCTATTTTTGAATAGCCAAATACATCTGAAAATGACACATGCGTTCCCGGTCTTAATGGGTTAAGTAAGGCCTCTTGTACTCTTGTCTGGAGTCAGTTTTATTATAATAGGACATCTCCTTCAGTGTCCCGGACTACAGGGCGGCTGTCTTGTGGCTTTTATTCTGATAGCAGATGAAAGGAAAGGAAAATGTCGGTTCTATAGAATCCTAATACCTCCCTCCGCCGCCCCCCCTCCCCCGTTATCACATAGATCATAGGGAGACACTCATAAAAGGGCCCCGCAAAGAAAGCATTTTCCCCAGATGGACCCACGGCACAAATAAGTATAGAGGCACTTTGAAATGCAGAGTGGTCAGTCAGTCAGTCAGTGCACTGGGGGGCAGATATTGTCAGCCCCCCCGTGTCATTTTCCAGCCCCCTCCTCCTCCCCGTTCGGCGGGCAGCGCCAGAATGAGCAGTGAGTGGTGGAAAAATTACCCAAATTGGGTACTTAAGTAAAAGTATCAATACTGCAGTGTAGAAATACTCCATTACTCCAAGTAAAAGTCCGGAACTCAAAATTGACTTGAGTAAAAGTACAAAAGTATTGGCATAAAAATGTACTTAAAGTACCAAAAGTAAAAGTACTCATTATGCAGAATGTCCCATTTCACAAGTAAAACAATAAATACATCTTTTGAAAATAGCAGATCTACAAGCTCACAATGCGTTGTGATGCGACGCATTGTGAGCTTGTAGATAGGCTATTTTCAAATGGCCAAAATATATATAGGGCTGAAGTGGTTAGTGTATGTTTTGTGATAATAATCAAAATCTACAAAGTAACTAGTAAACTCAAGTTTTCAAATAATTGTAGTGGAGTAAGAGTACAATATTTGTCTCTGAGATGTAGTGGAGTAGAAGTAAAAGTACTGAAAATTGGAAATACTCCAATGAAGTAAAAATACCTGAAAACTGAAAACTTATGTACAGTACTTGAGTAAATGTAGTGAGTTACTTTACACCACTGAGAATGAGGCAGGGTGCCTGCCAGAGGCTTTCAGAGCTGGTGGTACAGAAAGTCTCAGCGGGTCCTGTTTTATTTCCCACAAGTAGCATTCAACGCCTCCCTGTCGCATTCACGGAGACAAATCCTCCCCATTACCATAGCCTATACGAGTCGAATCTGCAGTAACATCGCCCTTCATTCATTGTAAAAGGGGGGGCACCCACCAACGTGTAATTATTTTTCTCTCTCCCCTCCCTGAGATCAAAGCCCAAACAGGAGTGATTACAGAGAGTCAGGTCGTCTTTGAAGACGCTCCTCGTTCCTCTCCTCTTGTTTGGATACTGTATAACCCTTTGAGGCCGGGAAGGGGACGCATGTGTGTCATTTTAAGATTTCTTTGGCTATTCAAAAATAGCAGATCTACAAGCTCATAGCGCGGCACCGAGTGCCGCGCTATGAGCTTGTAGATCTGCTATTTTTGAACATTTACATTTTTTTTTGCAAATCTTTTTTTTTTTAAGTGAACATTTTTAACTCAAATCTTTGCTTCTGGTGAGTCTACACATTTCTTCTAAATCCTGACAGTTTTTTGAAAGAAATACTTATGTTGCTATAATATCAGTGGTTCTCAAACTTTTTCATGTCAAGGACCCCCAAAATGATATGTATTTGGCCGCGGACCCCCCCATCCGAAAATATTTTGTTCCAGGGACCCCCGGAAGCTAAGATTTGAGTAAAAAATGTATATACCGTATACATATATTCAAAGATTTGCACTCATTTTCACTATTTCTTCAAAAAAATTGCAGATCTACGCGCTATGAGCTTGTATATCTGCTATTTTTGAATAGCCAAAGAAATCTTAAAATGACACCGGTGCGTTCCCTTCCCGGTATTAATGGGATAAACAGGGCTGGGAGATGCCGTTCGTTTCTAACCTCTCCTCAGCAGGCAGGCACTTGCCGTGTGGCAGGTGTTCCTGTTTACAGGCAGCCCAGTGCCAGCCGAGTGCACTTCAACCCTGACTCATCCCGGGGATTCTGATTCCCCATGCAGCGTGCGCGCCGGCCCCGGCAGGCTGACTTTCACTGCGTAGTGCCGTTAAAAGAAACATCCTCATTCTTTTCTCCTTGAACCCCTTGGTTGTAAAGCATAGTTTTACGTGATCTGTTTCTGGTTTGTGAGGTCAGACATGGCAAGAATGAGAGATGAGCTGATTGCAATGTTTGTGAAGACGGAATGGAGTGGGGTGGGGGGGTGGGGGGGTGAGGGGGGATGTGTAAGAGATGGATAGGGGGAGGCTGTGCGAGCGTTATAGAAACCACGTTGTGAGATTTCTTTTTAATTCGGTAGTCCAAACATGGTTGTTTGACCAGCGCTTTGCCCTCTTCCATCTGTATATTTACAATAACAGGATGACTGAAATACGGCAGACAGACAGAGAATCAATTCCTTTCTCTCTCTCTCCCTTTCTCTCTGTTATTTTTAGGTCGAGAGCAAACTGTTTTTCACCACTGTAAGCGAACACCGTCCAAAATCACGGTGCCAAGTTTGACTAAGACCGTCCAGCTGCGAGAGCTATAGAGTAACAATAATAAGATCGGGTAAACCTCAGTTTTATAGCCTTAGATTTACATGTATTTACCAAGGGACTCCTAGATAAAATGGTTGTTATTTGACAATTCCGATGCGTTCCAACACACTTTTCTTACACTGTTTTGCTTATAGAAACAGCTGAATCACTTGTAGCATTGAGACGATTCCAGAGTTGCTGATGTATTGTCACATTTTGAGGGAGCTGTGAATGTTTTATAAACAATACATTCAATATGGTGGGATAGTAATAATAATAATGCATCACTCACTGATGTATGAAAGTAACACTAACTTGGGTAACTGCCTGCCTGCCTGTCTGAAGAGTGTGCAAATGGAACCAAATGGACCCGGTCCATTTGGTTCCATTTCTCTTCCGAGACCTGGAACGCATTTTTGATTTGAGCTAAAAAGCATTATTTTACACTTTGGCTATTCAAAAATAGCAGATATACAAGCTCATAGCGCGGCACCGAGTGCCGCGCTACGAGCTTGTAGATCTGCTATTTTTGAAAAATCGTGAAAATGTGTGCAAATCTTTGAATATATATTCCTTTAAAGCGAACATTTTTAACTCAAATCTTTGCTTCTTGGGGTTTCGGAACAAAATATTTTGAGATGGGGGTCGGCGGCCAAATACATCGTTTTTGGGGTCCTTGACATGAAAAAGTTTGAGCACCACTGATATAGCAACATACATTTTTCAGAACACTGTTGGGATTTGGAAGACATTTTGTAGAATCGGCTTCAGGTCTTAATAGGTTAAATTAACACTGCAGATTTTTACTGTGTACCATTTGCACTAATAGCCTATTTGCTGCAGTTGCTGTGAGTGCCAAGGTTCTCTCTCACCACTAACCAAATGCTTGTGGCTTACAGTCATAACCACTCCAGGACTTCAGCGAGGTTGACGTCAGTTCTCTTTTTTTAGTCATATGGAGTCAGAACTCAGTTTTCAACCCCTGCATGCACCTCATGGTCTTTCTCAAGGCAAACAGCACAGCAAAATCCTGACTGTTCAGTTAACCCATTACGACCTGAGGCCGAGTCTACAAATGTCTTCTAAATAGTAGTAGTTCTCACACTTTCAAGATGATTCAAACATTTTCAAAAATAGCAGATGTACAAGCTTGCGGCGCGCGCTCCAGCTCTTTAATAAAAGGAAGGGAAAAAAAAACATTTTCAGGTGGGTTGCCAATTTCAACCAATCATGAGAGATTTATCAGCTTCATTTCTATAGTGGTCCAGTTCCAAATGTGTCTGCTAATTTATTTGTGTCATCACTTCCAATTTCACTTGTTTACTTTGTATCCTATATGAGTTCTCTCTTCTGATTGGATGAAGTTGGTATCCCGACCTGAAAAAGTATTTGGTGTTTACTAAAGAGCTGGAGAGATGGGGAGACCTCTGTTACTGAATTGAAACTTTATAGCAATGATTACTATCAGAATATAGAGCTATTTAACACTTATTAGCAGGCTAGTAAGCAATAACACAAGATATCCCTTACCTATACCTTTAAGTCTTGGAAGTAAAACAATGATTTTTTTTTTTTTACACTTGCAGAGATAAATAAACACACAAATTGTATTGTAGAGGCTTTAATGTTGCTGGCATTGGTAACATTTTACTGTTTGGCATTAAAAACAAAAAAGACAAATGGCAATTACAGTACATAAAGATCAGTGAGTGGAAGTGAAATACAAAGATTAGTTTGCCATTGCAGCTACTTGTTTTAAGGCCTTGTGGTGTAGGACATTTGTTAGGCTATACAGTAACATCGATTACATTCTTTTTCTTCACCGGGGGAGACATTGTTTTGAGTATAGTATGTGCTGTATTGTTTTTGGTTGCTGAAGGTAAAGTTTGACTGATGCAGGAACAGTGAGTTTTTGGGGCCTCTAGCTGGCAACTGGTCAGCCTTGGCTCTCTGGCCTTGGTGGAAAGAAAAAAAAAATATATATATATAGTTATGAAGTGTTACTACTGGCCTATGGTAAACATACTCTATGCACACGATCACTCTCTTGCTCTATCCTTGCGGCTCATGCACATACACAACCTCTGTATACGTACACACACACACACACACACAGTGTGGAGTGGAGTGGAGTGGAGTGTATTAACGGTAGACTGAAGGGTGTGCTCAGAGGCCCTGAGCAGAGTCGGTGTGTATGCAGACTGCACTGTCGATGAGCCTGCTACTCTACTGCAGCACCTTGCCTTCAGCATGCAGCGCTGGGACTACGCAGATGTGGCCAGCCAAGCATCCCCCCATCTACTGACCACATATATGCACACCGACACACACACACACACCTGCAGGTGCACATGTGCATGACACACAAACACACACACACGCACCCGTGCGCGCACACACACACACACACACACACACACACACACACACACACACACACACACACACATACATACATACAGCCACACATGCAGCACGTGCAGGCACATGCATGCATCTTGCATAGAGACACTATATGCTTGTTACAAATATAACGCCCGGGATTCAAACACAAACATTCAAACACATACAGTACATGTACTTTATATATATAGATATTTGTACACACACACACACACACACACACACACACACACACACACACACACACACACACACACACACACACACACACTCACACTCACACACACACAGCCCCCCCCCCCCCCCCCCTCCCCCCCATCAGCTGAGCTGAACTGGGGCCTGTCACTGGAGGAGCAAGACGCTAACCATTAGCGAATTTACGTCATCCCAAGCGCCGGGGGTCAGCCCGGTCAGACAGACCACCCAACAGCTTGGTCATCAAGGACAAAGACACGGAGGAGGAGGAGGAGGAGGAGGGGTGGGGGGAGGCGCGAGGGAAGGAGGAAGGGAGGGAGGGAGGAAGGGAAGGAGCACGACTCTCCTTTCAGACAGCTAGCGCCGCTGAGATGTGCTGAGACAACACAAGCTTTTTACATACAGTGTGTGCGCTGGGATGTGAAGCTCCATGTACTGTCAGCAGTGCTGAGGCGTTGCTCATCATTGTCCTGTGTGTGTGTGTGTGTGTGCGTGCGTGTGTGTGTGTTTCCATGCACGCTTGTGTTCATTGGGATGTGTAAAAAGCGTACAGTACCTATGAGAGTGACTGTATGGTATAGGTGCAAACGTGTGTGTGTGTGTACCGTTATACTGTATGTGTGTGGCCGCAATATGGAGAATAAATGCATTCTTCTGTGCGTAAGCGACTTTTTTCTACTGCTGGCGGTATAATGGCACTGTCCAGTCCAGTGCTCAAGCGCTGTATTAACCCATTTAGACCGGGGAACGCATCTGTGTGTCATTTTTTAGATTTCGTTGGGCTATTCAAAAATAGCAGATCTACAAGCTCATAGCGCGGCACCGAGTGCCGCGCTATGAGCTTGTAGATCTGCTATTTTTGAAGAATCATGAAAAGTTGTGCAGATATTTGAGTTATTTTCTTTTTTTTTTGGCGGACATTTGTAACTCAAATCTTTGCTTCTGGGGGTTCCTGGAACTAAATATTTTACAAATGTTCGCTTTAAAAAAATATACAATCCAAGATTTTGCCACGAATTTTCACGATTAAAAAAAAAATCACACCCTGTGTGAAGAGAGTGGTGCCTTTGATGAGCCCCGTATTGATGTTGTCATCAATGTTTGTTTATTGGACATACATACATACACCCGGACACACAGACAAAGTCAGATATAGGAGTGGTTGGCACCACTCAAAAATAGCAGATCTACAAGCTCCTAGCGTGGCACTCGGTGCCCGGTCTTAATGGCTTAATACAACAGGCATAATAGGCGCTCACTCTTGCTTCATATTTTTCAACAGATCCCAGGCCTGGGTTATTTGGGTCGTCGTGACGTGACACAGTAATTGGTTCGCACAGATCGCACTCTCTGCGTTTGACAACCCGCCCCATTTACTGTCTGAGTGCTCCGGTCAAGCTGCTTATAAATCTTTCACCGAGTTGATTAATTGTCTCAAAAGTGGCCCCCCCTGCCAGGTAAATAAATAATGAGCCCCAGTGATGATTTCTATTGTTGTCCAGTCCAGCGGGGTGACCTGCCGAGAGGTCGGCAGTGAAAAACTGTTCTTGGAGAGGGGAGAGGAAAATATAATATTTATAGAAACACATAAATTGGTCCCCACAGCTGGTGATGTATATAGGGCCTGTGTGTGTGTGTGTGTGTGTGTGTGTGTGTGTGTGTGTGTGTGTGTTACTGACATATAGGCCACATTTGGGAACAAATGTTGGACATAGAACCACTTGATTTGGTTCAGCTTGTCAAATTGGGGACAAAATTGGTGTCCCGTATTAGATTTGACCGAAGTTTAATAAAGTTCGGGTGGGGGCTGGAGTAAAGGATATGGAATGAATGCAATGTCAGTGCAACGTCACCAAAAGTTCGCAAAACCGCCTGTGTCTAGACCATGGGTTCCCAAACTTTTCAGCCCGCGACCCCAAAATAATGCGGCCATTGACTCGCGACCCCACCTAACCGTGGAGGTAATTTATGCACATAAACTTGCACGTTCGGTGCACATTTGTAACGTATTAAAATGGTAAAATGTACTATTTGTAATCATTTTTAGATTGTATTTCATCCATTCTGTTAAAAAGAATAAAACAAGTTTTTTTTTCTTTCTTTTTTTTTAATGACCCAAAATAATTTTGCGACCCCACCGTCGGTGTCCCGCGACCCCAAGTGGTGTCGCGACCCCAACTTTGGGAACCCCTGGTCTAGACTATGTGTGTGTTTACAGTATAGTTGCGTCTATACAGTGTATTTGTCTACGCCAGGCCTAAGGCGTGGCCGAGACGATGTTTTCCCCTCTGTCCGTACATCCTTCCGTCCCATAGAGTTATAATACATCTAGAGACTGGACGGACGAGCCCGCACCCACCTATTTATTTCAGTGAAAGTTGCTCAACAGCGCATGAAGCACCCGGAAGTACACTCTTCTTCCAGCATTGACTCCAACGTTGTAGCCAATAGAGCAGGCGCACAAGCATTTTTTTGTAAAACATTTTTTACCAGGTTGCAAAACCTGGTCTCTATCTACACTCCAGCTAGTAGTGACTTTTTCCTCATTGGCCTCATTGTCATTGCGTGACTTTTTCCTCATTGGCTGGTCATTCAGCCAATGAGGGCTCAATGTCCTCTCAGAATATGGGATCTAAGGACGACCCGCAATACTGTGTTCGGCCACTGTATGTATCTCCATGAACTGTGGCGCTGTTCCTCATTTGGCCTTTCAACGTTGCCATGTTTAGTGAGAGAAATAAGCAACCAGGTCTAGGAAAACAAGCCCAAAAGAAGCAACTATTAGCCACATGAGCAGTTTCAACCGTCGGCTATTTCAAAATAGCCATGGTATAATATGACTGTGTCATATTCTTTTTTTTATATTACTCCTACAGATTTTGGCCAAACATCACGCTAATCGGTACACATTATCTCTATAGTTATATGATCAAGATGGATCTGTCCGACCTTTCATATTCCATCCTTCCTGATTGGCTAAGATTGGAATCTAAAAGTTTGCAATAGTGACTCGTTTTGAACAAAATCATGAATGCAGCGTCCGATTTCCGTGAAACTTCACATTGGCCTGTTATAGTGCAACCAGGAGGCCAATCTTTGCTTAAACAGTTTTTTTGCTATTATTCCTACATATGTTGTCCAAACATCACGCAATTCGGCACACATTATCTCTATAATCATGTCAATCCGACCGACCTGTCTGATTTGTCATAATACACAGTAAAACAGCTGCACTTTGTCCAATCTTTTTTGGAACATTTAGTTTGAACTAGGTCTTGGATGTAAATGTTATGTCCCCTTTGCAGTGACATTGGATTAAATGCACTGTCCTGTGACGCTTGAAGCCAAAGTAATGATACTTGCCCCCTGATCTGGATCTGGCAAACCAGGGGGGGGAGGGGGGGGAGGGGGAGAGAGAGAGAGAGAGAGAGAGAGAGAGAGAGAGAGAGAGAGAGAGAGAGAGAGAGAGAGAGAGAGAGAGAGAGAGAGAGAGAGAGAGAGAGAGAGAGAGAGAGAGAGAGAGAGAGAGAGAGAGAGAGAGAGAGAGAGAGAGAGAGAGAGAGAGAGAGAGAGAGCTGTTCTTAAAGGGCCTATTTCTCTTCCACCTCCATTTTAATGGAATCACAGAGAAGAAAGTGGCTCCTCTCTCTGCCTGTCTGACGCCTTTCTCTCTCTGTCTGTCTGTCTGTCTCTCTGCGTGTGTGTGTGTGTGTGTGTGTGTGTGGCTGTGTGTCTCTCTCTCTCTCTCCCTCCCTCCCCCTCTCTCGCTGCGTCTCCTTGGATATTACAGCTCAATATTAGGTGTTCTATTTGGCCTGGCTGGGTTTTTAATAAAACCTGACAAGGATTTATCACCAGTTCCTGGCGGTACGTGCTGCCATTTCTGTCAGAATAATAAATAAATAAATCAAAACCGGGGGTGGCTCCGGCACACACAGCAGTCACATTCACATCATTAATATGAACCCAACTCGCCTGGAGGAATTGGGCAATGACTTGGGTTGGCTGATGAAGTGCATGTTTTAAGCGGCAGGCTGTTGCATTCTTAAATAGAGCCGTTCTCCTTTTCATATTAGCCCGCACAGTAAAATCCTCAGTGTTCGTTTAAGTCAGAAGAGTGTACTAAACGCAACCAAGCGGACCGTTGCGGTTTTGCAACACCAAGGGTGTACAAATGGCCAGTGGTGGAAAAAGCACTCAAATGTTTTACTTAAGTAAAAGTATCAATACTGCAATGTAGAAGTACTCCGTTACAAGTAAAAGTCCCAAATTCAAAATTTACTTGAGTAAAAGTACAGATGTATTGGTATCAAAATGCACTTAAAGTACCAATATTATTATTAGTATTTTCAAATAGCCTAGTAGGTATAAAACAAAGTGATTAATGTATGTTTTAATGTAATAATTCATAGGGTTAGGGTTAGGTTAGGGTTAAATAATTGTAGTGGAGTAAAAGTACAATATTTGCCTCTGAGATGTAGTGGAGTAAAAGTAAAAGTATAGACAATTGGAAAATACTCCAGTAAAGTAAAAGTACCTCAAAATTGTACTTAAGTGCAGTACTTAAGTACATGTAATTAGTTACTTTACACCACTGACAACTGGAACCAAATGGACCCTTACGGCTCCAGTCGTACACTCTCAGACTTTAACAGAATTAACACCCAGGATTTTACGTTGTACCTAAGCCCAATGTCCTCCCTGAACCCGACCGAGAGACGTGCTCACGATCCAAGCCGTTGTTCCCCATCATGTTTTTTATTATGAGAAACCCTAGCTAGCCTCTCAGCACAATAACAATAACATTGTGCAGAGAGGACAAACTGTACAAACACCTGTGGATCTGTAGACAACCAGACAGACACTCTAAATAAGCTACCCTGTGTGTGTGTGTGTGTGTGTGTGTGTGTGTGTGTGTGTGTGTGTGTGTGTGTGTGGGGCGGGGGGCAGGCCTCTCACGTTGAAATGTCCTCTGGAGGGTCGTTCCATCTCCCTCCTCCTCCTCCTATTCTCTTATTCTCTCCATCTCTCGTTGTCGCTTCTGTGTGTGCTGCTCACCAGGCATCCTGAATGAGGACTTCCTCAGGACGGTTGCTAGGTGATGGCCCCCTGATTAACAGAGCAGGGGGGGGGGGGGGGCTGTGTGTGTGTGTGTGTGTGTGTGTGTGTGTGTGTGTGTGTGTGTGTGTGTGTGTGTGTGTGTGTGTGTGTGTGTGTGTGTGTGTGTGTGTGTGTGTGTGTGTGTGTGTGTGTGTGTGTGTGTGTGTGTGTGTGTGTGAGAGAGAGAGAGAGAGTCTTTCTGTGCAGTTATCACTAATTGACAGCTGCCGGCCCTCAGGGCTGTATTCTAACCCCGCGCCCCTTGTGTAATGGGAGGGCAGGGCGCTGTCGCCCCCCGTAGGAGAGCATGCAGGCTTTGGGGCGGGGGGTAGTGTGTGTGTCTGACTGTGTGTGTGTGTGTGTGTGTGTGTGTGGGTGTGGGTGGGTGGGGGTTGCTGCCATAGCTCTGGCCTTCTAGTGGGGCAACATATTGCCAGACCTGTTTGGATAAGCAAAGGTAACGAGGAAAATGAGGACAGCAGGTGGAGGAGAGGGAGAGAAGGGAGACGTCTGAGGAATGGATGAAAAGGAGGGGGGGGGGGGTGTGTGTAGAGAGAGAGAGAGAGAGAGACATTGAGAGGGGAGGGTGAGAGTGAGGAAAGGAAGGGGAAAATGAGGAGGATGAGAGCATAGGGACAGTAAAAGTGATGCGTAATTATTTTTTTTGTTGTTGTTGTTGTTACTACAACAGTCTCCCGTGCTGAAAATAGCAGATCTGTGAGCTTGCAGATCTAATATTTTCCGTGCACCATCGTACAGATAGGTGATGAAAGAGGTGTGTGCTTGTGCGTGCGCGTGCGCGCGTGTGTGTGTGTGTGTGTGTGTGTGTGTGTGTGTGTGAGAGAGTGAGTTGTAGTCTGTAGAGGGTGGAGGGGGGGGTGGGGGGAGGGCATCATCATGGCATGCCGTTTGAGGGAAGGACCCCCCAGCTTTTGCTTCAGTGCCAGTCCGCCTCTCCGTCACCATCTGGAGGAGGTGTTCTCAAACGCGGGCCAACTCTCTCCCCTCTCTCTCTCTCTCTCCAACTAGGACGATCTGATTATTCAAACCCCCCCCCCACCCACAACCGCCCACCCCTCCCTCCAATAAAACTCAAATTAAAATGAGATTATTGCGATCATACTTTGGGCTCCAAGGTTGATAATGAGTCGGCGGGGCTCATGCAACGGTGACTGTAGTGTATATGAGGTCTGTGGGTGTGTGTGTGTGTGTGTGTGTGTGTGATATACAGTGCAAATGTTTGCCAACTTTGGTCTCAAATTTGCTTTAGTCTGAAAAGGCTTGCAAATGTTTGCCCTGGGTGCTTTGAGTCAAAATTGAAAAACTGTCAAAACCGTCAGAGAGAAGCTCAGAATAATTCTCAAAGAAAAGAGAGACGATCGTATCCTATAAAAAAAAGAATCATCAGCCATTAGTAAATATCATACAGTAGCTTCTATTAAAGGAGTGTTTTTGAGTGTTATTAAAGCTTGAAAAGCATGTCTCAAGTATAAGTAGCATGTTCTTCATTATATTTATTGGGTAAATGGCAACCGAATTCAAATGACAGATGTGTACATGCGGGCAAAAAATTCTAACGTCGTCCCTCCTCTTGAAAACCAGGCAATTAAAAAGGCACACTTGTCAAATATTAACTGTGCTTCAACATATGGAGGGTGGCACAAAAACAGTAATACATCATAACAAATTCAAAGTAATTAGCAAAAAGCTTTTGATGCATGCGTTTCGCCCTCCTCGCAAATTTCCTCATGTGAACATGTTTTATAAGGGTTTACACCAGACTGTTAGCATTCAATTAATTAATATACATAAAAGTAATTTCAGCTAATTTCTCAAACATGTCCATTGAGGGCTATATATTTTCTTTAGTTTGGTGAAATATGGATGGCACATATTTAACCCATTAAGACCGGGGACGCATCTGCGTCTCATTTTAAGATTACTTTGGGCTATTCAAAAATAGCAGATATACAAGCTCGTAGCGCGGCACCGAGTGCCGCGCTACGAGCTTGTAGATCTGCTATTTTTGAAAAATCTCGAAAAAATATTTTCCAGATTTTTTTCAAAAAACTGTTGAGATTTAGATTTTTTTAAAGAATCGCCTCAGGTCTCAATGGGTTAAAATCCATACATCTTGCACGAACGAACAAAACACAATTACGACTGTGTCATCTCCACTCTGTGTAATCGGAATGAGTGATTATTTTCACAGGAAGCATAAATTGAATTACTGTATGGGACATGTTCGCCACGTGATAAAGCTGCATTGCCTCGGCTGTAATTATCTTCATATTACTGTAATTATTTGAAAGTGTGCAAAACGGATTATTCCCTTTCCTCCTCACAGCCCGGGTTATAGTTCTGACGGTCCCTCTATATGATCCTCGATCGCTCGGCTGCCGGGGCCGGGGCCGAGGCCTGGCTGTCACATGCTGTCTGCCTCTACGTCTTCATGCAGACTTTGACATTGCCAAGCAATCAATAGATCCTCGGCGCAGAAATGCATCTCGCCCTGATTATAATGAAGATAGCCGGTCATTTAACCCATCAAGACCGGGAACGCGTCTGTGTCGTTTGGCGATTTATTTGGCTATTCAAAAATAGCAGATCTACAAGCTTATAGCGCGGCACTCTAGCAGATATACAAGCTCATAGCGTGGCACATATATTTCTAAAGCGAACATTTGTAACTCAAATCCTGGCATCTGGGGGGGTCCCTGGAACAAAATATGTTTCAAATGTTTGCTTTAAAAAATATATATTCAAAGATTTTCACACATTTTGTCAATTTAGGAAAAAAATAGCAGATCTACAAGCTCATAGCGCGGCACTCGGTGCCGCGCTATGAGCTTGTAGATCTGCTATATTTTTGAATGGCCAAAGAATAGCCAAAGAAAATGCGTTCCCGGTCGTAAAGGGTTAAAATGCTAATGGCCAATTTCACCTAATAAGAGACATTGAACCCAGCGGTTCATTAAAATTTAGAGGTGGAAAAGTCTATTCCAATTAGACCTCGGCCCCCTCACCCGCCGGCGTCGAACCCATTAGGATTTTTTAAGAAATGTCCCGTCTCACAGTCTTAATGCGCTCTTCAAGGAAGGGTGCTTGAAAACTTGAAACAGAGGAGAAAGGCAGGAGAATAAGGGCGCTGTTGGAGAATATCACCAGAACTGCCGCATGACCTCATCTGCCACCACTTTAATGACATCGCACCTTATCCAGCAATCCATTGTGGCTTACGTTGTCTTAGACTTAGCTCTGAAATGATTGGGCTTAGGTTTATTTTCTCTCTCTATCTCATTTAACCACTTAAACCTTATATAGTTGACCAGGATCTTGACTTAGGGCAGTGGTTCTCAAACTTTTTCGTGCCAAGGACCCTCAAATAGACACTTGTTAGACCGCGGACCCCCATTTGAAAAGATAAGCCAGGGACCCACCATAATAGAAGACTTTTACGGCTCTCTAGCAGTGATTTCAACCATTTTAATTTCAAGGACCCCCAGTTTGACATGCATTAGGGCTACGGACCCCCATTTAATGGCATGTATGTCTCTGGGACCCCAATTCATGTTGTAAAATCAATGTTAATTCAACTCTGAGAGTGTACAAATGGAACCAAATGGACCCGTTAGGGTCCATTTGGTTCCATTTGTACACTCTCAGAGTTACAGACCCATAAGGGTCCATTTGGTCCCTGTCCATCATTTAGCTGGGGACCCCCTGGAACCCCCTCAAGTACCCCTGGGGGTCCTCGGACCCCACTTTGAGAACCAATGACTTAGGGGACCAGGGTCCTATACTACTGTAGGTTCGCTCCTTTTCCCCCTCAACATCACATCTCGTTGCTGAAAAAAAAAAGCCGATCTACAAGCTCACACCGGGTCGTATAACGCAGCTATTTTCGGCGAATGTTCGCTCTGGAATAAGGGACGCCAGGGTTCACTTCACGTTGTTAAATATTCATCCCAATACCTATTTTATGTTACCCATTAGCCGTTAGTGATTCCATGCTACAGTTTAATGTCCTGCATTGCCAGCCCTCCATGTTAAAAGGAAAGCCTTTGATTGAGGTTATGTCCCACCGTAATGTAAGCCAGAAAAGAAATAAACCGTCGGGTCGTATAGTTGGCATTTAGTGAGGTAGTCTGACGATTAGAAAAATAGATGAGTCATGGTATGCACAAGGCACACTCGCTCATAGAACAGAATAGAATTTGACTCTCTCGCAACAAAGTGGAAAACGGTCTTTATACCCTCACCCAGGATATAAAACAGACGTCGGTGCAGTACATATAACCCATTAAGACCGATATTTTTCAAGTTTTTTCAAAAATAGCAGATCTACAAGCTCATAGCGCGGCACTCGGTGCCTCGCTGTGAGCTTGTATATCTGCTATTTTTGAATGGCCAAAGGAATCTAAAGTGACACAGATGCGTTCCAGGTCTTAACGGGATAATACACTTCAAAACATTATTGTGTATTTCATCCGGTGACATCTGACATGGGGGGCATTGGCCCGAACGGAGATAATATCCAGACATGATGCATGGAAGGGATGAGCTCCAAGGAGAGATTTTTTTTTCCTCTCTCTCTCTCTCTCTCTCTCTCTCCTGGAATGCCTCTCATGGTTTCCCCCTGCCAGTAATAACAGGATGGATTATTTTTGCTAGCTCACGGGGATGGAGGAGGCATATGGAAGGTTGCAGCCGCCCCCCCCCTCCCCTCGCAGCACAAATGGAAACCAACAGGTCGAGGAGGTAGGAACCCTCTGCTCTGTCCAAGATTGCCGAGGTGATACTGATCTCTCCATTATATGTTCTGGTACATTCGTCTGCACGGAGAGAGAAAAGGTTCCGTGAACGTTGGACAAAGGGTCAGCCAGCATGTGTATGTGTGTGTGTGTGTGCCTCCCAACTGCAACACAAGCAATTCAGTTGAGATGCGGGAACTGTTTGTGGAGCTCTGATCAGATAGGAGAAGCCGGGGTTTGAACATTAGATCTGACTTACTGTACTAACCCGTTAAGACCGGGAACGCGTCTGTGTGTCATTTTAAGATTTCTTTGGGCTGTATTAAAAAATAGCAGATCTACAAGCTCATAACGCGGCACGCTACAAGCTTGTAGATCTGCTATTTTTGAAAAATCGTGAACATTTTGTGCAAATCTTTGAATATATATATATATATATATATCTTTTTAAGGAAAACGTTTGTAACTCAAATCTATGCTTCTGGGGCATTCTACAAATGCCTTCTAAATCCTGACAGCATTTTGAAAAACGTGTTTCTATAACAGTGGTTCTCAAACCTTTTCATGTCAAGGGCCCCCAAAATGATATGCATTTGGCCGCCGACCCCCATCTCAAAAAGTTTTGTTCCAGGGACCCCCCAGAAGCAAAGATTTGAGTTAAAAAAAAAAATATATATATATATATTCAAATATTTGCAAAAAAAAATAAGAAAAAAGCAGATCTACCCGAGTGCCGCGCTATGAGCTTGTAGATCTGCTATTTTTGAATAGCCCAAAGAAATCTACAAATGACACACAGATGCGTTCCCGGTCTGATTGGGCTAACTGGGGGATGCACAGGGAAGTCATTGGATGTCCTTTGTCTTGTGTTTATCACAGGTTGATCTGAGATCAGATCCTGGCTGTACTCTGTACAATCCTGAGTTTTAATTTAAAGCTGCCATCCGTAACTTTCATGTCCTATCCGGGATTCGAAAACCTGGTCTAGTTGCATGAGAGACCAAATTAATTCCAACAGGCTATCCCCACTTGGCCTGGGGAGATATTCCCCTTTCATTTCGTATAATTAAACACATACTTTAACTACACACGTTGCAGAAGCTTTCTGATGGTTCAAATAAACAAAACAATCTGGATAGCAATTCAAGTAGTCAAGTAGTTTTTGTGTGTGTGTGCGCCATGAGCTTCAGGCAGTACTACCCTAAACGTCTCAGTGGAAGAGCAGGGACACCACCTCCAGCCACTGCAGTGGTGCCAAATATTAGGCAAGGCCAGTTCATTTGTACTGGCACATTTCAACAACAAGGCAATTCAATGTGCTTTATTACACAACACACATCAGGCAAAGGAAACACCAGAGATGCTCATAGGCCTGCGTCCTGCGTCTCTGACGCACCATATTGAAAAAGGACGCATTCACGGCACCCTCGTTGCGTCCATGGGACGCACTACAATTTAGCGGAAATTACCGCGGATTTGAAGGCCATCCGTGGATTTCAAAGCCGTCCGCGGATTACAAGGCATAGTGCAGAAAACAAGAAAAATCTCGGTAAAACACCGCCGTATGGAGAAGTATTCTCTCTCTGTCTCAGGGCATTGCGAGCTGCTGCTAGAGGGAGAGAGTGAAAGTGCTGCGCAACTTACAGCCCAACTTCAAAGCAAGTTAACGATGGCTCGTTGACCCCAATTTGACCACTAGGCAATCAACACTGAACAGCACTAATTAATGGCAGCTGTGATTCTTGTGTCTTTCCGTGCAGCCAGATATCAAATAATTCCCTGTAGAGCAGGGGTCTTCAGTGTTTTCAGGCCAAGGACCCCCTAGTTGAGAGAGAGATGAAGCAGGGACCCCCTCTATATTGTATAAAATTGTGTTTCAGATAAACTTTTGCTGCTCTTTTTTCCCTTTACACACCTATAACTCCAAAAATAGCAGATCTACAAGCTCACAAGTGTGAGCTTGTAGATCTGCTATTTTTGGCTAAAGTTCTCCTCAGAAAAGGGATACTAGGATTCAAGTGGTTAATGTAAAAAAAAAAATCAAGTACTACAAGTACTACAAGTACTAGTTGTCGGATTTGGAATTGTGTACTTTTCTTTCAGATACATGTTCTACATGAATATAACCATATAAGATGAAACACGAGTTAAACGCTGTGCATTTTTGTGGGACCCATAAAATGTCCCTGGGACCCATCTAAAAGACCACCCTTGCATCCCAGGACCCATTGCATTGAAAACCTAGCAACATCACTGAAACACATTTAAATAACATTAAGATACAATAAAACAAAAGAAGTAAAAAATAACAAATACAATTACAGTGCAGAAGAGAAAGAAACATAAATAACTCAATGAAATGCAGCGGCAAACAGAAAGGTCTTTAGCTATGATTTAAAAGAACTAAAGAGTGCCAGCAGACTGGGAGTTTGTTCCAGATATGTGGTGCATGCAAACTAAAAACTGCCTCTCCACGTTTTGATTCTAGTAGGAACAGAAAGCAGACCTTTCCCAGATGACCTGAGAGGTCTGGATGGTAGACCTGAGGCCGCTTCTAAAACAAAAATCTAAATCCTAACAGTTTTTCGGAAAAATATAAAAAAAAACAAATTTTCACGATTTTTCAAAAATAGCAGATCTACAAGCTCATAGCGCGGCACTCGGTGCCGCGCTATGAGCTTCTATATCTGCTATTTTTGAATAGCCAAAGAAATCTAAAGTGACACAGATGCATTCCAGGTCTTAATTAACATACTTTACTGTAAAGATTTGTTAAAATTTTGTGTTCATTAAAATATTTTCCGGATTTTGCAGCTTTAACTCTGAGAGCTCGTGTAACAATGGAACCAAAGGGGCCATTTGTGTCCATTTGTGATTTGTACGTACTCTGACTTCAATTAACACTGAGGATTTTACTGTGTGTAGTAGTACTCATCGATCTGAAAACCAGTCAAAACCCCCAGGTTAGTACTTTTCAACACGTAATTCCCGGCGGAATTTGGTGAAAACAGTTGCAGCTGTCTCCGAGAAACTGTCTCTATACTCGGTATGTTGAGTGCAACGTAGTTTGCAACGTCAGCTGGAACATTTATGCCACAAAATGTTATGACATAATCAACTAAATTAAATATGATCTTTATCATGACCTCTCTGCTGTGCTGTTCAGTATTTTCAGCTGAACGATGATTGCCAAAGGATTGTTTATTGTCCTGAATACACACACACACACACACGCACACACACGCGCGCAGAGACACACACACACACACACACGCACACAAACGCAGACGCAGACACACACACACACACACACGATTCAATGTCACTTTTCTTTCATTTTGACAACTACGGCAGGTTTATTGAGAAAGGTGTGTATCGCGTATCGGTTTGTGTGTGTGTGGCATGTCAGCTCTCACTGTGTGATCTGAAAGGAGCATACACAGCAAAATCCACAGTACTAATTTAACTCTGAAAGTGTAAAAAATGTATCAGTTTTTGCAGTTTCTGAATTAAATTAACACTCTGGATTTTAACGCCTATATTAGCATAGTGAGCGAATATAAAAATAAAAACCCCAGAAGAAACAAAGACCCTGCCAGTGATGTAAACACAGAGAATTAAACATCCCGCAGTTCACCGCACGGTCACCTCCAGCTAATTTGGCTGTGCAAGGAATCAAATCGCTGCTCATTTACAGCATCTGCCGGTATGTATGCACTGTATGAAGAAAGAGCGCATGATTTACATATGAAGACTGCCAAGACCATGAGGGCCTCTTCAACAGGGATTTAATTTGGCACAAGAAAAACATTTAATGAAATATTCTTCTTCTCTTCAGAACACACAAATATATGTGCATAATGCTGATACAGAAAATGTCTGGCGGGATTTCATTACAGCAGCAAAAAAAATCCCCCCTTCCAGAACTCTTGTTTTCCCCTGCTGAAAAACAGTTGCTTTCACCTGGCCCTTCTGGCCAGATCCAGACCCAGAGTTGTTGGCGTGTTGCTGGCTCTAGCAATTAGGCCTCAAACTGCTTTCCTTTCTCCTCCTCCTTCCAAAACCACAGCACATGTTGAGCATTTATTACCCACGGCACACATTTTGGCCTCAAAGCCCTCAGACATCCTAAAATAAGAAAACAAGCTTCTTCGTAGGCTACGGGGCTTACTTCAGCTGTCAACATTGCTGGTAAAATCGGACCAATTTTCGTGCGAGCTGTGTGCTGCGGCGAGGCCGTATACTTATACCGTCTTTTGCGTCTGCAACTCCTTCTCGTAGACCAGTGATTCTCAAGCATTTTCATTTCACGGACCCCCAGTTTGATATGCATTAGGCCAGTGGTTCTCAAACTTTTTCATGTCAAGGACCCCGAAATTGACGCGGACCCCCATTTGAAAAAGATATGCCAGGGACCCCCATAAGAGAAGGTTTATACGGCTTTCTAGCAGTGATTCTCAACCATTTTAATGTCAAGGACCCCCAGTTTGACATGTATTAGGCTACGGACCCCCATTTAATGGCATTTATACCTCTGGGACCCGAATTTATATTGTAAAATCTATGTTAATTTAACTCTGAGAGTGTACAAATGGAACCAAATGGACCCGTTAGGGTCCATTTGGTTCCATTTGTACACTCTCAGAGTTACAGACCCACAAGGGTCCATTTGGTTCCTATCCATCATTTAGCTGGGGACCCCCTGGAACCCCCTCAAGTACCCCTGGGGGTCCCCGTACCCCACTTTGAGAACCAATGCATTAGGCCACAGACCCCCATTTGATACAATGTGTATCTCTGGGACCCCAATCTATACTGTGAAAAGCTCAGTTTTAATTGAACTATGAGAGTAGAGTGTACAAGTGGAACCAAACACATGTACGCTCTCAGAGTTAGACCTGTAAGGGTTCATTTTGGTTCCTATAACTATCAATCGTCGACGTGGGGACCCCCTGGAACTCCCTCAAGGACCCCCTGGGGGTCACCGGCACCCACATTGAGAACCAATGTCAGATTATTGAGACTGATGTTTGGTATATTGCTTACTTGTTATTCCAGTTACTTGGGCTTCTCCCTCAAAGGCCATGATTCCAATCATCAGTCAGTCAGCGAGCCCTCAGTCGATTCGCACCCTCCATGTCAAATTGTCCAATGGTCTCTCTTTCCACCTTGCATGTCAAGCAGGGCAATATTGGCCTACAAGAATTTACAGATATAAACAAGCTTAATTTGACAAGAAACTTGGCTTGTCTCATTATGCCATACAAATGTTAGGCTTAACCCATTCAGACCGGGGACGCATCTGTGTCATTTTAAGATTTCTTTGGGCCATTCAAAAATAGCAGATATACAAGCTCATAGCGCGGCACCTAGTGCTTGAAAATGTGTGCAAATCTTTGAATATATATCATTTTTTAAAGCGAACATTTGTAACTCAAATCTTTGCTTCTGGGGGATTAAACAAATGTCTTCTAAATACATCAGCGGTTCTCAAACTTTTTCATGTCAAGGACCCCCCAAAATGATATGTATTTGGCCACGGACCCCCATCTCAAAATATGTTGTTCCAGGGACCTCCAAGAAGCAAAGATTTGAGTTACAAATATTCGCTTGAAAAAAAGTATATTCAAAGATTTGCACACATTTTGAGCTTGTATATCTGCTATTTTTGAATAGCCGAAGACATCTGAAAATGACACACAGATGTCTTAAAGGGTTAATGTGCCAGTTACCAACTGTTAACGTTGGCCATGTTTTGAAAACGATTGGATGCGCAGCTTGTAACGTTGTAGCATTTCCTTGTTCTAGCGTTGTAATTTCTTCACAAGTTGCCTGTTATTTGGTAAATGTTCATGGCAGTCGCTCTGGATATGAGCATCTGCAAAATGTAAAATTAACTCATTGAATCCTAGGGCACAATATTGATTAAATAAAGACTGAATGGACTGTATCAGTGCATCTGTCTATTCATAACTTCAGCTACATACCTATAGACAAGTTTTCCATAAATGGTCTTCTTTTCTAGATCACTTGAATGTTTATATTTGGTCCTACTGACCCCCATCCACGTGAGACCTGAAACCTGTTAGGTATTAGGTCTTAGGTGAAAACCACTGTGCAGTTTATTTTCACTACATTTAGTGTATTATTACTTGACAACAGGCAAACAAGCTGTGGAGCAGGATTTTAATACACCTGGAAAAAAAGTACTTGTGCTTTCAAGTGCTGCATTTTAAGGTCAAAGTTTATCTTTAAGAGGGATCTTAATGACATAGTGAGGTTTAGCCAACGTTGTCTCAATTATTCAGGTATGTTCAGTAACGTTTTGATGACTATGATGAAAATGTAAACATGAAAAATCTGAAATCGAAAGCCATTTACGGCCATTTATGTACGATATAAGGCCAAAATTGTAAATTGACCGTGACATAGTGACACTGGTATCGTCTTCTTAACCCATTAATAGCTGGAACGCATCTGTGTCACTTTAGATTTCTTTGGCTATTCAAAAATAGCAGATATACAAGCTCATATCGCGGCACCGAGTGCCGCGATATGAGCTTGTAGATCTGCTATTTTTGAAAAATCTTGCATTTTTTGGGGGGGATTTTATTTAGATTTAGAAAACATTTTTAAGAATCGCCTCAGGTCTCAATGGGTTAAAGACTAATAAAATCAGGAATACGACTCTTTTAGCCCTAGAGCCTCAGCTTTAACACTAGTTTTCAGCCAACCTAACTATGGTGTGCTTTTGAAACATGGTTTAATTGGCATGCGCTGGGAACTGTTGAGCAGGAACTTGGTCTAGCAGTTACCTTAGGATGTTTTTTCCACCTCTTTACGGGCCGATTAGAAGTGCTTTGAAGGTGATTTGAAACCAGAGGAAAGCACAGAGCTTCCGCCTACGTCTTCATAGAGGGAAGATATGGCTGAACGCATGGTGAACCTCCTCCCAGCTCACCCGCAGCCAATGGGCCAGATGTGTACTGCAGCGTTATTCTAGCACTAAAGAGTCTGTCATCGATTTCATCTTGGTGATAACAAATAACAGATTTTTTTTTGGGGGGGGAAATGGGTCTTCCAAAGTAAGCCATATGAGTCAACATATTATCTGAATTAATTAACATTTGCATGTAATAGAATGGACAGATTTGATTAATTTCGCGGAACTGATTGAAATAGCCTGGTAAACGCGATTTTAAGTTACTCCTGGCCTCGCACATACGCCGTAATGCTCAAGTCTATAGACCAGAGAATAATAACAGACCCCGAGCGTAACTTGTTTTTAACCCATTGATACCTGGTGACGCATCTGTGTCATTTTTTGATTTGAGCTAAAAAAGCATTATTTTACACGTTGGCTATTCAAAAATAGCAGATCTACAAGCTCATAGCGCGGCACCGAGTGCCGCGCTACGAGCTTGTAGATCTGCTATTTTTGAAAAAACGTGAAAATGTGTGCAAATCTTTGAATAATATATTTTTTCAAGCGAATATTTGGAACTCAAATCTTTGCTTCTGGGGGTCCCTGGAATAAAATATTTTGAGATGGGGGTCCTTGGTCAAATACATATATATATTTTGGGGTCCTTGACATGAAAAAGTTTGAGATCCACTGACATAATCAGTCCAAAAAAGTTTTTAAAAAAAACTGTTTTTAGAAGACATTTTTTTTAGATGTCTGTTTTTAGACACTTAAAACAGACATTTTATAGAATCGGCCTCAGGTCTTAATGGGTTAAAAATATATATTTGATCCATTCCATATCCGTCTCTGAGCCAAGTTCAGTCCTTAGTGGAATATCAGGGAAATGTGGGAGTTGCGCGGGTTGCTCTCAATTTCATGTTCTCCAGTTACCTGTTACTCTGTACAGTAAAAAAAAAAAAAAAACCTAAATGTGGAAAGGGAGGCGGGGGGGGGGGGGACTCCCCACTGTCCTTTTCATATAAAAACGCGAGGCGGGGAGATATCCAGCTATATCTGTCTGTATCATGCATAGAGCGCCCCTTGCCACAGCCCTCATGCACTGAAGAAGGCTTCCCTTGTCTCGGCCGAGCTGAATAGCACACAAGGAGGCAGTTAGTGACCCACTGACCCCATCCCAGAGAGAAACAGAGCTGGGTGGGATTATATCAGCATTGGGCTGGACCCGGGCCAATGCTTAGCCATAACATTCTGGCCAGAGATAACATACTTTTTAATTACATATGGACTATACAGCTATGTCAAATTCCTCCCCCTGAACCCTCTCTCTCTCTCCTGGGAGGTTGCCACTAAAACTTGACATAATACATCAAACAGAGCTTAATGTGATTACGATGTGCAAGGGGTGTGTGGTTAAGTCAAGGCCGGTGGGGGGGGGGGGGGGGGGGGACGTTGCCAACTCCAGACGGTTTGTGTACGGAAGGTTCTGGTCCTCACCCTTCCTTTCCATTCTTTAAACCGTTAAGACCGGGAACGCATCTGTGTGTCATTTTTTTAGAATTCTTTGGGCTATTCAAAAAATAGCAGATCTACAAGCTCATAGCGCGGCACCGAGTGCCGCGCTATGAGCTTGTATATCTGCTATTTTATATTATTATATTTATATTATTTTTAAGCTTGTAGATCTGCTATTTTTTGAGAAATCGTGAAAATGTGTGCAAATCTTTGAATATATATATTTTTCAAAGCGAACGTTTGTAACTCAAATCTTTGCTTCTGAGGGATTCTACAAATGTCTTCTAAATCCTAACAGTTTGAAATAAAACTGCTATAATGTGGTTCTCAAATTCTTTTTATGTCAAGGACCCCCGTAATTATATGAATTTGGCCGCGGACCCCCATCGCAAAATATTTTGTTCCAGGGAGGGACCCCCAGAAGCAAGATTTGAGTTTTCAAGTGCATATATATATTCAAAGATTTGCACACATTTTCACGATTTTTCCCCAAAAATAGCAGATCTACAAGCTCATAGCGCGGCACTCGGTGCCACGCTATGAGCTTGTGTATCTGCTATTTTTCAATAGCCCAAAGAAATCTAAAAAATGACACACAGATGCGTTCCCGGTCTTAAAGGGTTAAATGAAGCATCTTGAAACTGATGCATGACGATTCCGTGCAGCCTTTTTAATCCATGCACTACTGTGCGCATGGCGTGTGTGTGTGTGTGTGTGTGTGTGTGTGTGTACTGTACATGCATATGTGCCGCTTCCGTGTTCATTAAGATTCAAGGTTGCACGAGACTCCTCTTAATCCATTTTAAACCTGCATAATGACTTGTTTTGAACTGCTTACCGCACGCTCTTTAGTCTTGGCTAAAGAAGACCGTATGAACAACAACAAGTATAGCGGAAACAGAGAGGCAGACTGATACCCTCGAGAGAGAAGTTGACGAACGACGGTCAAGCGGCTTTTTTTTTGCCACAGCCGTGGCTGACATTTGAGATGCGTCACGGTGCTACAACTTTCTTTCTGTCATCATTAACCCATTGATACCTGGAACGCATCCGTGTCACTTTAGATTTCTTTGGCTATTCAAAAATAGCAGATATACAAGCTCATACCGCGGCACCGAGTGCCGCGCTATGAGCTTGTAGATCTGCTATTTTTGAAAAATCGTGAAAATATATTTTTATATTTGTTTCGGAAAAACTGTTAGGATTTAGAATGTTTTTAGAAGCGGCCTCAGGTCTGAATGGGTTAATGAATGGCTTTTTTTTTTTGAATAAACAGAAAGCCTTATTTGTTAGCGTAAGGCAAAGAGGATAGATTAATTACGCCGACGCAGAGTGCGATTTGTTTTGCGTCCAACAGCCCGCTCCCATGCACTCCGTCTTTCCCATTACGACGGTTACACGGAAAAAGTCATCTCGTCCATCAGGTCCGTGCCATTTCCAAGGTAACCTCACAAGTCTGTGTCGAGACGGTCAGCGCATGCAGGCGGCAGTCTGGTTTGTGGCAGTGATGCGCTCTGAGCCATAGCTTTGGAGGCCAAAGGTGTAATGGCTGAGTCCATCAACACTGGGGGAGAAAAATGAAGCTACTGTAAGCTCTCACTCAGCTGGCTTTTTGCAGTCGTCTGGCCCGATGGCGTTGAATCCGAAAGGGTCTCTTTTTGTTAGATGTTTCTTCGTCGTGCTCTGCGGGTTTGCAGTGTGTTCGCAAAACCGCTTTGCCCGGTTACAAGCCAAGCAAACCTATTTGGATGTACTGTTCACCAAGATGAACATTTAAGATAATGTGGATAGAACAAAAGCATATGCCATGACTATTTCAGCTGTCTGAATGACATCATTCAGTTCTCCTGTATTCATGTCATTTTGATTACAAATGTATTTATCAGATACATATGGAAATGTATTCAACCGCTAGAATCCACCTTGATGCTGGACTAATTAGATTGTTTAGACCCATTTAGACCTGGAACGCATCTGTGTCACTTTTTTTTATTTTAGCTAAAAAGCATTATTTTACACTTTGCCTATAGAGGATATGCGCATGCTTAAAGTGAATGGCACATCGAGTGGCAAAGAAACATGCAAAATGAGTTTAACATTGTTTAATGTTGTTTAATGCAATCAGATATGACTTTTCTGTTTGGATGCATGGGCTGTCAAGGCCAGAAAGTATTTTTTTGACACTCAGTATAGGCATTCCTGCATAACTTCCGGGTTTGATGATGATGTCACACGCATATCCTCTATTCAAAAATAGCAGATATACAAGCTCATAGCGCGGCACCGAGTGCCGCGCTACGAGCTTGTAGATCTGCTATTTTTGAAAAATCGTGAGAATGTGTGCAAACCTTTGAATATGCATATTTTTAAAGCGAACATTTCAACCGCTAGAATCCACCTTGATGCAGGACACATTAGATTGTTAATAAACAAAGGCTGTGGCAGCACTTAGCTTTATTCCATGTCAGGTGAAGGCGGTAGTAAAGTCTGAAGGGGACATGATGACGTAACATCGCTTTGGGACAATTTGCACCCGTTAACATTGCGAATGCGGGTGCAGGACATACAGTACTGTGCAGTAAAGCCAAATATTGGCCAATAACACAGACCTGCACACACACGGCTTATAGACATGTAAACACATGGGGAGATGGTGGCTTGATGGTATTTATTGACACCCTGCAGGAGCAGTTTGGTGCCTTGCTCAAGGGCACCTCAGCAGTGCCCAGGAGGTGAACTAACTGACACCCGTCTTGCTTGACAGTCCACATGCACTTCACACTGTGGTCTGTACTAAGACTTGAACCGGCGAACCTCATGCTTCCCCAAGCCATATCCCACAGATCTGGTTTCGTCAGGGGATGCAAAAGTTGGATATCAAAGGTGACAGTGTTTGTCTGTATAACCCCGTGTCACCTGTATGTATGTAATAATGTCTGCCCCTGCCCAAATGTGACATTATAAATTAGTGCTGCACGATTCTTGCTCAAATGTGAATCACGATTTTCCTCCATAAGAATTGAGATCACGATTCTCACACGATTCTCTTGTAAATATAGAAAAAAAAATGTCAATGTAAAAAAAAAAAATATGGGAAAAAAAATCGCCATAATTTAAAATCGAGATTGCATAGGTGTCTGAATCGAGATCACAATCTTTTTTCGATTAATTGTGCAGCACTATTATAAATATGACATCAGTGAAACCCCCCACCCCCCTCCCCCCTCCTCATTACACCGCGGGACTGAAGAGGTCAGCCATCCCAAATATGAAGTTCCTCATGACCATTTTTATACGCCAATGTTTTTATGTTCTCTTTGGCATGCTTGTTAGATTTTTTTTCCATGCACTCTCTCTCTCCCCTTCTGAGTTGATTCTCATTCCACACGTCTCCAGACTGACCTATTGCACAGAGAGAAGCCACGTTATTACTAGACCCCTTATTTTCCTGTTTTTCATTTCTGTTATGCAAAAGCAAAAACTAGTACTATTGATTAACTTAGCTTGATTCTCATATTATGTAAACACATACAGTAAGATCAATACCAAACACAAATGTGCTTCAAGTGCCAAGGGGTTCGTACAATATATTTTACCGTTTTGATTGCCTAACAAGTGTGTGTGTAACTTCACCATCAGCAATTCTGTTCATATAGCGTTATCTGTGCAGCATTTTAATTCGAGATGTGACCTCAGCCAGGGTTAGACTATACCTGGAATAGCGCAGCTCACTTGAAAGCAAGCATTGCCAGCTTTTCTTTGATTCCATTTCACTTTAAATAATTGAAAACTCTGCCGCATGCTCTCCCCAACCAAGCCACCCACTGCTACGGTGACAGCTTTAGCTTTGAGTCTTATACGCTTGATTTGTACTTCGTTGCTGGTGTCACATGCCAAAAATAGCGGATCTACAAGCTCACGATAATGTTGCAGTGTGTGATGCGTTGTGTGAGCTTGTAGATCTGCAACCCTTCGGGCCTGCTGCCACACTGGCGTTTAACCCATTAAGACCGGGAACGCATCTGTGTCATTTTTCGATTTCTTTGGCTATTCAAAAATAGCAGATATACAAGCTCATAGCGCGGCACCGAGTGCCGCGCTATGAGCTTGTAGCTATTTTTGAAAAATCAGGAAAATTCGTGGCAAAATATTGGATTATATATTTTTGAAAGCAAACATTTGTAAAATATTTAGTTCCAGGAACCCTCAGAAGCAAAGATTTGAGTTACAAATGTTTTTTTGAAAACAATTCAAATATTTTCATAACTTTTCATGATTTTTCAAAAATAGCAGATCTACAAGCTCATAGCGCGCCACTCAGTGCCGCGCTATGAGCTTGTATATCTGCTATTTTTGAATTGCCAAAGACAGCTAAGATGCATTCCCGGTCTTAATGGGTTAACTAAATAAAATCAGGCTGTGAAGCATCAATTTATGAATCCACCCCCCCACATGCAGCTGAGATTGCTTATGACATCTTAAATATTTAAGGACACATGTCTTAAAAAAGTAACAACGCCAAACCTGGAAGCTGTCAACTCTGAGAGCACACATTGTCCATTCTGAAGCACACACGCCTCATGACGTTCAGCTCATTGAGCATGCATTAGTTATCCCTAAAATTTCCATTTTTTCAGGGCTGAGGTCCCCGGTATAATTCGGTGCAGATTTTTGATCACATGAATAAAGTGTGTCGGACATGCAATTGGATTTGCATACACACTTGTCTAAAGTTTACATTTATGCCATACCTGTGCACCACACACTAATGAGGCAATTATTTAGACAGCAAGCCCTCGAATCTGTTGGGGGAGATGCCATGGAGTTCACAGCGGTGGGATTTAACATGGTTAGCTGGACTTCAGAGAGGTAGAGGAGGCAGACAGGGAGGATTTCACACCGTCTAATGAAGAAGACTTTTTACATTTCATGGCAAATAATGAATTCTAAAACAAATTTGCCGGGGAAAGGGGAATGAGCCTCGGAAGAGTCACGGGATGCATTTTAAGCACGCGCGGCCGTCGAAGAATGACAATTATAAAGGCGAACGGTCGTCATCCATCCTGATAATTCAGGGGAATTCACTTAGCATTATCATACCAGGAGCATAAAAAAACAACACCTTTTTTAGACTGTGCTGCCGCTCACTTCTATTTGAATATCGTTATAACTCGTGATCAATACGATATACAAAAAAAAACATTCTTAACCCTTTAAGGCCGGGAAGGGAACGCATGTGTGTCACTTTAAGATTTCTTTGGCTATTCAAAAATAGCAGATATACAAGCTCATAGCGCGGCACCGAGTGCCGCGCTATGAGCTTGTATATATGCTATTTTTTAGAAAAATCTTGAAAATTTGTGCAAATCATTTTTAACTCAAATCTTTGCTTCTGGGGGTCCCTGGAACAAAATATTTTTAGATGGGAGGGGGTCCGCGGACAAATACATATTATATTGGGGGTCCTTGACATGAAAAAAGTTTGAAAACCATTGAAAATATAGCAACATAAGTAAAAAAAAAAAAAAAAAAAAAAATAGGGGGAAAAAAAACTGTTGGGATGTAGAAGACATTTGTAAAATCCCCAGAAGCAAAGATTTGAGTTAAAAAAAACTTTCGCTTTAAAAAAGTATATACATATTCAAACTAAAGATTTGCACACATTTTCACGATAAAAAAAAAAAAGCAGATCTACAAGCTCGGCACTCGGTGCACTCGGTGCCGCGCTACGAGCTTGTATATCTGCTATCTTTATAGAGCCAAAGAAATCTTAAAATGACACAGATGCGTTCCCGGTCTTACAGGGTTAATCAACATTTGACCTTGGCATACAGCTACTTATTGATATATGAATACCATGTTTGCAAACTTCAAAGAGCATTGCCAAACAAGACTCGCTGAAGTATCCTTTTAATGACCACGCTGATCAATCGCTCGCTTTTTCCTGCTGCTGTAAGTTGAACTTGGTAGAGGTGATTAGGGGCTGAAGTGCGAGCATTCGCACACATCGTTCACACACACACACACACACGTATGCAGACAGGCACGGCATAGGTTTGCGCGAGCGCCCACACACACACACACACACACACACACACACACACACACAACACCTACAGTCAGCAAGACGCCACAGTACTGCACTGTAGCTGCAGCAATCGTGGTTGAATCAATTACCCACTAGAGAGATTGAACATCCAAAAGTCCACACTCTGAGTGTCGTATAAACTGATTTGTTTGTCCCGAGCTTGAATGAATCAACCGCCAACTGCTTGGCCATCAGAATCCTCATCATCGCTCTCCTCCTTCATCAGCTATACCATATGTAAAATACTATTGCACACCCTTATATTGTCGCCGTTGCAGAAATCTTGCATTATGTTATACTTTTTCAGGAAATGGAAAAAAAACAACCTGTGTTCCAATGGTTCCAGTGTAGTTATTTAGTCACAAGCTTTTAATTCCTTTAATTTGTTAAATATTTAAAAACAAAAACACATACTGACTTTTTGGCCTTGTCATTAGGCCTATAGGCAAACATTTATAAAAAAAAAATGAAACTAGCAGATCTACAAGCTAGCAAAACCTCACATCGCAACACTTAAGGTCATTACACACCGGCGATTATGCGAATATACGACTCGGTCCGAATAAATAAAAGACGCTTTTTCGCTCCGCGAAACTGATGTGGAAGCTTGCATTGACTTTATAAGGTTTTTAAAAAAAACATATTATTCGCATGAAAAAATCGCCCCCGGTGTGTAAGGACCTTTAGTGTTGTGCAAAAGTAGCTAAATAGCTTATCTACAAACTCACAGTCATATGAAAAGTATATAATAGGGCATTGATTTATGAAAACATTGAGATAGGAGGTTTCAGAAATCATAATTGAATTTTTAGCAACGTTGTGTAGTAACTTTGCTTGAAAACTGTGGTATAGTTTGACTTTTTAAACAGACATATCCACTGCTGGCCGTATTACAGAACACTCTATATACAGTTGTGGTAGATGGCATACACATGCCTCTCCTGTTACATACCATGCTGTCACATTCAGTTTCTTCTATAGTTTCGCTGCTCCTTGTAACCTAATATTTTGCAGTCCACTTTTAGTCCAGTAGGCAAGATGGCTCCAGGCAAGGTGTCTACTAAAAACCCGGAATGCAAACAAAGTTCATTACTTGTGGCTTGTGAATAAAAGGGGTAAATGTTTTTCATCTGCTCACAAACAGTAATTACATCCTTGACATCTTTGCTTCCTTGACTTCAACCGGAAAAGCCGTTGAAATCAATTTGAGGAACTTTAGCCTGTTTCTAAGATTTATTTTCCTGCTGCAGTTTCTTGGCTTCTGTTGTCGGTGAATAATGAGAAGCAGTGAAACATTTGGCTGGGATCAATCCGAAGGAGAGAAGTTGTTTCAAAAGCCTGACTAATTATCTTTGGACCTTTCGATTACTGTCTGGGAGCTGAAGTACGGCAAAACAATATCAATGAGTTATCCCTGCGTTCATTTATTTACCGGAAAAAAAAGTCGCGGATTTCACTCGAAATGACCCAAATATAATCAGCAGTTTGCATCCCGGAGGCATATTTCTCCCTTTCCACGGTACACTATGTCCTTTCAGTTCATGAGAAAGGAGGCTGGGCTGTACTTCATGCGGGTTCAGTTAAAGTTACACATTAATATCCACAGATGACCTTTTGGATGAGCCGCGGCATTACTCTTGTGCGTTCTAACCTGTCCATGTGCGGGACGTAGAGTAATGTGCTGGTTGACCGCTGGGTTTGACCCTCACAGGCATTAGAATGTAGACCACATGTCTCGGACTGTGTCTACCTCCACTGGAACACAACGCGATAAAGTCTAAAACAAATACAGAGCAAATGTGTTGTATATGAAGTCTTATCTGCTCTCGGCATGCTGTGCGCTGATGGAATAGGCTGTATCTGGTTTGCTCTCTTCCTGCTTTATACGTGCGCGGGCGGGCACACGCAAAGCACACAAACGCACCCATGCGAATGCATGCATGGATGCATGCACACACACACGCGAGTATACACACAATCGCGCGCGCGCACACACACACACACACCACACTACCAACACACACCATTAACCCATTAAGACCTGGAACTGTGTAATTTTTAGATTGAGCTAAAAAGCTATATTTTACACTTCGGGCTATTCAAAAATAGCAGATCTACAAGCTCATAGCGCGGCACTCGGTGCCGCGCTATGAGCTTGTATATCTGCTATAAAAATCGTGAAAATGTGTGCAAATCTTTGAATATATATATTTTTAAAGCGAACATTTTTAACTCAAATCTTTGCTTCTGGGGGTCCCTGGAACAACATATTTTGATGGGGGTCTGCGGCCAAATACATATAATTTTGGGGGTCCTTGACATGAAAAAGATGGAACACCACTGATATAGAAACATATGTTTTTCAGAATACTGTTGAGATTTAGGAGACATGTAGAATCGGCTTCAGGTCTCAATGGGTTAACAACAACTGTACATGAATGCTTCACCCTTCAAATAACATTGAACTCTAGATTTATTTTTTTGTATACCTTGGGCACAACAATGTGAAAAGGCTTTGATTGACAAGTTCAAATAACTGGAAAACATTAGCATCTTAATTCCAAATGACTGTCACATTTCGTTAGCATCTCCTCTTCAAGGATGCAACTAATAATGGAAAGGTATTCATGTTACAGAACAAGCCCTCCTTTATAACCTAATTGCTTTTGGTTCAATAGCTTAAAAAGTCATTAATTACAGGGCCAGCTTGTAATGGAGGTTAAGGTGGCTTTTTCACCAAGGTAATGAGCCGGTATGCACAGCGTCCAGGCAGATTTGATGGGATAATAGGAGGGGTTGAATACCATTTTTTTCCAGACCTGCTCGATGATGGCACCGGCATGGAGAAGAGAGAGAGAGAGAGAGAGAGAGAGAGAGAGAGAGGCGCCCTTTCAGGGTGCCTGAATAAAAAAAAATCGAAAGAGGCAAAAAGATAATTGAATTCCAAACAGTGCTATTTGTATAGATGGCAGCATATTATGCGTGAGGGTGCAAATGGCCTAAGCCAAATGTGGACGACATCAGAAATGATACGTATTGTGGTAACGCGGAATGTAATGTGTTTGTATGTGCAAATGTGCATGTCCATTCTCAGGGCTTTCATTAGATTGTCAGTGAAGGCTGTATAGATGGCTCGCTGTTTGTTTGTTCGCTGCATGCATGTCTGTCTGTTGCATTGCATTTCCCATCATGTCACATAAATGTTGCTTACCTCTCTCTCTCTTCTTGGCATGGTATTGATTACCTGCCCGGGCCTTCAAACATAAAAAACATACATTCAACAAATGTTATTTCACAGATTTTTGAGCGTACAACGTGCCAATCTTTCTGCAAGGTTAAACATTCCACATCTATGGAATCTGTTTAAGCGGTCTGTCTCAGGCAAACAAAGATTGGAGGAGAAACAGGTGGCCTTCAGCAGCCTCAGTGAAAGAA
>NC_139957.1:28267400-28314815 GCF_963454915.1 Gymnoscopelus microlampas
CAGCCTCAGTGAAAGAATATGGATTAACCTTAACCAATATGCTTTGTTTGAACACAGGCACCACAACAAAAACGTCGCCCGTCGCTTCCTGTGAACTGCCTCCAAATCGATGGCGGGCTAAACAAAAACGCTACAGCTCTTCCTTTCACAGACAGACCGCCACAGAGCGCGCTCAATGGGGCATTTTTTTTTTGTCCAGCGACCTCTGACCTCCCCCCACCCAAGATCTGATGGCATTTCACCGGTGGTCTCCGCCCAGGGAGACGAGTGAGGGATGAGGGAGGGAGGGGGGGGGAGATATAGATGGAGGAAGAAAGGAGGAAGAGGAAGGAGAGAAAGGGGAGGAGGGGGATGATAGTTGCGGTGGTTGACTTTGTGGAGGAGATTAGACGATTGAGTTCACCTTTAATGACAGTGGAGATAGTCTTTCAGCAGGAGGAGGAGGAGGGTGGGGGGGGGGGGTGGGGAAATGCCAGAGCTCAGCAGTTTGTTTTGTGTAGTTTTTTAAGAGCTTCCTGTGTCAGGTTCAGGTTGCTAGACTCTCTCTCTCTCTCTCTCTCTCTGTCTCTCTCCCCTACCGGTGGCCCATTGTCTCCAAGCCCACAAAAGACAGTGCTGTGTGCCCCGCGTGATCCACAACCAGTGGCGTGCACAGACATTTTGAGGGGCAGGTGCTTAAGTAAATTATACTTTTTTTTTGTTTACTTGGTCTGCTCTTTTTTCCCCTCTACACCTATACCTCTTTGCCAAAAATAGCCGATCTACAAGCCCACTTGGGCTTGTAGATCTGCTATTTTTGGCTAAAGTTCTCCTCAGAAAAGGGATGCTAGGTTTCGAGTGGTTATGGTAAAAAGAAAAATCATATCACAAAAAGATTTGGCGGACCCCCTGTAGCAACTCTGAGGACCCCCTAGGGTTCCCGGACCCCCTGTTGAGGACCCCTGCTGTAAACTTTTTTTCAAAAGGGCACTTCTGGTCAAGAGGGCAAAGGGCAGGTGCTCAAGCACCACCTAGAGTATCTGTGCACGTCCCTGTCCTCAGCTCAGCTCGGCTCGGCATCGGCTCATCCGCCGGCAAACCCCCTTTGGGGGATTCTACCGTGGGACTTCAAGGAACCTCATGGCACACCACCATTTGTGTGGGCGTGTCTCGTTTGCAAAAAATTAATCGCAATCGCTCGGCGCGCGCGCGCACGCGCGCACCACTTTGAACACGCGCGCGTGCACAAATAAAGAAACTTCAAGGAAGGGGATTTGTAGCTCATCTTCAAAGTGTGTTGGATTTGTTTTATCCTGTCAGACCACATGCTGCTGTGTTTATTGAGTTATGGAATATACTACCGCACCGTAAAAATCCTCAGTGTTAGTTTCATTCTGAGAGTGACCCCGCAAAGGGTCCGTTTGGTCACATTTGGACACAATAAGAGCTACAAATGGATACCTTAACACTGGGGATTTTACTGTGTATTCACACCATGCCCGCACAAAATAAAAAAAAGAATAAAGTATTGAGTTGTTTTTTTGGCATTGAGTGGAAGTGAAGCTATTACGGAGTTTTTTATATAAGCACAACAATCAGCCTTCATGTTTTATAAATCTGAAGCAGATATTCTTATTTTTATGTAAAAGTTTTGAAGTGGACGCGGTGTGCGCGCACCGATTTTTTTACGTGAGCTTACAAAAGAGTCCGTCTGGTGCTTTCTAACCCATTTAGACCTGGAACGCATCTGTGTCACTTTAGGTTTCTTTGGCTATTCAAAAATAGCAGATATACAAGCTCATAGCGCGGCACCGAGTGCCGCGCTATGAGCTTGTAGATCTGCTATTTTTGAAAAATCGTAAACAAATATTTTTAGGATTTAGAAAACATTTTAAGAATGGGACTCGGGCCTTAATGGGCTAAAGAGCCGACCAGCTGAATTCACTATTATGGGCACGCAAAACCGAACGTAGCATTTTGTTGATGTTTTGTGTTGAAATGAAGCCTTTTTTGATAATGTGCTCAAGATGTCTCCTTTTACTTCAAAAAGGAGAGGGAACAAAGAGCCAGGTAATACAGCACTGGCAACGGCAAAGATCTGATCAAAGATCTTAATGTGGGACACGCACGCACACAGCCCGGACGCGCGCACGCACACACGTGCATATACATACACACGCAGATACATACTGTATGCACAGTTGCACACACACTCAAACATGTACATGTTTTTACACACAAATGCACATGCGTGTGTGCATGTACTGTACATACTCATACTGTACACCTGTGGTTCTCAAACGTTTTCATGTCAAGGTATAGATATGCCAGGGACCCCCATAAGAGAAGATGTTTTACGGCTCTAGCAGTGATTCTCAACCATTTTAATTTCAAGGACCCCCAGTTTGACATGCATTAGGGCTACGGACCCCCATTTAATGGCATTTCTATCACTTGGACCGCAATTTATATTGTAAAATTGATGTCAATTTAACTCTGAGAGTTAAATTGACAACGGGTCCATTTGGTTCCATTTGTACACTCTCAGAGTTACAGACCCATAAGGGTCCATTTGGTGCCTAATCTATCATTTAGCTGGGGACCCCCTGGAACTCCCTCAAGGACCCCTGGGGGTCCCCGGACCCCACTTTGAGAACCAATGCTGTACACACACGCACACATGTGCGCGCGCACACACACACACACACACACACACACACACACACACACACACACACACACACACACACACACACACACACACACACACACACACACACACACGCCAACAACTCTGAACCTACATCTACTGTCAGCGGGGACAGAGGTCATCAGAAGTGTCTTTGTGAACATTATGAGTGAGAGACAGCAGCTGTTTTCTATCTGGTCTGGTCTCAGCATGACAGCGCTGTCATAAAGCCACCAGGCCATCATACGTTCACAGTGACCAGTGCATGCATCCCTGATCCCAAAAAAATACCAATTCAGCGTTTCCCTGTCACAGTCATAATGAGGCATGAATTCATAATGTTGTAAAATAAATGACATAATTTTTTCAAGGCTGTGAAGTGGTTTTATTTTTTTTGCGAACCTGACCCCCAAAAAAATATGATTCGATGATTTCCTTTTGGCCCAGAGAAGACAGAGCAAAAACTGTTTCAATGTAATGCAGTGGTTCTCAAAGTGGGGTCCGGGGACCCCCAGGGGTACTTGGGGGGGTTCCAGGGGGTCCCCAGCCAAATGAATAGTTAGGAACCAAATTGAGAGTGTACAAATGGTGTACTGAGAGTGTACAAATGGAACCAAATGGACCCTAGCGGGTCCATTTGGTTCCATTTGTACACTCTCAGAGTTAAATGAACATTGATTTTACAATATGAATTGGGGCCCCAGAGATAGAAATGCCATAAAATAGGGGTCCGTAGCCTTATGCATGCCAAACTGGGGGTCCTTCAATTAAAATGGTTCAGAATTGACTCCTAGAGCTGTAAAAAATCATCTCTTGTCTTATATCTATATCTTTTCAAATGGGGGGTCCGTGGGGTAATAAGTGTCAATTTGGGGGTCCTTGACATGAAAAAGTTTGAGAACCACTTATGTAATGTACTTCGTTGCACGCCGGTGTTGCGTTATGAAAATAGCCCCGATCTACGACGCGATGTGACGCGTTGTGAGGTCGCAGATTGGCTATTTTAGGGTTTAACTCTTTTCACACTCTTCGAGAGTTGAATTAACACGGGAGGATTTCGCTGTGCGATGGGAAAGCCCCCCCCCCCCGCACGCCCTGCACACATGCTGCTGGCCCACCTCTGAAGAGAGGACTGGGCCGATCCCAGACACAGGCCAAACAACCCCAAGGGTCTTTTGCGCTGTAGCCAAATTAAATTAAAACAACTTCACCCCACCGCTGCAGATGGTAGAAAAAGGAAGCGCTTGAGCGAGTGAGAGCGAGATAGGGGCTGACGCCCTGCTGGCTGACCAGAAACTGAGACAAACCTTCCCATTTCCATTCACACTCTCTCTCTCTCTCTCTCTCTCTCTCTCTCTCTCTCTCTCTCTCTCTCTCTCTCTCTCTCTGTGTCACACATACAAGCTCTATATTCACCCTTCCAACGTCTGCTCCTCCCCGTTTCACTCTCTCTCAGTGGTGGAAAAAGTACTCAATTGCTTTACTTGAGTAAAAGTACCAATACTGCAATGTAGAAGTACTCCGTTACAAGTAAAAGTCCGGAATTCAAAATTTACTTGAGTAGAAGTAGTATTGGCATCAAAAGTATTGGCATCAAAATGTAATTAAAGTACCAAAAGTTAAAGTACTAAAATATTTGAAAATAGCAGATCTACAAGCTCACAACGCGTCGCGATGCGACGCGTTGTGAGCTTGTAGATCGGCTATTTTCAAATAGCCTAGATGTAAAATAAGGCTGAAGTGGTTAATGTATGTTTTATAATATAAAAATGTATATCTGATAAGTAACTAGTAACTAAAGTTTTCAAATAATTGTAGTGGAGTAAAAGTACAATATTTGCCTCTGAGATGTAGTGGAGTAGAAGTAAAAGATTTGGAAATTGGAAATACTCAAGTAAAGTACAAATACCTCAAAATTTGACTTAAATTACAGTACTTAAGTAAATGTACTTAGTTACTTTCCACCACTGCGCTCTCTCCCTCTCTCTCACTGCCTCTCTCTCCCTCTCTTTGCCTCTCACCCCTCCTCTCTCTCTCTCTCTCTCTCGCTCTCGCTCTCGCTCTCTCTCCCTCCCTCCCTAGTTTCTACCTCCTCTTCCAGCTCTGAACCTGACATTCCTGCTGGCCCCCGACGCCTTTGAAGTGGCTTGTCGGTGTGGGCTCCCGTTACAGGGGCCGGGGCTGGTCGAAAGCCGATCCGTCTGGCTGAGGAGCTCGGCCCTGGCCCTGGGGTTAATCAGCAGACCCACAGTACACTGCCCACTCTGTCCGCACACACACACCTACACACACATACACACACACACACACACAAACACTGGGCACTCTGTCCCCACAGCGCAGCTGTAACAAGACCAGCCAGATTTGGAGGTTAAGAAAGACAGCCACAGCCTACACCACTTTGAAGTTGACTGGCAGCCACCGGGATTTGGACTCTTAAAGAAGAGAGCTGGCCGCGGTTCAAAAATATACAGGGTCATGGGGTGTGTGTGTGTGTGTGTGTGTGTGATATTGTGTGGTTTGGGCCACGGGAAGGGAAGCTGACTAATCTTGTTTTTTAACCCTCTCCCTGAACGGGCATAGGCTACAGGCCGCTATAGCTGTGTTTTAACCCAGAGACCCAATCCAAACAGCGCTAATGCCCGGTAATGAACACCCGACACCTGAAAGGAAACCGAAGACGGCTTCAAGTGTGCGTTAAGAGCCCCCCATATATATGCAAAAACAATTGGTTTAAATGGCCATTTTGAATATACATTAAACCTTTATTATGAAATAATGAAACCATTAGGCGGGGCGCATTTAGCGTAGCCATCGTGCATGTTCATATTTAGATTGCTTTTATCTAGAGTTTATCGCTCCGGTAGTGTTATATCGTGAGGGAGGCATTCTGCAAAAAAATAATCAGTTGACAATAGACCTCTAGATAAGGCACTGCAAACAACCGCACAGACCATCCAATCTGAAAAAGCACATTAGCTGTAAATTAACAATTTCCATGCCTCTAAAGATGCTCATTACAAAGTCAGGTGTATATCATTGCGATCGTGAAAACAAGAGGATACAACCCCGAATCAATATGCAAAAACCCTAACGCTAATTCTTCTCACCGCGCTCCATCTAATTTTAATGGTTTCTGATTATGTAAAAACCCGAAGTTCGAGGGGAAACAACTTTTAGACGTGTCATCCATTAATGCTGTTTCGGGAGCCATTCCAAATCATCGCATTCCATGTGAGCTAAGCGGTTAAATAGGTAGCTAATGTTACACATTCTGCCCTTCTAAAAAAACCTATTGACAACATCAGACACTGCCGGCGCAGCTTTTTGCTTTGTTTCCAAGAAACAAGCGGGTCGGACCGAGCCAAGTCCATGTCAGTGTGAAACAATTCATAATAAAGGAGAGTTAGAGGGAAAAAAAAGAGGAAAGAAAAAGAGGGGGGTAAAAAGACTAAAGTAAATCACTTCCCTTTTAAAAGCCTATTTGTGTTCTACTATCCGCAGATTCAGTGTGAATATATGGGATCCCTGACAGGCCCTGTTCTGTACAATCCATTTATCTCTCTTGTAGCATCTGGGCATGGATATGATGGGGATGGACGCCGTCCAACATGGCACCATGACAAAGTCAACAGTATAACGTGCTCCACACACACACAGGGACAATAGGCCCTCATAGTCTCTCTCGCTCTCTCCCTCTCTCTCTCACGCTCTCTTTCTCTCTCTCTCTCTCTGTCCATATCCCTCTCTCCATTAACTGTGGGGGCAGCCATGGCCCTATAATGCCACCACAAACACAGGCAATGACGAGCGAGTGGCATGCAACCAGACGAGTCGAATACAAACCAAAAAAAAAAAGTAAAAAAAAGGTGAAAAGCGCTTTGTTTAGCTCATTTATAACATGCAACGTTATCCATTTCATGCCCCCTGTTCCAAAGATCAGCGTTTTGGAACCGAAATAAGGTATATTCTTTATGGTGTACTGTTTGGGAGAACATGAGCACTGGGGGGCCGAATGAGGTTTGTGTCAGGAGTGAGTGCAGACCTTTTGAAGACATGGCCAGCTGCGTACCAATTTGATAAATGATCTGCAGGTGTCGATAGCTTTCATGACTACCTCCTAGCCATCTTGTTTCTAAGTGCATTACCAGACTTGACCCCAGATACACATTAAATGTTTCAGCCTGTTCCAGTCTGTTTACTCAGCGCAGGATGTGCGTGTGCGCGTGTGCGTGTGTGTGTGTGTGCGTGTGCGCGCGCGCATGCATGCGTGCGCAGTAAAATCCACAATGCTAGTTTAACCCATTGAGACCTGAAGCCGATTCTACATGTCTCCTAAATCCCAACAGTATTCTGAAAAACATATTGTTTCTATATCAGTGGTGCTCAATCTTTTTCATGTCAAGGACCCCCAAAATTATATGTATTTGGCCGCGGACCCCCATCAAAATATCTTGTTCCAGGGACCCCCAGAAGCAAAGATTTGAGTTAAAAATGTTTGCTTTAAAAATATATATATTCAAAGATTTGCACACATTTTCACGATTTTTCAAAAATAGCAGATCTACAAGCTCGTAGCGCGGCACTCGGTGCCGCGCTACGAGCTTGTAGATCTGCTATTTTTGAATAGCCTAAAGTGTAAAATAATGTTTTTTTAGCTCAAATCTAAAAATGACACAGAAATCCACAATGCTAGTTTAAATGTGCAGGTTGAGTGCACGAATGCACTAAAACTGAGGATTTTACTGTGTGCACGCGTGTGTGCATGCATGTGCATGTGCATGCTTGTGTACGCATGCACCTACAATGACCACCAGAGAGATTAATTCAGTAGGTTGTTGTTTGGCAAGCATTGGCATCATCCTGCCTCATGCCCTCGGGGGACTGCAGTCTTCATTTGGTGCCTTTTGTTTATCAAGATGTTTGAATGTTAACATGTGCCGTTTTACCGGTCATAATGAAGCATCACATATCCACAACGCATCTGCACACATTTCCATGCAGCGCTGTTGTAACTCTGCTTCCCCCCTCCTTGTCTTAATTTCCTGCCACATGCGCGCGCCATGAAAATAAAAAAAAAGAAGCATTTGCATAAGGTTCTTTCTGCACCGTCCGCCCCCCCTCCCCTCCACACCACCTCTGTTTTGAGACGCTTGTTTGTTTACCGATGATTTGCATTGAGTGTAAACACAATTAATGTGACAGTCTGCCGTTGTCACGCTGGTTATAAAATGCACGTGGATTTGAATCCACCGTGGTGCATCCAGCTTGGCCCAGCGTCTATATATACTGTGTGTGTTCGGGGTTAGGGAGGCCGGACGGGGACGAGTGTTCAGTGGCGTGCACAGACATTTTGAGGGGCAGGTACTCTGCTCTTTTTTCCCTCTACACCTATACCTCTTTGCCAAAAATAGCCGATCTACAAGCCCACAACGCCTCGCAGCGCGAGGCGTTGTGGGCTTGTAGATCTGCTATTTTTGGCTAAAGTTCTCCTCAGAAAAGGGATGCTAGGTTTCGAGTGGTTATGGTAAAAAGAAAAATCACATCACATAAAGATTTGGCGGACCCCCTGTAGTAACTCTGAGGACCCCCTAGGGGTCCCGGACCACCTGTTGAAGACCCCTGCTGTAAACTGAAAAAAAAAAGGGCACTTCTGGTCAAGAGGGCAAAGGGCAGGTGCTCTAGCAGCACCTAGAGTCTATCTGTGCACGTCCCTGCGAGTGTTGAGCATGGAGGAGTGTGACAGAGGTGCTACGTCCTCTTGGTGAGGGATTCTTACCGATGAGCCAGGGCACAACAGCAGCACACACATGTGTGGGGAGGCTAATTGGCATAACAACTAAATTGGGAGAAAAACGGGAGAAAAAGCATTGGCTACTCTAAATCGAATCCATTAAGACCGGGTACGCATCTGTGTCATTCTACGATTTCTTTGGCTATTCAAAGAAATTGCAGATATACAAGCTCATTGTGCGGCACCGAGTGCCGCACAATAAGCTTGTAGATCTGGGTTTTTTTTTTATCGTGATTATTATTTTTTTTGTGCAAATCTTTGAATACATGTTTTAAGGCGAACATTTTAACTCCGATCTGTGCTTCTGGGGGTACCTGGAACAACATATTTTGAGATAGGGGGGTCCGCGGCCAAATACATACATACAATACATTTTTGGGGTCCTTGACATGGAAAAGTTGGAGCACCATTGGCATAGCAACATACTGTTAGGATTTAGAAAACATTTTTAGATATGTATTTGGCTGCGGACCCCCATCTCAAAATGATTTGTTCCAGGGACCCCCAGAAGCAAAGATTTGAGTTACAAATATTCGCTTTAAAAATATATATATATATTAAAAGATTTGCACACATTTTTCACACATTTTTCTAAAATAGCTCATAGTGCAGCACCGAGTGCCCCTCTATGAGCTTGTAGATCTGCTATTTTTGAATAGCTCAAAGTATAAAATAATGATTATATCTAAAAACAAATCTAAAAATGACACAGTATGCGTTCCCGGATTGAACGGGTTAAAAAGCTAAAAGGGTATGAGGTGAAGACGCCAAGACGGGTGGTCCGAAGAAGACAGAGATACTAATTGCTCTGCACTTCAACTGTAAACTTTACAGCCATGACACCACTGTGCTGCTCATGTGCTCCTCTTCCTCATCAGGCTCATATTCAGTGGTGTAAAGTAACCGTGTACATTTACTTAAGTACTGTACTTAAGTGCAATTTTGAGATATTTGTACTTTACTTGAGTATTTCCAATTTCCAATACTTTTACTTCTACTCCACTACATCTCAGAGGCAAATATTGTACTTTTTACTCCACTACAATTATTTGAAAACTTTAGTTACTAGTTACTTTGCAGATATAAATTATTGCATTATAAAACACACATTAACCACTTTAGCCTTATTTTATACCTAGGCTATTTGAAAATAGCAGATCTACAAGCTCACAACGCGTCGCATCGCGACGCGTTGTGAGCTTGTAGATCTACTATTTTCAAACAGTTAGTACTTTTAATTTTGGTACTTCAAGTACAATTTGATACCAATACGTTTGTACTTTTACTCAAGTAAATTTTGAATTCCAGACTTTTACTTGTAACAGAGTACTTCTACATTGCAGTATTGATACTTTTACTTAAGTAAAACATTTGAGTACTTTTTACACCACTGCTCCTATCCCAGTCCCCCACAGGTGCTAGAGAGACTATGGTGCTGTTTATAAGATCCCTCCAGCACCACATTTTAATATTCATGTTCGCCGATAAAGAGAATTACTTCTTGATTGCTTGGAGGAACATTGATACATCTGGCAGATAAGAGAAAAGCACTGGTTTGGGGAATCCATCTTTTTTTTTTTTTTTTTTCATTTTCCTGAAGTTTCTCTTGAAGCAAAGTCTATTACCGGCGGTTGTTTCCTTATCTTTCTTGGCACACATTTGAGCTTTCTACAAGCCCAAATGTGTCTGACAATACCCAGAACCTGTGGGGGGATTTATTTTAAAGGAATACTGTGCCTAATGCCCACATAAACACTCTCGCTAAGGAATGTCAATGTGTGGGGATCGCATGAGGTCACATAAACTCCTGGCTATGATCTGAAGTTAATGTCAACAACATTGTCCAATCGCCTCATCTGACATCTGAGTAGCATTAATGCATTTCTGATAGAGATTTAAAAAACATTAAGATGTTATTTATTGATGCTGTTTATTGAAGGTTTCTCAGCTGTCCTCTCATCCTATCAAGAACACACACACTGTACTGCAGTGGTTCTCAAACTTTTTCATGTCAAGGACCCCCAAATTGACACTTATTAGCCCGTGGACCCCCATTTCAAAAGATATGCCAGCGACCCCCATAAGAGAAGATTTTTTACGGCTCTAGCAGTGATTCTCAACCATTTTAATTTCAAGGACCCCCAGTTTGACATGCATTAGGGCTAAAGACCCCCATTTAATGGCATTTCTATCACTTGGACCGCAATTTATATTGTAAAATCTATGTCAATTTAACTCTGAGAGTGTACAAATGGAACCAAATGGACCCGTTAGGGTCCATTTGGTTCCATTTGTACACTCTCAGAGTTACAGACCCATAAGGGTCCATTTGGTGCCTAATCTATCATTTAGCTGGGGACCCGCTGGAACTCCCTCAAGGACCCTGGGGGTCCCCGGACCCCACTTTGAGAACCAACACTGTACTGTACTGTCCCACCCAGTTCAAACATGAGAACGTGACAGTCGTGGTGACATGGTGCTGGCATGAAGCTAACCGGTATTACTGTCTGTCCAGGCCAGGGGCCCTGCTGCGGGGCCTTTTCTCTCTCTCCTGTTTCCTCCTGCGTGACACGGGCGTCTCTAGGTAAAGAATGGCCCTCATTTCTGTGGACACGGCACTGTGTCCGCTCCCCCGGATCTGGGCGCCCATTCCATTTCATGGTGCATCGCCCCGCCGCGTGATTATGCCGCGCTTTCAGGTGCAGAGGAGGGGGAAATGTTTCGTGAAACTGATGTCCCCTGTCAGCGGCCCGGCGCGGCTCTCCCTTTCCTTTTGGGTGCGAGCGTGTTGTCAAGCCTATACGCTGATTGGTCGATTGCCATTCCGATGTGACGGGCCAGGCCCCGCCCCCCCCCCTGTCCTCAGCCTCACTGAGCCCCCCGCCGCCCCCCCTCCCCCCCACGACGGCAAATGAGGAGCTGCATATGTTACTGCGACGAAGCGCTGTTGGCCTCATTTACATTGGCTGAATGGAAATCAAAAGGTTTAATGCTGAGGCGACGCTGATGAATAGTGACAGCGTGAACGTACACACACGCATAGACACACACTCAAACCACTGCACGGATGTACACACAGGGATATAGACACACACACACACACACACACACACGCACACACACACACACACACACACACACACACAAACCACTGCACAGATGGCAGTATGACCATAGGTCGACTTAGAAGGGAGAAGAGCTGCTTGAGATGATGGAAGGTATTGGATGTATTTGCATTTGTCTTGCTCCGTTCACTTACAGAAAATAGCCAATCTATAAGCTCACAACGTGTTGCATCGCTGCACGTTGTGAGCTTGTAGATCATGTTTTCACCTACAGTATAATCACATGCCCAAGAATAGTGATGCCAGGTTGAAAGTGGTTAAAACCTAACTTGCATTTACATTGCATGTTTGATTCATATTTATCAAAATAAACGCTTTAAAACTACAATCCAGGATGTACAGTATATGGTTGAGTATTAAACCCCAGCATCTATATTGCGACGCGTTGTGAGCTTGTCGGTCGACTACTTTCGGCGAATGCTTTCCCCACAATAACAGCAAACAGAAAATACAGTACACTAGTATAGAGCAAGGGTCTTCAACGTTTTCAGGCCAAGGACCCCCTAGCTGAGAGAGAGATGAAGCAGGGACCCCCTCTATGTATAAAATTGTGTTGTAGATTCAACTCCGTCGTTTTTTGACTTCTGCTCTTTTTTCCCTCTACACCAAACGTCTTTGCCAAAAATAGCAGATCTACAAGCTCACAACGCCTCGCGCTGCGAGCCGTTGTGAGCTTGTAGATCTGCTATTTTTTGGCTAAAGTTCTTCTCAGTGTGGAGAGGACCTACAACTTACGGATTGTAGCTTTACAATAAGTTCAGGGGGGGGGGAAAAGGATGACCTCACTGCGTTTTCAGAGAACTTTGCCGTTTTGGATTCTGCGTCGGTAGAAAGTTGAATGACAGCCAGAGTGAATATGCATGGCAGGGAGAGTCAGCCGATTTGATCTGGATATGAGCAGTAATTAATTAGTCATTAGTTAATTCTTTGGGCAGCTGAGACTATACAAAATGAAATCTTCTCAGCAATTCTGTGAAATGAACGCTCAAACACTCGCTGGCTGGCGCGCGTGCGAGCGCGCATTAACGCACGCCCACGACTTATTTTTAAAAGCTAAATCCCTCACGTTTTCCCCCCTGAAAGAAAAATCCAGCTCTTGCACTAATGTTTGTGCAATTATTCAGAGCCTCTTCTTCTTTTTTTTTTCTTCCTCCACCACACATATAACCCCTTGGTTCTCTTGGGCCCCTTACAGGTGTGATAGAATAGTGTAGTCCTCATTAGCAAACATGTTTTAATGTGAATGTGTATACCGACCCACAGCTGGCTCGGTGGACACGCACACACATGCGAGGATATCCAATACTGTATATTAGTATTGGATGTACTGGATATTACTGGATATTAGTTCTCTCGTGAGGCCTATGTTCCACTGCAGATTCAAAATACACAGTGAACTGCGTGTGTGTGTGTGTGTTTGTATTACTATACTTGCGAGGACCAGTAGAATTTGAAGAAATATACATTGTGAGGACCGTTTTCCTGGTCCTCACAATGCAAATGGTTGTTTCATAGTTAAAACATTTTTAGAGATACGTTTACAATTAGAAAAACATTCAGGTTAGGATTAGTCATTTAGAGGTTAGGTTTGGGGATTGGAATTAGAGTTAAACATGATTTATACTTAGTTGCGCACCAGTGTCATGCACCGAAAAACAGCCGATCTATAAGCTCACAACGCGTCGCAGCGCGACGCGTTGTGGGCTTGTAGATCTGCTTTTTTTCGGCTTTAGGCTTACGGTTAAAACTGCCAAAATATGTATTTTTAAATGACATTCATAAAAGCACTTTCCTAAAGCATTGATGTCCTCACAAGTATAGTAATACAAACGTGTGTGTGTGTGCATGTGCATGTGCATGTGCATGTGCATGTGCATGTGCATGTGCATGTGCATGTGCATGTGCATGTGCTTGTGCGTGTGTGTGTGTGTGTGTGTGTGTGTGCGTGCGCGTGCGCGTGCGTGCGTGTGTGAGAACGCACTTGTGCAGCCTTTATTTGTGAGACCTGGTGTGCGCGTGGATGCTAGTGTGTGTGTGGATATGTTTGGGTGTTCTCTGTGTGTGTGTGTGTGTGTGTGTGTGTGTGTGTGTGTGAGTGTGTACTGTATGTCTTGGCAGGACAGTGCGGAGCACTGCTGGGATTCTCCTCTGGGTCCGTACAGGTCTATTCTAGACCAGAGACGCTGGCTCAGTAGACTGGGATCCTTCAGGGCACCAGGGACACCTGATTCCCTCACTGCACTAAGCACTGAACTAAACGCTCCTGCATTATTCATGTGTATATCACTTTATTGCTGTGCAAGGCTTTCACTCAAAGTTTCTCTGCCGCGCGCCGTTTACTGTACCTAACCCCCCCTATACAGTAGATAACACTGTCAAACTTCCCCCGTGATCTCTCTCTCTGTCTCTCTCTCTCTCTCTCTCTCTCTCTCTCTCTCTCTCTCTCTCCTTCTCTCTCTATCTCTCTTTCACACGGCCCTTGATACCTTCCTCTGTGATGACAACAACAAGGTCTTGTTGGCAGGACCTCTGATTAATAAGGGTCTTGGAATGCATTACCTACTAGAATGGGAAAGGGCAACCTGTATATAGAGGTACATCTTACCCATTAAGACCTGAGGTTCAGATTCTACAAATTATTTAGATTTTTGATTTTGATTTAAAAATAATAAATATATATATTTTTCAAAGATTTGCACAAATTTTCCAAAAATAGCAGATCTACAAGCTCGTAGCGCGGCACTCGGTGCCGCGCTATGAGCTTGTGTATCTGCTATTTTTGAATAGCCAAAGAAATCTAAAAATGACACAGATGCGTTCCCGGTCTCAATGGGCTAATTGGCAACACACTATAGTGTTTGTTCACCTTTATTATATAGCAGAGCGACCACGCTTGCAATCTGCCAAAATTGCACCTTTCTAGTTGATGTCGATCTTTTCTGTTCGGCAATCCTAAACAGTGTGAGGTTGTCCTGTCGTGTGGATCAGGAGGTCTACGCTTTGTTTTGCACTTTGTTTTGCGCCCCCCCTCCCTGTGCAAAATAACTTGTGCGGCGATGTCCAACAAATAAACATCCGGGCGGATCAGAAAGAAGAGCAGAGATGACCAGAGAGAACTTGGCTGTGTTGTCCGCGGAGCGTCGTCGAAGATAATGTGGCCCGACTGGACTGCATTGATACTCGCTTCAAGCCATGCGTGGGGAAAATTCGAGTCTGTGCTATAACTGCCTGAGTGAGTGAATGATAGAGAGAGAGACGGAAAGAGAGAGAGAGAGAGAGAGAGAGAGGCAAAAAAAAGGTAGACGTGGAGAGAGTTCTTAAACTCTGCCAGCAAACTTTACCACCTTTCTGACCCCGTGTGTAGTGCCAAGCCCGGCGGGCCTACGTCTCACACACTTCTTCTCCTGCCCTTCTTGAGTTGTGTTTGTGTCTGTTGTGTTTGTGTCCAATCCAATCCAATCTGTGTTTGGTGGCTGTTCAACTTTAGACAGTCATCTGCTTCTGTAACGCTGCTGATATACATGTAGGCGGAATGTAGGCGTAATTGAGGCGATTATTTGAACCCATTAAGACCGGTAACGCATCTGTTTTTAGATTTCTTTGGGCTATTCAAAAATAGCAGATATACAGCAGATATACTACATATATCTACAAGCTCATAGCGCCGCGCCACCGAGTGCCGCGCTATGAGCTTGTAGATCTTGCTATTTTTGAAAACTCGTGAAAATTCGTGGCAAAATCTTGGATTATATATTTTCTAAAGCGAACATTTGCGAAATATTCAGTTCCAGGAACCCCCCAGAAGCAAAGATTTGAGTTACAAATGATTTTCAGTTACAAATGTAACGAAAGAAATTCAAATATTTGCACAACTTTTCATGATCTTTCTGAAATAGCAGATCTACAAGCTCATATAGCGTGGCACTCATTAATTTTGCATGCTGCAATCCCATGCAAAGGATTGTGGGACTTGACAGCGCTGCGGAACAGAGGAGGAGAGCAAAAAAAAAAGATTGTCTCAACTTCATGAAATTTTGTTGAATGTGACATGACACCACTTGGAGATTGACAGACAGGAGACAAAGCATATTATTCACTGATGATGGATTAAGGACAGCTGAGGGTAAGAACATGATGTGGGTATGTTTCATTTAGACGTTTCTGTGGGCCAGCATTAAGTTGACTGTACAGGAGTTGACTGTACTGGTGTGAAATATACCCACAATTAATAGCGCCCTCAGCTGCCTGCCGCCAGTTACCCATCTGTCAAAAAAAAGGTCCATTCTTCCAATTCTGTATGACAAGCTGTTTATAGTTTTTTAAACCCACCCGGAGCAACAACAGTCTCTCTGAATCGGTACAGACAAAAACAAAATAAAGCATTGGTTGAAAGGTGTTAGAGATCATTGGTGCTTGCTTCTAGGGGGGGATTAAACATTTAAGCACAGCTGTTTATGTTTTTGAACCCGCCAAGGAGCACTAACAATCTCTCTTGTATTGGTACAGACTGAGACAAACAAAAATAAAGCATGGTGAAAGGTGCTGGAGATCATTGGCGCTTGTAGGGGGATTAAACATTTAAACACAGCTTGTGTTTTAGTGACATGCCCCACCAGCAGCAAAACGGAAATAGCGATGAAGCCGATTGGCTCCGCTCTATACAGTGCATGTATATCTGCACCGTCAGCCTTGTTGTGCGTTCCCTCTGTCCTCCATGGCATTGGTTCTCAAAGTGGGGTCCGGGGACCCCCAGGGGTACTTGAGGGGGTTCCAGGGGGTCCCCAGCTAAATGATGGACAGGAACCGTCCATCAGGACCCTTATGTGTCTGTAACTCTGAGAGTGTACAAATGTACACTCTCAGAGTTAAATTAACATAGATTTTACAATATGAATTGGGGTCCCAGAGATAGAAATGCCATTAAATGGGGGTCTGTATTCTAATGCATGTCAAACTGGGGGGGTCCTTAAATTACAATGATTGAGAATCACTGCTAGAGACGTAAAAATCTTCTCTTAAGGGGGTCCCTGGCTTATCCTTTCAAATGGGGGTCCGCAGGCTAATAAGTGTTAATTTGGGGGTCCTTGACATGAAAAAGTTTGAGAACCACTGCTCCATGGTGTGTTCTCTTCTCATTTGGATCTGCTCATAGACCAGAGGAATGCAAAGGAAGGGAAAGTCCCACCGGGGATCATCTTGAGTTGTCTGAAGAAACACCATACATGGCTGGAGAGCTAATTGGACCCTTAAACCAAAACCCGGGACTCGGCTCCGGCGACGTTTCAGATTAACCCATTAAGACCGATTCTACAAATGTCTTCCAAATCCTAACAGTTTTCTGAAAATACTTATGTTTCTATATCAGTGGTGCTCAAACATTTTCATGTCAAGGACCCCCAAAATGATATGTATTTGGCCGCGGACCCCCATGTCAAAATATGTAGTTCCAGGGACCCCCCAGAAGCAAAGATTTGAATTACAAATGTTCGCTTTAAAAATATATATATATATTCAATTGCACAACTTTACACGATTTTTCAAAAATAGCAGATCTACAAGCTCGTAGCGCGGCACTCGGTGCCGCGCTACGAGCTTGTATATCTGCTATTTTTGAATAGCCAAAGAAATCGAAAATGACACAGATGCGTTCCCGGTCTTAATGGTTTAACGGCTGACGAGATATGACAGCCGGACGTTTTAAAATGTCACGGCGGAGACGCGAGGCACACAATGCGCCCGGCCCCGTCCGTCTCTTCCCTTGGAAAAACGCAGCATGCAAAAAGTGTCAAATAACCACCGATAAGTGTAATGAAAACAAGACTCCACACGACCCCCCTCCCCCGCTTAGATTATCTATAGCTCAACCTACACGCTGTCCCTGCTGGACAGCGCGGAGGCCCCAGTCAAGGTATCAGTGTTTTTTATATGCACAACAATGGAAGGTGGTGAGAGAAAATAGAAAGGACAGCTTTTCTGAAATGTCAGACCTGTTTGGGGTCCTATAGAAATACACACACACACACACACACACACACACACACACACACACACACACACACACACACACACACACACACACACACACACACACACACACACACCTCTCTATCCTAATCGATAAAGCTACCTTTGACAATGTTGTCACTGTGACATTTGGTCACCCTTCCCTTTTCCGTGCCCGTTTCCATCCTTAATGGGAAATATAGCAATGAGATTTAATACGGGATCGATAGCGCCACTCCAATGATACGTTTTTCCCGCATAATGAATACTGATGGATGAAAACAAATACCTGGACAACGGCGGGGTTGGCAAATTTGTATTCTGGACAGTGTATGTGTAATAGCTGCACCGATGATGTTTCATTACTGTTTTTTTTTCCCCGCTCGCGTGTGTGTGTTGCTGCCCCCTTCTCTCCCTACAATCAAATAAGGGATATACACATGATTTAACCCTTTAAGACCGGGAACGCATCTGTGTCTTTCTTTGGCTATTCAAAAATAGCAGATCTACAAGCTCGTTATTTTTGAAAAATCGTGAAAATTTGTGCAAGTCTTTGAATATATATATTTTTAAAGCAAACATTTGTAACTCAAATCTTTGCTTCTGGGGGTCCCTGGAACAACATATTTTGAGATGGGGGTCCGCGGCCAAATATACATAATTTTTGGGGGTCCTTGACGTAAAAAAGTTTGAAAACCAGTGAAAAAAAATTAGGATTTCGAAGACATTTGTAGAATCCCCAGAGGCAAAGATTTGAGTTAAAAATGTTTGCTTACATTTTTTTCCCCTTCAAAAATAGCAGATCTACAAGCTCATAGCGCGGCACTCGGTGCCGCGCTATGAGCTTGTAGATCTGCTATTTTTGAATAGCCCAAAGAAATCTTAAAATGACACACAGATGCGTTCCCGGTCTTAATGGTTTAATCAAGGCTATGGCTGTAACGTCACCCGAACCTCTTGTGTATTTATCAAGCGTGTTTGCTTGCATGCACATCCATGGCATGCCCGTGCATATCATGCCACTGTTTGCGTTCCACACAAACAGATATGGGCTTAGCTTACAATATGTATAATAAATAGTGAAAATGAATTGATCTCTACCACATGTCCTTGTGCGTATATTGAGTTATTGTCCCTGGGGTGTGTGTTCGTAGTGTTTGTGCCATGTATGAGTTTGTGAGCAGAATATGCATGTATGGTTTAACAGGTTCTTTTTTTTTGCATTGAGTTCATGAGTATGAATATTGTTTACTGTACTGTACAAGTAGTGAGAGAGAGACGGAGTGAGTCACCTGTGTGTGTGTGTGTGTGTGTGTGTGTGTGTGTGTGTGTGTGTGTGTGTGTGTGTATATGGGTGCATGCATATAGGTTTATAAATGTAAAGTATATACTTGAGTGTAACCTTTTGGGTTGTACACTTGTATGTAATAGTTGTTGCATCCCTTGTGAATGCTGAGAGGCCGACTTTAGTCGTGCGTTTGTCTAAAGGCAGAGTTATACTTCATCGTACGATGGTGTTGCGGTACTGGAACTAGCCAGTCTATAGACCAGATCACAATGTTTCAATGTTTGTAAACTAATGGGTATGTCCGGGTAGAATATCTACCCCGGACATACATTTTTGACCAAAATAGCAGATATACAAGCTCATAGCGCGGCACCGAGTGCCGCGCTATGAGCTTGTAGATCTGCTATTTTTTGAAAAATCGAGAAAATTGGGGAAAATCTTTGAATTATATGTTTTAAAGCAAACATTTGTAACTCAAATCTTTGCTTCTGGGGGGTCCCTGGAACAAAATATTTTGAGATGGGGGTCCGCGGCCAAATACATACTGTATACATTTTGGGGTCCTTGACATGAAAACGTTTGAGAGCCAGTGACGTAGCAACATAAATGTTTTCAAAAAACTGTTTCAACATTTTGTTGAATCGGAACCATCAGGCCTTAATGGGATAAGCTCACAACGTGCCACATCGACACAACAAGTCATACGATGAAGTGTAAATCTGCACTAGGTATCCTCCTAGCCTTCTGTTGTTTGACAGCCACCTCGGTGCTGCTGTGTGTGGGGGTGCGTTCGGTTTGACAGTCAGCTCGGTGCCGCGCGTGTGGGCGGCTGGTGGTGTTTGACCAGTGTGACTGACACCTCCCCAACACCCCGCTGTTTAAACATCTCTCCTCCGTGTTTCCCTTTTGATCAGCGTCTGCCATTCTTACTGATTTTCCAAATCACTGATGCTTGTCAAAGAATTAATTACCTGGATCGTTGCTCCACTGACTCGGGGGCGCCAGCTGCAAGGGGGGTTCACCGCAGAGACCTCGACGGCATTCTCCCAGCATTCCTGGCTAATCACCCACAATCCATTTCAAAGTCAACCTGATTGGCCCGCGCCTACCCGGAGAATAATGCGGAATTAGACCGCATCCTGACAGTAACAGTTTCATATTTGCATACAGTATACGACAGATTAGCTTGCCGTGCAGTGGTCCGCCGGTGGGAGGGTGAATATCAGCATCAGCGCCGGCGCTAATGGCGGTTGCCTCCTACAGTTTATTAGATAAGTAATGGTGTAAAGCATTTCCGCTAAGCGCACATCCTCACTGCGTTTATTAGTTGATGTGAGGCACAATGTGTTCATTAACTTTGGGAGATGGGGGGATTCAGACAGGCGTATACCTTTCCAGAAGGTCGAGCGACGACGGGGAATGACTTGAGCGAAACATCGGTCTTGCCGTGCCGTCCCCCGATTACGTGTATTCTTCCCGGGGAAGAGGGTTAATCTACAGTCCATTTTTGTGCCGGTAATTATTCTCAGGCAGCACTAAAAGAATAATAATAAAAAAATCCTAATAACAAGTGGCACGCCACACAATAACCCATTTAGACCGGGAAAGCATCTGTGTCATTTTTAGATTTCTTTGGCTATTCAAAAATAGCAGATATACGAGCTCATAGCGCGGCACCGAGTGCCGCGCTATGAGCTTGTAGATCTGCTATTTTTGAAAAATCTTGAAAATGTGTGCAAATCTTTGAATATACATTTTTTAAAGCGAACATTTGTCATATATTTTGTTCCAGGGACCTCCAGAAGCAAAGATTTGAGTTAATAATGTTTCAAAACAACATATATATTCAAAGATTTGCACAAAATGTTCAAGATTTTTCAAAAATAGCAGATCTACTAGTGCGATACGACCTTGTAGATCTGCTATTTTTTGAATAGCCCAAAGTATAAGATGATGGTTACAGCTAAACATCTAAAATGACATAGATAGCCTGATGCGTTCCCGGTCTTAATGGGATAAACACATTACTGTATATCCGGGAAAGGGTTTTTTCCTTGAGGGGCTTTATCTGGCCGGCGCGGCTTGCTGTGAGGAGGACGCATTATTGGCGGAGGAGAGGCTATAAATATTCTCCCGTCTGGCTGTGTCGGCTTGTCTGTCTTTCTTGTACATTGGTACATGTGTCTGCCTTGCCTGTGCTGTGTGTGTGTCTGCGGGGTTGCAGCAGCATGACGTCAGCCCCCTGTCTGGGAGCACTCGCTGACCTCTGTCACAGTGAAAGCAGAGTGGCGTTTGCTCCAGACAGCCCATATAACGGGGCAGCTAGACGACACACGGACGGGGCTGCAGCAGGGACATCAACAACACACAGACCTGAGCTCAGGGGCAGATATTACATTACAACGTGTTGCAATGTTAGACGGGACGATCGGAGAATAATACGGATCCGTCGCTGTGTCGGGTGGAGGTGGAAACCTCGTACGTCCGAAACGGTTACTTTTCAGGAGCTGTGTTAAAAAAAAAAAAAAAAACTATGTTCCAATGTTTTCAATGATGTCATTATTTAGTCACAAGCTCGTCAATAAGCGTGTTAATACTTTTCGTTGTTTCGGTATTTATAAAAACCCACAGACAGAATTAGCCAATTTCACTTTAAAAAACGGAGAAAATCACACAACGCGTCGCGGTGCGACATGTTGTGAGCTCGTCGATCGGCTATTTTTGCTTCTTTTGCGTGACACGTGTAGTGCGACAAAGTAGAACATAAAAAAAAACCCACAAAAGGTTGAAATGTGGAGATACAAGGTTTCTGCCCCGAAAGCAACGAGATGACGCTGGCTGGCTGGCTGGCTAGTGAATAGAAGACAACCACCCCCCACCCCCCTCCCCCACCCCCCCCCCCTTCCCCATGACAGTACAGGCAAGAATGGAGAGAGCGGTATTCTAAGACAGAGATATCCACAAACATGACAGACACAGCAGTGGTGAATCACACACAGATGTCATGTTGCACATATTACTGACTTCACACACAAAGCGAGTCCACTATACATACAGTACGCTGCACTGAGACCAGGCAGACATACAGTATCGTTGCCGTGGTGACCCCCCCCCCCCCCCCCCCCCAACTCCAAACCGCCACTGTTGGAGTCGGACTGAAGAACTCAGGAGACATCATACACTTCCTGACCTGACAACAGCTAGCTGAATGTATTTAGAGCAGTATTTCCGGGTAGAATGTCCATGGACGTAAAATGTCCGTGTGTGTGTGTGTGTGCGTGTGTGTGCGTGTTTGTTTGTATTACTATACTTGCGAGGACCAAGTATAGTAGAATTTGAAGAAATATACACTGTTGAGGACTGTTTTCCTGGTCCTCACAAGACAAATGGTGGTTTTATAGTTGAAAAAACATTTTTTAGAGATACGTTTACAATCAGAAAAACATTCAGGTCAGGATTAGACATTTAGAGGTTAGGTTTAGGGATTGGAATTATGAGTTATAAAAACATGATTTATACTTAGTTGCGCGCCAGTGTCACGCGCCGAAAAATAGCTGATCTATAAGCTCACAACGCGTCGCAGCGCGACGCGTTGTGGGCTTGTAGATCTGCTGTTTTTCGGCTTTAGGCTTACGGTTAAAAATGGCGATTATTATTTTTAAATGGCATTCATAACATGGCTGTCCTAAAGTGTTGATGTCCTCACAAGTATAGTAATACAATCGTGTGTGTGTGTGTGTGTGTGCCATTGTGTATGAGTGCAATCATTGCAGTCATTACCTAGTTTCCACTTCTACCCTGCAGCTAAATAAGAAATGGCAGTCTTTCATTTTGTCAAGTTGTCATTCAGGTACTTTTATTTTTTCTCTCTCCCCCTTCATTTTTTCCTTCCACGGCTGTCCGACTTTGCTTTCATAATACCTCAGAGGTTTCCATCAGTTTCGTGCTCGACAGCAAATAGAGTTTGCATATCAACAGGAAGTAAAGACAGATGTTAATGCAATAAACATTACTGTCTCTTCTACCATAGAAGGAAAAGAAATTGCGCCAAAAAAAAGGATTTTGCTCATGTTCTCTGTGGTTTTATTAATGTGAGAGGAGGGAATACATTTTAACTCACAGCGATGTCTGACCTAAAAGTGTTTTAGAGGGGAATTTGAGAACTTTTGTCCACAAATGATTCATGTCAGACTTTGGATCCATCTCCTCTTAACATCTCATTACTAATTTCAGTTGGTACATTCAGCTCATAGTCTCTCTTTCCCATAGTTCGCTAAGTAAAAATTCAATAGTTCTCTTGAGGCCAATTTTCTCCTCAAATCCCATTTCACAGAGAGAACACATTCAAAACAAGGGCACTTCTTGGCTCAACTAAATGTGTCTTCTCACTGGGTGTATTTACAGTAGTCTATGCCAAAGACAGACTTCATTTTGCCTTCCTTGTGGACCTGTGGCTGCCTCAGCTCTCCGAATTCATTATCTGAAAATTTTGGGCTATAAAACATTTGCTCTTCCAGATAAATTCACGGATGAGGGCTGATGGAAGACAGCCATTAAGCCCTGGGGCCAAATGGCGGTCCCAGGGTGACGTGCATTTGGATGCGGCTCATTGCGATGGTATGGACTCCAGCTTGGAAGGCTTTTTAATTTGCTCTCCCAATGTTTGGTTGAGGAAAGATGTAAAAAAGAATGTTCGTCGTGGTTCAGTGACGTTGCCCTTGTACTGTTGTGAATCACGTAGCGCTGTCTCTTCAAATTTGAGGTCAAAATCATTGGATTAACATGTTTTAACCCGTTAAGACCGGGAACGCATCTGTGTCATTTTTAGATTTATTTGGCTATTCCAAGAAATAGCAGAGAGAATACGCGCTATGAGCTTGTAGATCTGCTATTTTTACCTAAAATTTGGGGTGGTCCTTGACATGAAAAAGTATGAGAACCACTGATATAGAAACATACGTTTTTCAGAAACCCGGATTTAGAAGACATTTGTAGAATGTAGAATTTACAAATGTTCGCTTTAAAAAATAATATACTTTATATATATATAACGATATATTCAAACTAAAGATTCGCTCAAATTTTCACGATAAGATCTGATCTACAAGCTCGTACAAGCTTGTATATCTGCTATTTTTGAATAGCCAAAGAAAATGACACAGATGCGTTCCCGGTCTTAATGGGTTAAAAGTCACAGCAATTTGTTTACCTAATCTTGACACATATTAGATTCTATATTACAAATGACCCTATTTTGTTCCAAACTACACACTTCCTAAAACCCAACACCTCCCCCCAGCATCTGTCAGTTGTTTTTCTGTGCCAACCTACAGCGCATTGATTCCAGATGCACTTACAAATCAGAGCATTTGTAGTCCGAAGTCACACTCTTAGTTGTCAAATCTAGGCCATATACCTTTCAGTTAACCCATTCAGACCTGGAACTGTGTCATTTTTAGATTTGAGCTAAGAAAGCATTATTTTACACTTTGGGCTATTCAAAAATAGCAGATCTACAAGCTCGTAGCGCGGCACCGAGTGCGGCACTCGGTGCCGCGCTACGAGCTTGTAGATCTGCTATTTTTGAAAAATCGTGAAAATGCGAATCTTTGGATATATATTTTTTTAAAGCGAACATTTTTAACTCAAATCGTTGCTTCATGGGGGTCCCTGGAACAAGATATTTTGATGGGGGTCCGCGGCCAAATACATATAATTTTGGGGGTCCTTGACATGAAAAAGATTGAGCACCACTTAAGGCTGAACGATTAATCGTTTTCAAACCGAAATCGCGATTTGAAACCACGCGATTAGCTAATCGCAAAGGCCGCGATTTTTTAATTTTTAATTTTTATCATAATAAATAATTTTAATATTAATATTAATCCCAGAGCACCCGCGGGACTTGTCTCCTTCTATCCAGAGTGGCTGCCTCTCTCTACAGGGAGCGAGAGGGCAGCGCCCCCCCCCTCTCTCTCTCGCTCTGTCCCTCTCATAGTGTATCGCCGTCGGCTGCGAGTATTTAAAGTTTGTCGAACGGCCGTGTCGCGCGTAGCAGTAAAACATTATTTTCGGTGCGACACAAGTAGTGTAGTAGTAGTGTTGCTCCTATCTATGTTTGTTTCTGTAAGTGTAACTTATATTTTTCCCATCATTATTAAACTATTTCTGTTGGATGCTGTGATCTGATGTAAACAATACGATGCACAGCACTTCCTGGTCAGTGTTGCCAGGTTTTGTGAGAGAAATAAGCAACCCTGTCTATGAAAACAAGCCCAAAACAAAAGAAGCGACTATGAACTGTATCTTTGTCACTTATGTACAGTGGTGGAAAAAGTACTCAAATGTTGCACTTAAATAAAAGTATCAATACTGCAATGTAGAAGTACTCTGTTACAAGTAAAAATCCCAAATTCAAAATTGACTTGAATAAAAGTGGGCCTACAAAAGTATTGGTATCAAAATGTACTTAAAGTACCAAAAGTACTTATGTTTGGGGGTGGCAGATCTACGGGCTCACAACGCGTCGCATCGCGGCGAGTTGTGGGCTTGTAGATCGGCTATTTTCAAATTACCTATGTATAAAATAGGGCTAAAGTGGTTAATGTAGGTTTTATAATATTATAATTTATATCTGCAAAGTAACTAGTCACTAAAGTTCTCAAATAATTGTAGTGGAGTAAAAGTACAATATTTGCCTCTGAGATGTAGTGGAGTAGGAGTTAAAGTATTGGAAATTAGAAATACTCAAGTGAAGTACAAATACCTCAAAATTGTACTTAAGTACAGTACTTAAGTAAATGTACTTGGTTACTTTCCACCACTGCGTTATGTATTCTGAGTTTTTCACTTCCAAGGAGTAGCAGTAATACAATGTACAGTAGGAGAGGACTTTGGCTTGTGAGACAAAAAAGTGTTACATTTTAGTTGAATGTTAATCTACATAAGCTAAATACTGGATATCAGTAAATATGCTTCTGGAGCCATAAGTGAAAGACCTACTTATTTCACTGCTGTGAATTGTTTACACAAAATGGTAATTATTTGTTTAATTTTATTTTTATTTTTATTTATTGAACTTAATTTCAGAAAAAAGCTTCTCTTCTTGAGCCATAAGTTAATGACTTAACAAGTTCAATGTTGGGTTGTTTACAAAAATAAGCTATTTCTATTCCAGCTAAATGTTTGAATATATACATGGGAAAAAAGTACTTGGAAGATACATGTTGGAAGCAATGAAGCAATTCATATCTTTTAGTTCTCATCCTTATTTATTAGAATCTAGAACAGTAAATAAATGGTATGCCATTTGGTAATGTTCCATTACTTCCAATTACTTTTTAAACGTACACAGTGAATACTAAACTGAAGCTTGACTTTAAAAAAATGTTTAAGATTTTTTTTATTTTATTAAAAAATCGCAATCAAATCGCAATCGCAATATCGGTCAGAAAAATCGCAATTAGATTTTTCCCCAAAATCGTTCAGCCCTAGCACCACTGATATAGAAACATAGGTTTTTCATAAAACTGTTGAGATTTAGGAGACACGTAGAATCGGCTTCAGGTCTCAAAGGGTTAAGGATTTCATTTGATGTTCTAGGTGAGGTGGATATGTTGCCATGGTGGCGTGACAGACCATTTGAAACCACAACCATACGCGGTTTGGCGAGGGGAGGGAAACAGGATGTGAAATTGGCAGGCGGGGGGGCTTTAAAGTGTGTGCTTGCAGTAGGCTACGTTTTCCATTTGGTGATGTATAGAGGAAGCATCATAGAAGGTGAAATATAGAGCGTAGTATTTGTCAACCAAGGATTAAAATTACCTGCTGATTAAAACATACATACACTTTGTCTAAAGTTTGTGTGAGATGTGTTTGTTCAAATAGTGTAAACTCAATTTGGGGGAAAAAAAGAAAACTAATACAAAATCATTGATTCATCCATTTTGCAAACAATGATGTTGTTTGATGATGCTACAAATAGAATAGAAAATACCACATCTACAAGCTCACATGTTGCATTGCAATGCGATATGAACTTGTAGATCTACTAATTTTGCTATTTTTTAAAACAAATATATATTTTTTGAACCCATTAATACCTGGAACGCATCTGTGTCACTTTAGATTTCTTTTGCTATTCAAAAATATAAGATATACAAGCTCATAGCGCGGCACCGAGTGCCGCGCTACGAGCTTGTAGATCTGATATTTTTGAAAAATCGTGAAAAAATATGTTTTTGATTTTTTTTCTAAAAACTGTTGGGATATAGAAAATTCTTAGAAGCGGCCTCAGGTCTTAAAGGGTTAAATCGCGAAATATTGGTCAAAATAGGGACACTAGGGCTAGGTGAAAACATTACCCTCCCTGGCATGAAACCAGCCAGGTGACAGTATGCCATGCCAGTCGTGCCCAGGGGTGGCGGGGGGGGGGGGGCACCTCTGTTCAAATGTCATCTCAAGTCACAGATATGTTCTAATACCTTCGGATCCACAGGAAGAAAAAAGAAAAAAAGAATCACCTTGCACTGAAGTGAGAAATTGGCTACGAGTCATTATGCACAAATGGCAAACGACTTGGCATTTCCCGTTCCTGCCAAACAATCATCTTCCTCTCCTCTGTCTATTTACAATTAATGATTAAATTCCAGCTCCTCCCCCCAACACACACACACACACACACACACACACACACACGCACACGCACACACGCACGCACACAAACTCACACCTTTAAAAAAATAACCATTTCTGCTTTCTGTGTCCCCAAACACACACACACACACACACACACACACACACACACACACACACACACACACACAGAGACAGCTGCACCCAGTGCACACTGCAGCATGCACAGCAAAGCTTATCTCCAGCCTTTAGATGGGGGTCTGTGGAAACAGTCTTGATTATTTCCCTCCTTCTCCAAAGCGCCGCTGTGTGCTTTGGGATTAGAGGCTTTCAGTGACGGCTGCACATGCTCACTCACTGGCTGCAGGCTAGAGAGAGAGAGAGAGAGAGAGAGAGGGGAAGAAAGACAGAGAGAGAGAGTCATAGCCCCCCTCCTCCACCACCACTACCAATGAGGGTCCCTCCTCTACCCAAACCCATTTCTCCACACTTGGTACCTAGCCGACCCCCCGCCCCCCCCCCCTTACCCATGCCCGACACACTAGCCAGTCCTAGGAGTATTACATCACCCTGATGTAATGTCTAACCAATCACATCACGGCGGCACTAAACCTTCCAGGATTATGGAAGTCGGTAGCTCAGACTGGGTAATGAGAGAGAGAGAGGGAGAGAGAGAGAGAGAGAGAGAGGGGGGGAGAGAGGGAGAGAGAGAATAGTAGCCGATACATATTTTCAAGAATAGCCTCAGGATCAATTTTCCCTCTGCTCTCTCCCTGTGAAGATTAGTACTAAAAGTACACACTCTCAGCGAGGCTGATGGTATCTTGTTTGCAGACCGGAGAGTAGGAGTTGTAATAAATTAGCGTCCGAGCCTTATTAAAAAGTTTGCTCTATTACACATGTATATGTCGCACGGCAAAAATAGCCGATCTACAAGCTCACGATATGTTGCACCTCAACGTGCCGTGAGCTTGCGTCCTCAAACATAATTCGACTGTCCCTTTCAGAAGAAGAATCCAGCGTGACACCTACATAGGACAAAGCTCTGCATGTGGGGTGGTGATCAGCTGAAGTCATTTTTAAACGCGTTTGTTTTCCACTAAATTACAACACAAAAACTAAACTCCGGTGTCACAGGATGTCACATTTTCATGTCACCCGAGACTCGCTTGTCGCGATGGTTAGAGTCTGCATGACAATGTGTGTTCAGAGGGAGGGCACCTTCAGTGATGGGTAAAGCGAGCAAAACGAGGCAATTATCTTGTCCTAATAATGTGTGTGTTTACTTGTAGCTGTCGAGGGTTAGGAGGCAGTCCTCTTGTGTCTCTGAGCCATGTCTGCCTGTTAATGCAGCCCTTTGTTGCTCTCAGTCTCTGTGGAAGATGAACTGTGTCTGTCACAATGATTGGCATTACTTAGTGTCTCACGCGCGCACAACACACACACACACACACACACACACACACACACACACACACACACACACACACACACACACACACTCATGCACCCACATACCATGCACACCACTCAGCCCATGCACATGCAAACACAAGACACATAAATCTGTGTACTCACATCATTCTGCCCTCCACACACACACACACGCACACACTCACGCACGCCTAGGCGGGCGCACACTCACGCACACTTAGGCGCACGTACACACACACAGACACACACGCACGCACACCACTTATACAAACGTTTGGATACACAGTATTGACTTAGGTTCATTCCTTCAAGACCCCGACGGTCTCCCGACCCCAATCATCTGGTTTCGTGTCCAACATTTTGTCCCCAAATATGGCGCTCTATACTGTACCATAGATACACAAACATACAGTACACACTCATACATACATATACTGTACACCCTGCAGGCATAGACAACACTGCTCTGCTCTGAGCAGACTCTCTGGTGTGTTACAGCAATGACAGCATTAGCTTGCTTGCAGTTTGCCATTTCCAGTGGCCTCTTTGTGACTGTGTGTGTGTGTGTGTGTGTGTGCGCGCGCGCGCGCATGACACACCACGACGTATGACTGCCGCAACACTATGTGCCACGCTTGTGCTTTGGACGCCGGAGGGGAGAAAGTCACACGTCTGCATGGTAAATGTATGTGGCTGCAATGGGAACACTACAGGGAAATTACTATAGTGCGTTGGAGACTGCATGGGAATGTTGGTCTCTCTGCCAGGGAAAGTGTCTCGCTCGGGGAATGATGAAGTGCTGATGGGGGGATGGCAGAAGGCAAGAGAGTTTATTGTGTACCTACTTGCACTGTGTGTGCACTGCACCCTCGCTGCACCGTGCGCGGCCCAATTCTCACTTAACCCATTAAGACCGGGAAGGAATCGGTGTAATTTTTTTTAAATTTCTTTGGCTATTCAAAAATAGCAGATCTACAAGCTCGTAGCGCGGCACCGAGTGCCGCGCTACGAGCTTGTAGATCTGCTATTTTTGAAACATCATGAAAATGTGTACAAATCTTTGAATATATAATGTTTGCTTCTGGGGGATTCTACAAATGTCTGCTAAATCTTAGCAGTTTTCTGAAAAACGTATGTTGCTACTGTATAATACCAGTGGTTCTCAAACTTTTTTCATGTCAAGGACCCCCAAAATTATATGTATTTGGCCGCGGACCCCCATCTCAAAATATGTTGTTCCAGGGACCCCCATGAAACAAATGTTCCCTTTAAAATATATATATATATTCAAATATTTGCACAAATGTTCAAAATTCTTCATAAATAGCAGATCTACAATGAGCTTGTATATCAGCTATTTTTGAATAGCCAAAGAAATCTTAAAATGACACGGATGCGTTCCCGGGCTAAATGGGTTAAACAAAAACAAGTGTCCCATAATGGCCCTATAATTTGTGTCACTGCGCGGTGGTAAAATGTAGGGCTCGACTGATATGAAGAATAATGAATGAAGGTCTATTCTATTCGTACAGGTGCAAGTATCGGCATGCGATTGTGATAAGGTCCACCAACACTGCACAGCATAACAGCAACAACAATAACCGAGATAAACATAAAGATATACTAATAACATACAGAAAGAGGGCGGAAAAGCCCCATGAGGAGTCTTATGGCAGCAATAGGGAGGAGGGAGGGGGGAGAGCTTAGTGATTGGGTTTATCGAATGTGCAATAAGGCATAAAATGTGTACAGATAACATTTTATGCATTGTGCAATATCGGTTTGAACAATCTGCACAGGAATGAGCACAGTTACAGTGCCAACATACTTTATACTGTCCATGTCCTTGTTCATGGTTCTGACAATTGCCGAGAAAAAGATCTTGTTGAAGCTTTAGTCCTGTACATTGAGACACCTCAAATGTTTGCCAGTCGGCATCGTCACAAACTGTCCATTTCCGGAGTGATACCTGTCTTTCACAAGTCGTTTTGCTCTCATGATCAAGCATCTGCTGTTGTACATATATCCATCATGGACGGGAGGCGACTCGCTGTAGTACGCTCAGCTGAATGTACTACTTTCTGTACAACTCCCAGGAATGGCTATTTCCAGTCTGCTCTGTGAGCAGAGTTGAAGGACTTAAGGATTTTCCGTGACATCCCGAAGTTCCTTAAAGGGATATTTCACTTTCAAAAAAACTTTGGGTCATTTTATAGTCTACTCAGGCTTTTGTGAGCCCCCCAGACCGTTTTTAAGTTGCTTGATTCATTATTTAGATATTTGATATTCATTTTATCAGACACGCCCCCTTCCTATACAAACCCATTATAACTTCAAACTCCATTTTTAACATGTTAGATTCATCAAAAACACCCGTCCTTTTTTCTGGTGACTCTCCCTGCCCTCCTAATACGCGAGGGGGGCGTGTTTTTTCGATATTTTTTTTCATTTCTTTTTAATATATTTTTTTGAAAATTTAAAAAAGTAAATACAATAAAAACATTAAATAAAATAAATGAAAAAGGTAATCGAAAAAACACGGCCCCCTCGCGTATTAGGAGGGCAGGGAGAGTCACCAGAAAAAAGGACGGGTGTTTTTGATGAATCTAACATGTTAAAAATGGAGTTTGAAGTTATAATGGGTTTGTATAGGAAGGGGGCGTGTCTGATAAAATGAATGTTAAATATCTAAATAATGAATCACACAACATAAAAACGGTCTGGGGTGCTCACAAAAGCCTGAGTAAACTATAAAATGACTGAAAGTTTTTTTGAAAGTGAAATATCCCTTTAAGTACCTATAGGTGGTGCAGGTGCTGCCTCGCCTTCTTTGCCACAGACTGTGTGTGCATATACTCCAGGTCAGGTACTCGGTGATGTGTACACCACTTGAAGCTGCTCACCATCAATCAAGAGGGGCGTGTAGGACCTCTGCTGTTTCTCGCGGAAGTCCACGATCATCTCCTTGGTTTTTCTGACGTTCAAGAAGAGGCCATTTCCTAGGCCCAACTGCAATAGTTCTGCCACCTGCAATAGTTCTGCTACTTGACAGTAGATGGCTCAGTATACGATCCCTGAGGGGCTCCGTGCAGAGGGCGAGGGTGTTAGAGGTGTGACTGCCCACCTTGACTACCTGAGGTCTGGCCGTTAGGAAGTCCAGGACCCAAGCACACATCACAGAGTTCAGACCCATATCAATCAGACCTGTGTCAATCAGTTTGACTACTGTGCTGAGGCCAAGCTGTAGTCAATACATTCCCGCCTGGCAGTGTTGATTTTGACAGCTAATTTTGATTTAGTTTTAGTCATAGTCTTTTGAATAAAATTCCATTCAGTTTTAGTCATATTTTAGTAATTCTGAAATGTTTTAGTTTTTGTCTAGTTTTAGTCGACTAAATCTACAGTTGATTTAGTCGACTAAAATATATTTTGGCGGTGCCTTCATGGTGTCGTAATGACTGATCTTACACTTGGTTGCATGCTGAAAATAGCCGATCTGATTGGCTATTTTCAGAGCGCAACACCCGAGCGCAACCAAGCATGAAATAACTTGTCTTAGTTCTACTGAATCTCTTCTCCACTAGTCCCTCACTAACATTTTAGTCTAGTTTTTATTTGCTGATAATATATTTAGTCTTAGTTTTAGTCATCCTAGCTTAGTTTTTATTTTGTTTTTATTTCATTTTCGTCAGTGAATGAAGGTAGTCGACGAACATTTTTTGTCATAGTTTTAGTCGACGAAATCAACACCACAGCGGTGCGCGCTATACGTATATTGGTCAGGCGATATTATCTGCCGATCACAAAGAATATCAGTTTGTTTATAAGTTGTCTGATATGCGCGATATGAAAAACCTTTATGCCATGGCTCTGTAAGAGGCTAGCCGTCTAGAAGAGGGTCTGTCTGCTTGCGTGTGAATCTGGCAAACTGCTGTACCGATCGGCGCCAAATCTCACGAAAAGCTGTGCGAGATCCATTAAAGCTATTAGATACCACCGCCGAGTGTGGTAGCGAATGAATCACACATTTGAATCGGAATTTGAATCACAATTGAGGGGCCTCTAACTAACGCAGAGGCAAAAGTGGTTTCTCTTAGACCCATAGGAGTGCCACCAATGCTACAAATATCACTGTTTATAGTTATACAGACACATGATTCTTCTCACTAAATTAGGTGCATATGATTTCGGGAGGAATGTGACCGTGAGGTTTTGATATTCCATACTGTTTGCCTGTATTTGGCATCCCAAATTTGTGGGAGGGGCCCATTTCTTGGAGAAAAAAAAGGGGGGGGGGGACATGCCATACTGTATATAATGAATGCAACATCCAATCAACCCTTAATTCGAATCGCATGTTGAGGTCCCTCTATAGAGCGCACGGCCAAAAGCACTTTCTCTACTTGGGGTGCCAGCAATGCAAAAAGTTGTACCGTAAGTCATATAAATCAGTGGTTCTCAAACTTTTTCATGTCAAGGGCCCCCTAATTGACACTTATTACCCCGCGGACCCCCATTTGAAAAGATAAGCCAGGGACCCCAATAAGAGAAGGTTTTTACGGCTCTCTAACAGTGATTCTCAACCATTTTCATTTCAAGGACCCCCCAGTTTGACATGCATTAGGCTACGGACCCCCATCTAGTGGCATTTATACCTCTGGGACCCCAATTCACATTGTAAAACCAATGTCAATTTAACTCTGAGAGTGTACAAATGGAACCAAATGGACCCGTTAGGGTCCATTTGGTTCCATTTGTACACTCTCTGAGTTACAGACCCATAAGGGTCCATTTGGTTCCTGTCCATCATTTAGCTGGGGACCCCCTGGAACCCCCTCAAGTACCCCTGGGGGTCCCCGGACCCCACTTTGAGAACCAACGATATAAATGCTATTCTCCCTGCAGCTTCCTCTGTCCCTTACGGCTGCAACCCACGACTTTTAACAGCCCTGGCTAGGCAACCCGACCTGGCGGAGATATGCGTCCCGCAGAGCGCCCCTGTCTAGTCACTCCGTAATAACCGGTATCGTCCTTATAGGCTCCAAAAATCCAGTATCAGTTTGGCTCTAAAGTTGCAACTGTTTTAACGGTTCCCAGCCCGTTGTCTTCGACACACATATGACGTAGGTATAGACTGGAAGCGGGTGTTCATTCAAACGTTGATGAGGTAAAGCTGTTTGGGAACGGTGTCAGGGGAGCTAATAAGCATTCTGACTTCTGAGCCTGTCGGAAAGTCAAAAGGAATGTGGCAAAACAGTTGACATCATGTGTTTCATATTCAGTAACTGTGTGGGCGCTCATACAGTATGTGCCTTTTGAGTGTGTGTGTGTGTGTGTGTGTGTGTGTGTGTGTGTGTGTGTGTGTGTGTGTGTGTGTGTGTGTGTGTGTGTGTGTGTGTGTGTGTGTGTGTGTGTGTGTGTGTGTGTGTGTGTGTGTGTGTGTCTGTGTGTGTGTCTGCACGCATGCGTGTGCGTGCATGCGTGCCTGTGTGTGTGTGTGCGCAGTGGTGGAAAAAGTACTCAAATGTTTTACTTAAGTAAAAGTATCAATACTGCAATGTAGAAGTACTCTGTTACAAGTAAAAGTCTGGAATTCAAAATTTACTTCAGTAAAAGTACAAACGTATTGGTATCAAAATGTACTTAAAGTACCAAAAGTAAAAGTCCAAAAATGTTTGAAAATAGCAGATCTACAAGCTCACAACGCGTCGCGATGCGACGCTATTCTAGCTGATCCGATCAGCTAGTAGATCGGCTATTTTCAAATAGCCTATCATAATTTATATCTGAAAAGTAACTAGTAACTAAAGTTCTCAAATAATTGTAGTGGAGTAAAAGCACAATATTTGCCTCTGAGATGTAGTGGAGTAGAAGTAAAAGTATTGGAATACAGTACTTAAGTAAATGTACTTAGTTACTTTCCACCACTCTGTGTGTGTGTGTGTGTGTGTGTGTGTGTGTGTGTGTGTGTGTGTGTGTGTGTGTGTGTGTGTGTACGTGTACGCGTGCCTGTGTGTGTGTGTGACAGAATATGTGTAGGCGGGCGTATGCGTCGGCCTGTGTATTGTACTACATGTGCATCAGCGCAAAATGCATACATGTGTATGAGCACATACCAAGGTGCTGTAAATCCCACTCCCTCATAGTTAAGACATTGTGTAATCTGAATGTGTGTGCGTGGGTGCGTGTGTGTGTAAAGGACTGTGTTCCAGTCCAGCCACACCACATACTGTCAGAGGTGTCGGGTTTGCTTTTGCTTCAGGTCCCAGCGGGGGGGGTGGGAGTGGGGGGGGGCGCGAACAGAGAGAAAACCCTCCACCGGCTCACCTGACACACTCCTAATTCCTCCGCTCGTCCCGGGAGAATCCCCAGCACGCCTTTTTGTTTTGTTTTGCTCTCTCACTTGAAACCGTGCCAGCGTTTACACGGTCAGAGGAAACTACCACCGCATACCTGAATGCCTGCCTCTCTCTCTCCCTCCCTCTCCCTCTCTCCCTCTCTCTCTCTTATACTACACTGGTGCTGCAGCAGTGAATATCTCCAGCTCTCTCATTCTCTCTCTTGTTCTCTTTCTCATTCTCATTATTCTCTCGCTTTTCACTTTCGGCTCAATCTCTCCTCACTGCCTCCCTGCCCTTTTCTCAGTCTCTCTCTCTCTCTCTCTCTTTCCCTCTCTCTCTCTCGCTTATACACACACACACACACACCGCCCGTTGTGCAATATTATACCCGACTCCGAATTGCAAAAACAGGTAGAAAAATGAGATATTCGCTAGTGCAGGTGTCTCATTAGAAGTATATATTCACAATCGTCCCAAGTAGAGCTTTCAAATGTCACATACGAGGAGAGTGGGGGTGTGATAGAGAGAGAGAGGGAGAGAGAGAGAGAGAGAGGAAAGATTAATGTAAATCTCAAAATAAGGAAGGCATTAATATTTCATTAGAGCCTCTTTTTTTTTCTCTGAGTGACAGAGGAGAGGAGATAGAGAGACTGATTTAATGATTTTAGAGGGTTTTTTCCCTTTCATTCTCTCTCTCTCTCACCCACACACCCACACGCGTGCGTGCGTACACACACACACACACACACACACACACACACACACACACACACACACACACACACACACACACACACACACACACACACACACACACACACACACACACACACACACACACACACACACACACACACTGTCACTGCCTCCCTCAGCTCCAAACCAGCAGATGGGCTTAGCCTCATTTTTTTTATGAATTCCTCACAGACCCAGCTGCACATAATTACAGTCAATTCCGCCTTATCTCTCAAATTAAAAAGATTAGATTATTTGTGAAAGAAATGTATGCAGCTCTCCTCAACAGATAGTATGCACTAGACTAGACTGTATAGTCAAGTCCTACGCATTATACTTTAGCATACACACACACACACACACACACACACACACACACACACACGGTTGGTGTCTACATATTGATTCACGTCATTTTAACACTAATATCTCAATGTACATTGTATGGTATTATCTAGCATATCACCGATGTTTGCGCTAGTTCTTCGAGGAAACCCAGCAGAAATGAACCAGTGAATCCGTTCCACTGTGAGCCGTCTGCATCGAAAAATATGGCAGGCTGCCAAACGGTCTATTGTGAATCACCAGCAAAGACAGACACAGAACTTTGAACCTTTTGTAGGACTGACTCCAGATCACCGTCACGGAGCGCCTCTTGCTTCTCACAGATAAGATACAACAAGGTGTTCAGATACGCTATTCAGAACACTAGGATTCTTTTTTTCCCCCGTCAACACAGTGAGTTCTCTTCAGCTTGACAGATCCTTAAGTCTGCACATCTGTGACAATACAGATAGCATGAGACAGACAAAGACAAAAATGCAAGTTAGCTTTACCTTAAACGAAAGGCTACCCGGAGAATAAATATTGGCTTTTAGCAAATCCTCTTTCAAAACGTTCACAAAATGTTTCATTTTAGCAGGCACGAACGTACATAACAAGGGAGAAATGTATGCCAATTAAAACGCAAATAATCTAGGGGGTCTATAGCCCTCCAGATTAAATCTCTCCACCAAAAATAGCCAATCTACAAGGGCTTGGTGAGCTTGTAGATCTGCTATTTTTTGATGAATGTTCTCCCCGGAATAGATATGCTAGAGTTCATGTGGTTCATGTGTAATTCTTCTTCTTCTTTTTTTTTTACCCGATGAATAGCATGAAATGTGTCAGGATGCATCAATTTGTCTGCCTATTGATTAGCTATATAGATGTTGTTTGATTAGTCTGCTGTGGCTTCCAGGAGACACAGGCTCAGCTGCCCATGGAATACAATATAATTCAAATATCCCTGAGCCACCCAAGGGATCAGTCACTAGCTATCACCCTCAGCGTTACCGATTGATTAGCTGATTGAGAACCCATTCATTCCAGGTCATGTCTTCACCCCACAAGCAGTGGAAATGCTCCTCAAATATGCATTGGCAGAACAACATCACAGTGTCCCCCCACCACCACCACCACCACCACTTGTATTTGATCACCTTCATTTAAATAGAAACTTGGCTGTTGAGATGTTGAGAATTATATTTGACATTCTGATGGACTTGCAGCCATTCTGTACCAGGGACTGTAATCACTTAAGCCCTGTGTTCAAACATTTTCAACTATTCTATATTTTTCCCCCCCAGAATTAGCCAATCACAAGCTAGTAGATTTGCTATATTTTCTTTTTTTTCTTCTTTTTTCCCCTATTATGAAATGCCCAAAAAGGGGATATCAGGGAATGTTCCTGACATAGGGATGTTGTTAGTGGTTAACTTTAAACTGTGCTATTAGGACATTGTGGAATATGATGAGAGTGTGCGTGCGTGTGTGTGTGTCATTGCCACTCAGGAGCTTTCTGATCCGGTATCTTTCACAAAACCTCCTTTCTTGCTGTCTTTCACACTGAGCTGACCGATATAGCTGATCGTTGATCAGCACTTGTAGCCTAGGATAGCTGATGTAGCGTCTCCGAGACTCTCCGCCGATGCTGTCACACTTAATCACAGTTTGTGATTGGAGAAACACACTCATTAAGGAAAGCAGAGTGAAAACACATGTCTGTCCTTCAAATATGTGCCCCGGATCGATTGGCGTCATTACGCCGCTGATGAAATCGCTGTCTAAAGTGCTCTTAGAGACTTTTGATTGAGCTCTGATGGCGGTGATGGCTGAGCATTGATTATGCCAGCAATGCGTGTTTGTTTGTCCTGCAATTAACCCATTAAGACCTGAGGCGATTCTTTAAAAATCTAAATCTCAACAGTTTTTTGAAAAAAATCAGGAAAATATTTTTTTCACGATTTTTCAAAAATAGCAGATCTACAAGCTCATAGCGCGGCACTCGGTGCCGCGCTATGAGCTTGTATATCTGCTATTTTTGAATAGCCAAAGACATCTAAAGTGACACAGAAGCGTTCCAGGTATCAATGGGTTAAGACACATTTTGCATTGCACCCAGTGGCCTTTACAGTAGTTTGCAATTCCGGAAACATTATTTGGACATCGATGATTAGCTGATCTCACAAAGAAAACATTCATTTGTGGTTACTGTGGCATCGAAACTGTGGCTCAGTAATAATATTACAGTATGGGACTGTTGGGATACAGTTAAGACTCTATGGGATGAGAACAATTTGACACTGAATAAGATGTATATAATTCTTTAGTTGGAATATTTAATTAACTGACATTTTTAATTGCTATTTTTATGACAATAAATAATACATTAAATTGTACAATTAACTTGTATATAATAATCATATACCCAGCCTTTATTTGCTCTGGGTGAGGGCAGTGATACAAGAGGGATAAGCTTACGCTGATTGTTCAGCTGCCATATCATCCCTATGGGGTTATACAGAAGCTGACCAATCGGTGCAGTCTAAAGCCATATCTTCCTTAGGGGCTATATGGCATCTGAGCAGTCGGCTCAGAACACTAAGCATTGCGATGCGTTTGCGACTTAATAATAATAATAATAATAACTTGGATTTATATAGCGCCTTTCAGAAACCCAAGGACAACTTGTTGTGAGCTTGGAGATCTGCTGTTTTTGCCGACTGCTCGCCCCAGAATACGGACCCTATAGGGTTCAAGTGGTTTTCACGAATATGGACGAAACTCTGTTTCAGGTTGTCTGGCAGAATTATCGGCTGAGGCAGCACTGGAGTGTAATCTGGACAAACTGGACCCAAAATACTGAGAAGAAAACGTGAGTAAACGTAAAAGTGAAAAACGTGATTTGACAGTTCACAGAATGCGATCAAAGGTATGGCACGCTGCCAGCAACACTCCGTCCATGTTCTGAGCCCGCTCTCTTACCACACTGTTGGAAAATCCCAGTAGGACTATAGTGTGCCATTTTGTTCCTCATTGACAGTCATGTTAATCTATTAACTTAAATGTGTTGATCAGATGCTATTTTCTTGTCTTTGTGAAAAGACAATTGTGATAAACAAATTTGCCCCTGGCATTGCCTGAGCTTATCTGACTGAGGGCAGGTGTAACGGATTGAGCCCGTACTTGGATAAACAGGGGCACTGGATGATAAATCTATATGCATGATAATAACATGGTACGCATTATGGTTTAGTTACAAATCCATTACTAAAACGTACTGGGATAAAACAAGTATTTTCTTTTGTTTCTTGCTGTGTGATGAGTGCAAAGGACCCCCACAGTTGGAAGCGCTAACAAAATGTCGCACAACGAAAATAGCAGATCTACAAGCTTCTAGACTTACGATCTTCCTGTGTGCTACATCGTCATACGGCGAAGTATAAATCGGTCTTTACTGTGGATCTGAGCGGATGCAAACGCAGTTGGAGTGTACCTCTACAAGCTCTGTCAACATGCCACTGCGTGTGTGTGTGTGTGTGTGTGTGTGTGTGTGTGTGTGTGTGTGTGTGTGTGTGTGTGTGTGTGTGTGTGTGTGTGTGTGTGTGTGTGTGTGTGTGTGTGTGTGTGTGTTCTGTTCTCTGTGGTGAAAGTCTATGAAGACATTCATGCTATGTTGTGTTTAGTCTATGCAGACAGTCCTGTGGTGCGGCTGAGGACACCTCCACAGCTGGTGCACAGAAGAGTACACTTTACATGTGTCTGTGTGTTAGTGTTCATGTACTTCGTGTGTGTGTGTGTGTGTGTGTGTGTGTGTGCGTGTGCGCGTGTGTGTGTGTGTGTGTTCAGTATGTGCATGGACTCTCTTGAGGAGATATTTCGAACCTACAGGGCTAGACTGTCCTGCTGAGTAAAGTGAAGGCCAATACTCGACACGCCAGGATTCTGTCCTGCCACTCTTTGCTGGCACAAAGAACTCCATTGTCTCCATGGACACCAGTGTTAATATAACTCTGAGAGTGTACAAATTTACATTTGTTCACTTTAATTGAATTAAAGAAAAATAAGGTTACTGTGAACAACAAGAAGACGCCTGGTCAAACTAAATGGTAGTCCCACTAGGATTTCCCAACGGGTTTTTTTGTTGTTTGTTTTTTTAAAGCATCCAGTCTCACCGTTTAGCAGACATTTTGTGAAACATCAGAGGTCAGTGTTTTCCTCTCTAGGTTTTCGTTCGTTTGCAGTGTCTCCGCCTCAGCTGGGAATTACCAAACCATCTGCGGCAAGCGTGTTTAACCACTTGAACCCCAGAATGCCGATTCTGGGGGGCCAAAAATAGCAGATGTGTACAAGCTCACTGTGAGCTTGTAGATGGATTTTTTTTGGTAAAGAGATTTGGTGTAGATGGAAAAAAGCGGTCCAAGTTTGTGACTCAGGTCCGTTTTTACTAAGAATAGGGGGTTTAAGTGTTTCAAGGCAGGTCTTCATGCCTTCTGCAGCAAGTTTGCTCACAGTGACATTCAGCAGCTTGCAGTGATTGGTCAGCTGCTGTATTATCCCTATATGATATGGCAGCTGACCAGTCATTGTCATTGCAGGCTTATCACCCTCTCTGTCCATTTATCACCCCCCCCCCCCCCCCCCCCCCCCCCAGTGGGGTAAATAAAGCTTGTGTTTTTATCATAAACCATGGTTCTAATTAAGCATACAACTAGAAGCTCCTCCAAGTGTGCCAATACCTTGCCAAGACCATAGCTCTGCTCTGGTAATCTACGCTGCCACAGATACTCTTACGCACGCACGCACATACATATACACATACACATACACATACACTCTCTCTCTCTCTCTCTCTCTCTCTCGTCTCACCTTCAGCTGAGCAAAATATGATTAGTATTAGTCCTTTCCCAGAAGAGGGGGACAAAACTAAACGAGGGGTATCTAAAAATGAGTATCTAATCAAACAGCGCTTAGCTTATTCGGGAGCCAGACTGTTGACTGCGTTGATGTAAGTGTGGGCCCAGCTGTGATTGAAACCCTTACAGGACTTGCAGACAATGCATTCCACGTGTGCAGCATTCATCTACATGCGTGGCCTATCTGTGATGAGTCTTTGAGACATACAATAAAACGAGTCTTTCACCTCCTGTTGTAATGTGCTCGTCCTGTAGACTACCTGCTCAGAGGAAGCTGTGATAGACATCATTAACTAATCAGTCTCCCAACAGCATTAACCACATGAACCCAAGCATCTCTGTTATGGGCGCGTTATAATAGGCAAAAATTGGTTCTCATCTTGCAGAATGTGTTGCAGTGTACTTGTATAGATTGGCTTTTCGGCGAAGAGAGAAAAAATTAGGGGACCAATTATAGACTCCTGCATGAAGTATATAGGGTTTACTGCAAGTGGTTTTAATACACAACATAATACCTAGGAATTGAAAAGTACAGTTTTATATACGGTACTGCATCACAGTATTTATTTTAAAGTAGGATTAACACCATTAACGTTAACCCTGGCGTTCCTGTGTTGGGCATGTCATTATAGTAGGTGAAAAAAAGATGTCTACATTTTTCTAAAACAAAATTTAAATAGGGTGTAAGTGGTTAACATCGCCCTCGCCCATCATTTCTGTCAGCATCCTACGACAACGTGGGTTTGTGTGTTTAACATGCAAGCGGAGACACAGTGAACATTGCATTGTTAGTTGGCCATGTGTTGGAGTGAACCGAGGAGGGCTTCCTCAACAATAAGAGTCACATCTGTCGTCCTCCACAAAGACCCTCCGCAACGTTTGGGCCGACCGAGGCGCTCATCATCCCACATGAATTATGGGAACCGGTGTAAATAGGAAAGTCTTTTAATCGAATGTTTCTCGCCCCTTAATGAAATGTCTCCATTCTTATCAGGGTCCCCTTATGATCCATATGTTAACGTCTCATACAGAACTATTTATCTGTTCAATTTGCTCTCCCTTTCTCTCTCTCACTTTCTCTCTCTCTCTCTCTCTCTCTCTCTCTCTCTCTCTCTCTCTCTCTCTCTCTCTCTCTAACTCTCCCTCTCCCTTCCTCCATCTTTCTTATCTAAAATTGTGCCGTAAATTTGGCACTATGAATGATTATGCTTATCGACCTGCCCGTAGACCTCATATTCAAATTTTGTGGCATGATTAGCCTATTTATCTATATAATTGGATTGGACTTTGTGCCTAAGTAAGTGTGTGTGTGTGTGTGTGTGTGTGTGTGTGTGTGCGTGTGCGTGCGCATGTGTGCGTGAGCATGTGCGCGCAAAATGCTGATTTAAAGGTCCAAGACAAATATATGCTAAGAGAAGGTGGCCAACATAATTGTGTTTAAGATTAATTCCATTTGGATACAATCAATAGTTTTACCCTTGAATTTCTTCTCTCTCTCTCTCTCTTTTTTTTTTGGCGCCTAATCAAGTTATTCTTGCCTATGAGATTATTGAAAAGAAAACAACCTCAGGCCCCGGCGTTAAAAATGAGACGACACAGAATTTACTATGCCAAGGATTAGTGTCATGAGACGAGGGAGATTTGCACAGGCGAAATGTGAACACTGCAATACAATACATTACAATAGTTTCTGGCATGGTGTAATTCATGCAAACATCCCAAGGCTATTTATACCACTCCACTAGAATCTAATTGTGTCCAATATATAATCCAACTAAGAATTACAGTGGCAGGGGTTCAAGTCGTGTCTAACATGAATATTTAACCCTTTCAATCCGGGAACGCATCTCTGTCATTTTAGATGTCTTTGGGCTATTCAAAAATAGCAGATATACAAGCTCATAGCGCGGCACCGAGTGCCGCGCTACGAGCTTGTAGATCTGCTATTTTTGAAAAGGTGTGAAAATGTGTGCAAATCTTTGAATATATATATATTTTTAAAGCGGACATTTGTAACTCAAATCTTTGCTTCTGGGGGGTCCCTGGAACAAAATATTTTGAGATGTGGGGGTCCGTGGCCAAATAGATATCATTTTGGGTGGTCCTTGACATGAAAAAGTTTGAGAACCACTGATATTATAGCAACATAAGTTGTAGAATCCCCAGAGGCAAAGATTGTTCGCTTTAAAAATATATATATATTCAAAGATTTGCACACATTTTCAAGATTTTTAGCAGATCTACAAGCTCATAGCGCGGCACTCGGTGTCGCGCTATGAGCTTGTAGATCTGCCATTTTGGAATAGCCAAAGAAATCTAAAAATGACACACAGATGCGTTCCCGGTCTTAACGGGTTAAGAGGTGCTGTGTTGAAGACAAGTGTGACAATTTGTGTGTGCCATCGTTTAACTTGCTGCCATTTGGTGTGTGTGTGTGTACGTGTGCGTGCGTGCATGTTGGGGGGGGCTGAATGACAGTGGCCAAATGAGTGTTGTTCTAGTAGGTTAGGGGTCATTTTTTTTGTATTACAGGGAGAAAAGATGTTGAATTGAGGGGCTAAGTAAATTCAGACTCCTCAAATTCGATCAATGTGTGTGTTTGTTTTGCGGGTAACCTCTGTGTCCCATTTAGATGTGGTCTGGGAAGCATGCCTTTCATAAAATGATGCTTTTAGCATTTCAAAAGCGGCATAAACACACAAGGCCACATGCTCATGCCGCACATTTGCGTGGATGCGCGGGCGCACGGCCGCACGCACTCACACACATGCAGCAACACTGTACTAGGTAATGTGAAATTTGAAAGTATGAGCTGATGCCAGATGGCTAATGTGTCTATATGCTGTATTCTGTATAGGCCTATTCATCTATCATAAAACTAAAGACACACAGATGCCCTCAAAAAAAAAAGAGTCACGAAAACAACTTACAGGCTTGAGAATGTTGATGTATTCATTTGCAACTCAAATATAACCCTTACAGGTCTATTTGGTTCCGATATATCTATAACTCAGAGTTAAAAGAGCACAGAGAATTTGAATGTGTATACGCCTACAAAAGTCGCCCGTTGTCTGTGAATGCTTGCGACTCTTAATGCTAATCATTAATGAAGCCGTCGTTATTGACGGCGCTATGAGGACATGCATGCCGTTAAGAGTGTTTATTAATCAGGGAATAATAAGTAATCCGCGAACATTAATGGGAACGAATGAGACTAATGGATGACGCCTGCTCTCTCCCACACTTAAGCCGCAGACTTCATTACTGACAGACAGATTAGTAGCATAACAGACTCCACCTGTGAGTGTGCACGCCCACACACACACACTCTCCCACACACACACACACACACACACACACACACACACACACACACACACACACACACACACACACACGCTATTACTGTACTTGTGAGGACATCAAGATTTTAGTTTGTCAATTGAATAAATTACTACAAACTACAAGCTACATTGTGTACAATACACATTGTATTCTGTAAATTGGTCATAACTCTAACCACAACCCCTAAACCTACAGTAACCTCTAAATGCCTTTTCCTATTCCTAACCCTAACCCCAACCTGAAAGTCTAATTGTAAGTCTTAACGTCTTTACACACCGGGAGCACGACGAAGAAACAATCCGAAAATGCTTCGAATATTTTGCATAAAACTATTAATATAGTTGATGCCTCATTCATACAAGTTGGTGATTTCATTCACAATGAAAATGGGGCTTTACATAGTTTTTATTTTGTGTTGCGTGTGGCTCTTCTCATGACACAAACAACACGAAAACATCTAATTGTATTAATCGCACAAAAAGGTGTGTAAGGACACTAACGCTATAAATCTTTTTTTAACCATAAAACAACCGTTTCTATTGTGAGGACCAGGAAAATTGTCCTCACAGTGTATATATTTCTTAGATTCTTCTACTTGTGAGACATTTGGCCCTCAAGTATAGAAATACAAAAGCACACGCACGCACGCACACACAAACGCACGCACGCACGCACGCACGCACGCACGCACGCACACACACACACACACACTCCCGTGACAACATGATGGAACACTGTCAAGCTCATTTGCTCTTCAATAGACTATGTGTAATTAACAGTATCCTCTTGGAGAAGCTGCCGAGAATAAAATGAATAGACATCAAATAAATCATCTGGCGAGGTTGGCTTCTTCTTCAATGCTTCCAATCTTATAATGACATTTTTTTCTCTCTCTAACACCCCCCTAGCCCCCCCCACCCACCCCCCCACCGCCATTGCCCTTGCTCCATCAGGAGAAGCCGTTCCGGATGGATGTGAGCCCCCCTTTTGCCTTGCATTGGCCGCTGTGTTTTGGTGGCTGCTGCTGGAGAGAGATCTTTTTTTTTTTCTCTCCCCCCCCCCCACAACCCCTCGCTTCTCTTCTCAGTCACTAACCATGACGGCTCTAGTCAGTCACTCACTTCACACACTAGCTGTTGGAGCAAAAAGTTAATTTCAGCCGGTGGCTCCTGAAAATGTCCTTTAGCCATACCCCCATGAGCACATCCTCTCATGAGCCTCGTCATACATCATCTGGATCTAATGTAGATGGGAGGAGGAGGGGAGGGGGGGGGGCGAGAGGAGGAGGATGAAGGGGGAGGGGGAGGAGGGGACGCTTCTATATAATGCGTCCCGAACTGTTCCGGATTGCATATCTCTCGCCCGTCGACCAAAGGGTTAACACGTTGAGACCGGGAACGCATCTGTGTGTCATTTTTAAAGACTTCTTTGGGCTATTCAAAAAATAGCAGATCTACAAGCTCATAGCGCGGCACCGAGTGCCGCGCTATGAGCTTGTAGATCTGCTATTTTTTGGGGGGGGGAAAGAATCGTGAAAATGTGTGCAAATCTTTGAATATATATGCTGTATGCATTTTTAACTCAAATCTTTGCTTCTGGGGGTCCCTGGAACAAAATATTTTGAGATGGGGGGGGTCCGCGGACAAATACATGTAATTTTGGGTGGTCCTTGACATGAAAAAGTTATTATTATAGCATAGGATTTAGAAGACATTTGTAGAATCCCCAGAAGCAAAGATTTGAGTTAAAAATATTTGCTTTAAAATATATACATTCAAAGATTTGCACCAATGATTGTTGCAATGTTCATGATTTTTCAAAAAAATAGCAGATCTACAAGCTCGTAGCGCGGCACTCGAGCTTGTAGATCTGCTATTTTTGAATAGCCCAAAGTGTAAAATAATAGTTTTAAGTGCATGGTTACACACAGGGACGCGTTCCCGGTCTTAATGGGTTAAGCACTTAGCCCGAGACATGACAATACAAAGTTCTCCCCACTGCACTATAACATGCTCTGTGAAAGTGATAAGAGCGCCGTCTGATCAAGCATCCCAGCGTTCTATATCAAGTCTCTCCATAACGGATCCCCCCCAATGACTCCAGTGTGGCTGCATTATTTAGATGGAATAAAACGCCGGAAGGAAGCGACTAGAGGAAGGAAGAAGGGACTCGGTGTTTCATAAACCGGAGAGTGTGATAGTCTAAATGTTGTAATGGCGACACTGCAAGCTGCATGTATGCAGCACCTAGAGGGCTGTCGGGGTGAAAGGAGATACATTTTTATTTACGTGTGACTGTGAGTGTTTGTCTGTATGTATGTGTGTGTGTGTGTGTAGTGTCTGTTTTTGACTGTATGTGTGTGTATTGTTGTGTGGGGGGGGGGGGGGAGCAACAGGAAGAGGTGACACACAACACTGTCTGATTGCATTGTCCTTGTATCACTTCAAAATAAAGTGCAATTGCCGGAATGAAAACCCCATTTACTGTTAATGATGGTGAAACTGACGACGGCCTTAATTGGACAAAGCTTTAGCTCCACATAGCGGAACAGTGTCCAATTCCGTTTCCTGTTTCATACACGTACTTGCTCATCTGGCTGATTTACAGTCTTTTCATTTACTAGCATGACATCGGCAATCTCCATATATGGGCATAAAAGGGACAAGGACTGACAGATATAAAGATCCGGTTGTCCAGAGCCACAGAGCCGACCGCTATGCCCATATATGGTCATGTGTATATATGGGGCTGACCGACTTAAAACTCGGCGCCCAGCGCCAAGGACTCCAGGGAGTGCGGTGGCCGCTGTCA
>NC_139957.1:28315015-28356828 GCF_963454915.1 Gymnoscopelus microlampas
TATCAGTGGTCCTCAATTTTTTTTCATGTCAAGGACCACCCAAAATGTTATGTATTTGGCCGCGGACCCCATCTCAAAATATTGTTGTTCCAGGGACCCCCCAGAAGCAAAGATTTGAGTCACAAATGTTTGCTTTAAAAAATATATATATTCAAAGATTTGCACAAATTTTCACGATTTTTCAAAAATAGCAGATATACAAGCTCATAGCGCGGCACTCGGTGCCGCGCTATGAGCTTGTAAATCTGCTATTTTTGAATAGCCAAAGCAATCTTAAAATGACACGCAGATGCGTTCCCGGTCTTAAAGGGTTAATGATGTATACCTCTTTTGTTTTGCATGATTATTTGATATTCATGAGGTGTCCGAGCGCTGCGACTTGTCATGCGTCTTGGCGGCGATAAATTATTGAGAGGAACGTTTGAGTGAGGCAGTTGAAAGGCAACCGCATTAATAATGGATAAGTCTGTATACTCTTATAATTGTATTATTTTCCCTGGAAAGTTGTGTGCAGCAGCTTGTGCTTTATGGCTTTGACAAGTGAATCCTGGCCATGCAGCACTGTACTTCTTCAATGTTCATGTTCTTTAACCGCTTAATCCCTATACAGTTTGTATGACGAAGTATCTACAAGAACGCGTTGCAATGCTACGTGTTGTAAGCTTGTAGATCTGCCATTGTTGCTATTCGTTTGGGAAATAATTGATAATTTAAACCCCAAAAAAACTGAAAGAAAAAAAGAAAATGTGTTTTTTAGGGACACCAAGATTATTTTGGCCATTTGGTGATGGTGTCGTGTGTTGTTGTTGTTATGTTTTATGGGTGTATGTTATGTTTTATGTTACCCTTGGCGTTTCACGTTGAAAACACATGCTAGAACAGATTTGGTTTAGCTGTCGATGGCTCTTTGGTTGGGTTTTTCCTTTCGTCATCTATAGCGTTTGGGACGCGTTTGAATTCTTGTCTTTAAAATTCCAGTCTTTTCTTCCCAATGAGATTACCCCCACCCCCCTCCTTGGAACACATGCCAGCCCGTGCCCTATTGTGTAGAGTAAAGCCCTAGTGCTAAAACCCTTGGAATAATTCTATTGCAGTTAGTGACTTTGGAACCATGCTAGCAGCCCTGTGCTATAGGCTTGCAGCACCATGCAACCATGAAAACCTGAGGGAGAGAGATGGACGCAAGTCGCAAGGCATGCACACGCACACGCACACGGTACACGCACACGGCACGCGCACACACGCTGGCACAAAAACAGAAAGGAAAAGGTATAGTTTGGAGGTGTAGGGCCCTTTTCATCTAAATGTGTGTAGCGGTTGCTCTATGAGAGAATTGGAAAGGACATGTGTGATGTGTGTGTGAATGGATGTCGGCGTGCCGTCGCCGAGTGAAAGCCAGCCTCATCTGTGTCCACTCTGTACTCCCCCCTCTCTCTCTCTCTCTCTCTCTCTCTCTCTCTCTCTCTCTCTCTCTCTCTCTCTCTCTCTGTCGCTGTGCCTCCTGCCTGTCTCTTTAGATACTCTCTTTCTATAACTCCATTCTCTTTAAAAAAAAAAATGTTGCACTCAAGAAACGAGTAAAACCCACGCACAAACAAAACAAACACATCAGCCATTAGACTTTCTGAAACACATGCACACGCACACACACACGCACACACACACACACACACACACACACGCACGCACACACGCACACACGCTCATTCCGTCGCCTATACTCCTATCCCCCTCAATTCCTATTTTTTCTCTCTCTCTCTCTCTCTCTCTCATTTTTTCTCTCTCATCCTCAGTCAATTATACAGATGTCTAATACTCTCTCCCGGCTGTGGGGAGCGGACATCAGCATCTATCATCCTCGGGTGGGGGTTATGTGTGTGTGTGTGTGTGTGTGTGTGTGTGTGTGTGTGTGAGGAGTGTGTGTAGGGGGTGTGTGTGTACGAGCCCTGGCGTCCCGCTCTGCGGTAGAACACCCGTTCGTTCCTCCGGGCTGGAAGGACGCCAGTCGACTGGGGATCAAGCCTTGGCCCGCGGCCCAGCAGCAGGCTCTCCTCCGCTCGCCTCCTTTCCAGCGGCAGATCTGGGACACTTCCATGTGGGCCAGCAGCAGCAGCAGCGTAGCGGCAGCGGCACGTCACTGTCGGATGGAAACCTTGTATGACCAGAAACAGTTACTTTTCAGGAAATGGAAAAAAATAAATAACCTGTGTTCCAGTGGTGGAAAGTAACTAAGTACATTTACTTAAGTACTGTACTTACAATTTTGAGGTAATTGTACCTTGTACTTTACTGGAGTCTTTTCCAATTATCAATACTTTTACTTTTTGTACGTGCTGTAATACTGTACCTATAGGCTATTTGAAAATAGCCTGCGAGACGCTCTTGTACGACGAAGAAGGACATTAATTAAAAAAAAAAAAAAAGTTTAAATTATGGAGATACAAGGTTTCTGCCCGACAACAACGAGCAGCAGCAGAGGGGCTGTTTCTTTTTTTTTTTTTTCTCCTACTTTTTTTTCACAGGGATCCTAATCTGTTGTTTGTCTTGCGAGCGGGCTGTCCATGAACAGAGCAGAGCAGAGGATGCTGGGGAGGAGACGGGTGGGGGGGGGGGCGACGGGGGGGGGGCACGCCGGTATCAGACAGATACCAGCAGTGTGTCCCACAGAGCCCTCTGTGGCCTGAAGGTGATGTTAGCCAATCAGATTTCACCGGGGCTTGATTCATTCAGCGGGATGAAAGATACAAGCCACTACTAAGCGCTGTTTTGGGGGTGTGGGTGGGGGGGGGTGCTGTCGGAGTACGATACCAACATGTTGTGAGTCAACGTGGTCGCCTTTTACCTCGTCAGGCATCACTCCGTCCCGTACTGACCACACAGGTTAGGAAAGTGGTGGAAAAAGTACTCAAATGTTTTACTTAAGTAAAAGTATCAATACTGCAATTTAGAAGTACTCCGTTACAATTAAAAGTCCGGAATTCCAAATTTACTTGAGTAAAAGTACAAAGGTATTGGTATCAAAATGTACTTAAAGTACCAAAAGTAAAAGTGCTAAAATGTTTGAAAATAGCAGATCTACAAGCTCACAACGCGTCGCGATGCGACGCGTTGTGAGCTTGTAGATCTGCTATTTTCAAATAGCCTACTGTATGTATAAAATAGGGCTAAAGTGGTTAATGTATGTTTCATAATATCATCATTTATATCTGAAAAGTAACTAGTGACTAAAGTCTTCAAATAATTGTAGTGGAGTAAAAAGTACAACATTTGCCTCTGAGATGTAGTGGAGTAGAAGTAAAAGTATAGACAATTGGAAATACTTCAGTAAAGTAAAAGTACCTCAAAATTGTTCTTTACTCAAATACAGTACTTGAGTAAATGTACTTAGTTACTTTACACCACTGAGGTTAGGAAAGTGACTATCTCATTCTCCCCAAACGACAAACAAGCTGAGGGACGCGAGGGGCTGTGTGATAGAGGTTGTGTGGGGGCGGGGGGGGGGGCTGATTTGAGATGTGGGTTTGGGCCAGAACCGATACTGTATTTCTCCAATTTCTGCGCTGGATATATATCAGAAACGAGGCAGACAAGCAAAAATGGGAATAGAAGAAGGCGGCTGCATTACCCCTGTCATGGGGTAAGATCTCTGCAAAGTCACAGGAGGTAAAAGGGATAAGGGTGAATTTATAATCAAAACGGCCTCAATATTTCATCACTCGGCAGATAAAAAAGCGGCTCTGCCAGTTTGCTGACTAAAAGCAGAGCACTCGGCTTTTTAAGGATAACATTCCAAAGCGAGTTGTTTTTCAGCCGGAACACTGACGGGCCTGTCTTTGATGGCCCTGTGATGTTGTGTGAGGCGATATTTTCAAGCCGTATACATAGCGTGCCTGTATCTACTATACATTCACAGAATCTCTCTCTGTCTGTCTGTCTGTCTGTCTGTCTATCGGCCCATTCACACATCTCGAGAACCGTTCATCCGATCAACTTCACGTTTTGGTGGGTATATTGCCGAGGACCCAAGGGAGTGCACTGTGAAGTCGATAGGACGAGCAGTTCTCGACAATGCTGCAAGCAGCCGTACCGTCGGCTCTCGACAAAGATGCAAGCTACACTTCCGGAAGCCAAGCAATCGGCCCATTTTGAACAGCCACGCGCTCTGAACGGCCACTGTACTATCTAACTATATAAATGGCGAGCAACTTCCGCACCCTGGGTGCGACACCCCACAGCTCTGTTATCGAATAAACAACGCACCGCCAGACCACATGTCGCCAACTGACTCGCCACGGCGCCCGCACTGAATTTACGCCTCGCGTAGGGGACATCTCACTGATCACTACACCTTTTCCACCGCGCAACATAATTAATTCTACTCACCAAATGTCGGACAAAACGGAAGGGGAGGCAGCTTCGTACCGTTTACCGTGCGCACGACCTCATCACCACAACAGCAGGCAGCCGGTGCGGGGGCTTTTTCCTTTTTTTCCAAAACATTTTTTTGGTCACCGTTTTCTCCAGGCACCATTTCTGGTGTAACGCCACCGCCAGCATGCGCTGGCTTGCGCTGCCATTGCACTCTGCCCATCTCCTCCACACCAACACACACGCAGCTCCTTTGCTTCAACCCCCCCCCCCCTTCTTACGTACCTCCTTTGTTCCACCCAGGCCGTTACTTTCACTTCACTCATGTCTCGATCACACTATGTCCGTCCTTCACGTGCCATGTTCATCCCAAACACAAAAACAAACAACTCGGGTTGCCAAGTTCAGGTTGCCAGGTCCTCTAAAAACAAGCGCCAGAAACAAGCAACCACCTTCATGGAAAAAAAAAAAACACCAAAGGGCTCCGCCATGTTCCAGGGGGGTCCCCGCGCGTCCCAACACTCCACAGGGGGTCCGTAGACCAGCAGGGGGTCCGCGGGGGTCCCCCTCAAACATCAAAAATATATTTTTTTCAATTTTTTTTTTTTTTTTTTTAACTTTTCCACAGTTTTACTCCAGCAATTTAACCGCCATGTTCCAGGGGGGTCCCCGCGCGTCCCAACACTCCACAGGGGCTCCGTAGACCAGCAGGGGGTCCGCGGGGGTCCCCCTCAAACATCAAAAATATATTTTTTTCACATTTTTTTTTTTTTTTTTTTAACTTTTCCACAGTTTTACTCCAGCAATTTCAGTACCCCAATATACACGCGGCCCACTGGGCCCCGTGCGCGGCCCACTGGGCCCCGTGCGCGGCTGGGGTTGAGGGGGGCGTAGCCCCCCGAAACTCTAGTTTCTAATAAATGAGTATGACTGTCAGAACACATGGAGCTCACATTCAAAACCTTTAACCAGTTTAAGCCTGACTATTTTGGGTATGTCATTAGAGGCGAAAAAGTTTGAAATCCTTTCATAAAATAGCCGAACTACAAGCTCTCAACATGGTACGACGCATTGATAGGCTATTTTTTGCGGAAAAATTAAAATATATTAATTTCTTTAAATAGGCCTTAAACGGTTAAACCAATTACGTTCTTTAAAACGATCGATCGTGAGGCAAATGCATCCGCCCACTCACTAACGGCTGACCACATACCGAGCTAACACTCGCCACCGCTTGGGTGCTGAGAGGTACTCTTGGCATACTGTTTTGCGATCCACATTCCAAAAGGTCACAGGTTAACCCATTCAGACCGGGGACGCGTCTGTGTCAAGATTTCTTTGGGCTATTCAAAAATAGCAGATCTACAAGCTCATAGCGCGGCACTCGGTGCCGCGCTATGAGCTTGTATATCTGCTATTTTTGAATAGCAAGTAGCAAGTATAAGACAATGGTTAAACACAGATGCGTTCCCAGCTTTAACGGGTTAACAAGTGAAGCGGGATGCTGTGTCTGTGTGGGTGAAACGCGGGATCCAATCGAACAGGACAGAGCCGTGATCGATACGCACGCAGACCACCGGGGGGGCCGCCCGTTCGTTTGGAATCGTTGCAAAAGGGGCCTCAGGCAGGATCAGAAGAGGGAGGGGCGGGCGCTAAAGTGTAAAGGTGGGAAAATGCTGTATAGGTGGTGGTGGTGTTGATCCTGGCGGTGGGGGTGGGAGGTGGGGGTGGTGCGCGCCGGAGTGCTGCGAGACATATAAGCCTGAAATGAGAGTGAAATAATGGTGTTGGCATCCCCACAGTTCAGGTGCACCGTAACCTCTCGCCGCATGTACTCAGGCGCTCTGTGTGTGTGTGTGTGTGTGTGTGTGCGCGAGTGCTTGTGTGTGCGCTTGTGTGTGTGTGCACTGGAACAGCACTGCCAGAACGAAGGGGGAAATGGCAATTCCCAGTTGTCGGCCTGACCCGCAGGTTAGCCGATGTACTTCTGCCTGACCGGCTGTAAAATTAGGAGCAAACGAGGCGCTCTTTAAAAAACAAGGCCTGGCATCCGAAGCTCTTGTCTCTCTGGGGTGAATAATTCATATTAAAAACACAAGCTCTACAAAAGCTCTAAAAATACGCCCAGGGCTCTGAAGACCTGATGATGTGCCAAGCCTCGGAAAGGAAAGGCTTGTTGTTTAAAATGCACATGTTTGTGAGGGGGGGGGGGGGGGGGTGCGCTGCTGAATCCTCTCACTCGGAGGTGTGTTGGTATAAGTAGATCTGTTTCATGGAAGAGAGAGAGGGAGAAAGAAAGAGTGATATCCTCCTGCAGCTAAAACCAATCCTGCTGCTCCAGAAAGAAAACGGCGCAGCACATGTAATGTGTAATGGAGCTGATTTTTTTTTTCCCCCTCCCCATGCTGTGTATTTATAATTTGGAGGTTTGATGGTCTTAACCCATTAAGACCTGAGGCCGATTAAAACATATCTGTTTCTAAATCCTAACGCTTAAAAAAATGTATGTATTCAAAGATTTTCACAATTTTTCTCATTTTTTTCAAAAAATAGCAGATCTACAAGCTCGTAGCGCGGCACTCGGTGCCGCGCTATGAGCTTGTATATCTGCTATTTTTCAATAGCCAAAGAAACCTAAACATTACACAGATGCGTTCCCGGTCTCAATGGGTTAACTAAAGCGGGTCACTGAACTAAGAGTTACTCTTATTACTCAAAGAGTCGTATTGAAATGATTTTTTTTAAACTATATATATATATATCAGTGTGCTTTTCAATCTCGTTTTATACAGATGCCACAGGCCTTTCTGAAATATGACACGAGCAGTTGTTTTCATTGCTCTGTGGAATATTGCAGAAGAAAGAGTAGATGTAAGGGAAGAGTTTATCCCTCGTGTTGAGCAAATCCTCGCTAATCTATACCCCTTGGAAACGGGTGCTGTTTAAACCAAATGAATATTCTGATAACGGCGATACTTTGCAATACCCAGCGAAAGCCCGTTTCACATAGAAATCACGAACGCACACGCATTAACAAAGAGCCTTAAGGGGACGCACATTTTTTTTTTTTTTTGCATTTTTTTGTTTCATTCATGATTAATGGAGGTCTGTGCGATAATGCTCAGCTGTTCCCGTACAGAGCATTATATATTTTACTGTACGTAAGGCTTTGGCAGTCAGAGCCCCGGTAAATTACGTCACTATAGGTTGAATGTGCATCTAATCTCTGATCAGATGCATGCAGGTCTCATCCTGGGCTATTAATGTGCTGATCCACTAATTGGGAGAGCTTGCACTCTTAACCCTTTAAGACCGGGAAAGAATCTGTGTAAGTGTAATTCTTAGATTTCTTTGGCTATTCAAAAATAGCAGATCTACAAGCTCATAGCGCGGCACCGAGTGCCGCGCTACGAGCTTGTAGATCTTCTATTTTTGAAAAAATCGTGAAAATGTGTGCAAATCTTTGAATTGCAAACATTTGTAACGGAAACTTTGCTTCTGGGGATTCTACAAATGTCTCTAAATCCTAACAGTTTTTTGGAAAACGGATGTTGCTATATCAGATGTCAAGGACCACCTAAAATTATATATATATTTGGCCGCGGACCCCTATCATCTAAAAATATTTAGTTCCAGGGACCCCCATGAAGCAAATATGAGTAAAAAAATGTTCTATTTAAAATATATATATATATTCAAAGTTTTGCACAAATTGTCACGATTTTTCTAAAAAAGTATAACACATGGATAAAGTGGTTACGCAGATGCGTTCCCGGTCTGAATGGGTTAATGCAATGGCCTTCTAAATGTGTCCGTCCCAGTAATTTAATAATGGCCATTCCATGCTACTCTGACTTTCCAAACAGCTTGCTCGGGGCAGCCAGGGGACTTAGTTATTGATTGAAGCCTTGTATGGCAGCTTGCTCTGGTCTGGACTATGGGTGAGAGAGGCCGATCAGCCCACTTCCCAGAGTCCAGATGCAACCTGCCTCCCGGCCCAACCCCCCCACCCCCACCTCACCAACAACACATGCACACACACACACACTCCCACTCCCACCTCCCCTTCAATCCACAATATGCTATTTTGTAAACACACAAGCACATAAATTAGACACACACGAAGGTATACTGTGCACCGGGGCCGGCTAATTAGAAAACAACATAGAAAAACAAAATCATGATGACACAATGGGCCTCATTCAACCAACCGTTCTTAAGAGCAAATTTGTTCTTAGGACCCACTTACGCTGTTATGCAGGTTTTCAAGAAGATTTTGGCATACACCGTACGTTTTCTTAGCTGTGATTTGTTTTTCGGTAAGAACAGAATCTACGCACACTCAAGAGCACTCTTAGGCACATATGACATATGAGCACATATGATTACAATCATATTTTTATCATATCTTTAGAGCAGCGGTTCTCAAAGTCTGGTCTGGGGACTCCCAGGGGTCCTTGAGGGAGTTCCGGGGGGTCCACAGCAAAACAAGGAACAGTTTAACCACTTGAATCCTACTGTATATGTTATACTTTGTTTGGGATAGCTGATCTACAAGTTCAGAACACATCAAATTACTAACTGTTTTGAGCTTGTGGTTAAAATGGTTAAACTGTGCCTTGTTTTGCTTCCTTTTTATAAATCTTGAACATTTTTGAAAAGTGCACTTCTCTGGCAGAGTATTAGTAGAAACATATTTTCAGATGGGGGTCTGCAGTCAAATGCATGCAATTTGGGCTTCCTTGACATGAAAATGTTTGAGAACCACTTCTTTAGAGTTTTTAACGGAAAATTACAATCCAACCCAAACAGACCCGGTTGAGTTGAAGCCCAAGCCCCATAACCCCAGGCAGTAGTGATGGGTCGTTCATGATCGATTCGTTCAAAAGAACTAGTTCTTTGGCCGTGAACGTGAACGAACCCGTTCACTTCCTGAAGCTGTTACGTTTACGCTTTCGTTCATGCCCCCCCGTCCCCTCCCCCCGTAAACAGGGTGGGAGGGCGGGCTGTTCCTGCGACAGACAGACAGCGGTGCGGTTGAGTCAGGTTGAGTTTTCACTAGACATGAACGAATCATTTGAACGGATCATTGCCGTGAACGAATCGTTCGTTCACTGAAATTAAAGTTTTTTTCCCCACCACTACCAGGCAGGGCCATGCATGGCCATGCATGCATGTCATATGGGTATTGGTTGGGGGCGGCTCCCTATGGTAATTAGAATGCTAATTTGGATAGGTGGGGCGTCTACCTATGATAATTGGGATTAACCGGCACACCCCTTCAAGTTACGAGGATTGGGATGCATCATCATAAGAACATAGCTACGAACAATTCTGACCTTTAAGAACGTTTCATGAATCTGACACGACTTCTCTTAGGAATTCACTTATAGGAAGAAAAGTAAGAGGAAACATTAGGAACGTATTGCTGCATGAGGCCCAATGTCTTTAAACAGAAAACAAACTAAAATGTCACCAGAGGCTTTAAAAACGAGGACGCCGGATCCATCGACACTTATTTCCTTCTCCCTCCCTCTCCCTGTATACCTCCACGTGCAGGCCTTTGCATGCGCTGTGACTCGGTCCCCCCCGGTGCATGTGTTCTGAGGAGTAATGAGGAGAGGGCAGAGGAGGAGAGATAAGAGGAAGAGTGATGGGGGTCAGAGCTGCAGCGTCACTGGCAGCCCTCACAGACCACATGCAACCCACTCCCCACCCCCTCCCCCTCCCCCAGCCCCACTCCCTCCTTCGACAGGCTGTCCAAGACACCGTTTGTTTGCACAAGGTGATAAATAATTTGCCCGGCGTTGACATGGATTAATGTGGCCCTTACCCTCCTTTTTTTCCTCCCTCCGCGTTCGGTCACAGAAAACGTTTGGCCCTTTCCCTGACCGGGCTCCCTTAATGGCCGAAATGCATGAAATTCATATCGGGTTTTCAAAGGCAAGGGACCGAGGGCTGACCCCGCGCCGGGACTAAGAGGCTATCATGGAACTTAAAGGTGCTTTCATATATTCAGAGAGTGTGTTTTCCCTGCGCGGGTATATACGCTGCCACATTAGTCTTGAGAGATTTGTGTGGCTTTTTCACTGTAAAAAGCACTGTAAAAAGCACTGTTTCACCGCGCTTTGAAATGTTTCAAGACTCCAATTAGGAACGCTTGAAATGCTTAGTTTGACAGTCTATTGAAGTAGTGGAATAGGATAATGTGGATAAATATAAATAAATAACACTTACATTAACCCATTCAATCCGGGGGACCGCATCTCTGTCACTGTCGATTTCTTTGGCTACTCAAAAATAGCAGATATACAAGCTCGTAGCGCGGCACTCGGTGCCGCGCTATGAGCTTGTAGATCTGCTATTTTTGAATAGCTAAATACATCTTTAAAATTACACAAACGATGCTTCCCCGGTCTTAAAGAGTTAAAAGCCCACAAAGTGAAATAGTGATGCACGATGTGAACATGAACTTGAGTGCTATTTAGTAGGGCTGTGTGATGTATGGATTTCCATTGGCTCATAATGCACATGTTTCTGCCAACAGACAGTCTAACTGCAACATACTAACATGATCCAATGTTAGGATGCAAACCCATGTGATGATTTAACCAAACATTCAAAACGTATTATGAGCAGAACACGGTGTTAGGATTCCCTGTTAATAAGGGTGAAGGGTTGTTGCGATATTCATGTAGATTAGCTAGATTATAGAGAATATTTAGTAGAATATCAGTTTACCATAAAAAGAAGGCAAAACATAACATAAACATCGTCTCGAAACGTAATATTCAACACGCTATTATCCATTCACCTGTATGCAAATGATCACCTTAACAGGTGGAATCTTCTCTCGATCCCCTTTCAAATCTTTACGGGCGCGTTTTCCCTTGCAACAACACTACAAGAGGCTCTTTAAAATATCTAAGATGTTTCTTGTTTCAATAATTAAACAGTGCATGGCTGAGGGTTCTCGTTATAACTCTTAATGTGCGTGCCCTATGGCCCTTATCTTTGATCTTTCATGCTTCTCAGTGTGCTTTTGCATAATGTTCTCTATAACAAGAAACACTTGAGCCTTCTCTCTCTCTCTCTCTCTCTCTCTCTCTCTCTCTCATTCGTTCTCTCTCCCCCTCTTTTTCTTTTAACTCCCTATTGAGCACTGAAATACAGAAACACATACTATTACAAGAACTGCTGAAGCGATACAATACAAAGTTCTTCTCTGTAACAATGGGCCCGTAAAAGATAATAACTTGGCTGTTTAATCCATTTCACTGTACAGGATCATTGAAGCATTCACTCACTGACCACTATTTATTTGTTAGACTTTTCTAAGATACAGAAAGGACGTTTTTTATTTCCTTTTTATCCCATAAAGACCTGGAACGCATCTGTGTCACGTTTTGATTTGAGCTAAAAAGCATTATTTTACACGTTGGCTATTCAAAAATAGCAGATATACAAGCTCATAGCGCGGCACCGAGTGCCGCGCTATGAGCTTGTAGATCTGCTATTTTTGAAAAATCGTGAAAATGCGTGCAAATCTTTGAATTATGTATTGTTTTCAAGCAAACATTTTAACTCAAATCTTTGCTTCTGGGGGGTCCCTGGAACAACACATTTTGAGATGGAGGTCAGCGGCCAAATACATATAGGTTTGGGGGTCCTTCCTTGACATGGAAAAGTTTGAGAACCACTGATGTAGAAACCTACGTTTTTTTCAGAATACCGTTGGGATTTAGAAGACATTTGTAGAATCGGCTTCAGGTCTTAATGGGATAGTTACTTGCTATTTTGTTGCATTCTTCTTGTGACTTTACTGTATAGCCAGTAGACCTACAATACATGTATTGTGTACACCCTATGTTTGTGCATAATGCATGTGGTTTTCAGAGGGTGTCTTGGCGCTGCAGTTTAGAACAGTTTATTTGTGTGATTTGTGTGTGTCGGAGCGCGTTGGGACTAAATTGGGACTGTGTGTGCGTGTGTGTGCTGTGTGTGTGCTGTGTGTGTGTGCAATGTGTGTGTGTGTGTGTGCATACTACATAATATGTTTGTATGCCTTCGCTGTCTGCATTATGTGGCTTGGGGCTCCGGCTCAGACCCTGCAGAGCTGCATCATCCCCAGCCCTGGCCCCCGCAGACATGGGTCACAGCTCCCTACACCGTAAAACACTCTTCAGCAGTGTCTCTCTGGCCACCGCCGCAGACCAACACACAGCTCATCACACCCTGTAGCGCACACGCACACAGCCACTCACACACACACACACACACACACACACACACACACACACACACACCCACACAACCACCCCCGCAGCTGGCAGAGATAGCTAAAGTGTATCGACGGAATGGGGGTCTCTCAGTCGACTCTCGCACACACAGCAGATCCCTCCATATCGCCCAGAACAGGCCTCTCTCTCTCTCACACACACACACACACACACACACACACACACACACACACACACACACACACACACACACTCTCTCTCTCTCTCCAGGGCTCCGTTGGCAGAGCGCTATAGCTCTAGCTCAAGGCGCAGGTTTACAAAGAGAAGTCTATGACAATGAGATCATTATGGTGTGTGCTGTGTGATTGTGTGACTATTTTGACACAATATATATGTACTTTTCCCCCTCCTTTTCAGTGTTTCAGAATCTAATTTCAGAACGGAGGTCTGTTATTTGTTTTCCTCTAAAGATATCATATCCTTCCAGTGCATCCCACTTTTTTTGTTTTTGTTGGTTTTGTTTACGGCATGAGGAAATCCTTATTGGTTTCCAGTATCAGCAGTTCTGTAAATAGCGTCCATGCCATCACTCAGCGTGACATAATTGTTCGTTTCCCCCCCGTTTCTAAGAGCAGAGCGAGTTAGAGTGGAAACGATAAACATTAACTCTTTAAGACCGGGAACGCATCTGTGTGTCATTTTTAGATTTCGTTGGGCTATTCAAAAATAGCAGATCTACAAGCTCATAGCGCGGCACCGAGTGCCGCGCTATGAGCTTGTAGATCTGCTATTTTTGAAAAATCATGAAAAGTTGTCCAAATATTTGATTTAAAAAAAAGAAATTGGCGGACATTTGTAACTCAAATCTTTGCCTCTGGGGGTTCCTGGAACAAAATATTTTCCAAATGTTCTTTTTAAAAAACATATAATCCAAGATTTTGCCACAAATTTTCACGATTTTTCAAAAATAGCCAAAGAAATCTAAAAATGACACACAGATGCGTTACCGGTCTTAATGGGTTAACTTGCTATCTGATACAGTCCTCCCCTTCACCCCGTCCTCACCGACCTAACCCCACTCACTCACTCACCCGTCTGTCTGTCTGTGTGTCCCTCCATCCCTGTCTGTCTGTCTGTCTGTCTGTCCCTCTGTTGTCTGTGATTAGGCTACACACAGCCAAATGCTCAGTGTTAACCCATTAAGACTTGAAGCCGATTCGACAAATGCCCTCTAAATCCCAACAGTATTCTTAAAAAACGTGTGTTTCTATATCCGTGGTGCTCAAACTTTTTCATGTTTTCAAGGACCCCCAACATTATATGTATTCGGCCGCCGACGCCCATCTCAAAATATGTTTTTCCAGGGACCCCCAAAAGCAAAGATTCGAGTTACAAATGTTTGCTTTAAAAATATATATATATATTCAAAGATTTGCACAAATTCTCACGATTTCTCAAAAATAGCAGATCTACAAGCTCGTAGCGCGGCACTCGGTGCCGCGCTACGAGCTTGTATATCTGCTATTTTTGAATAGCCCAAAGAAATCTAAAAACGTAGATGCGTTCCCGGTTTTAATGGGTTAACTGAGACTGTATAAATGGAAGCACGCGGACCTGTAACACTGACAGTGTCCAAATGGCAACCAAATGGACCCTTCACGGGGTCCATTTGGTTCCATTTGCACGCTGGCGGAGTGAAATGAGCATTCTGGGTTTCACAGTGCATAGCGAGCGAGCGCTCCGAACAGCAGGCCCACACCAGACCAAAGCGGCAGCGATGGTGGATTAGTCTGTTGAATTATTCAAAGCCAAATTCCCCATTGAAATGTGTAAAAGGTCCCTTGCTGGGTTTAAAAACAGAGAGAGTACAGTTGGAGCTGACAACAAAAGGTTCGACTTCAAATAAAAGGCCCCCATCACTTTTACCTCATTTGCATTGCAAGTTATTCATTTTTTAACATTACACTTTTGTTCTGACTTTGTGGCTAAAAATATTAATCAATTTAAAAGGCATTGATTTTTCCCTTTCTTTCTTTTTTTTTAACCTATTAAGACCGGGAACGCATCTGTGTCATTTTTTTGATTTCTTTGGGCTATTCAAAAATAGCAGATCTACAAGCTCATAGTGCGGCACCGAGTGCCGCACTATGAGCTTGTAGATCTACTATTTATTGGAAAATTTTGAAAATACGTATATATTTGAATATATATATATTTTTAAGTGAATATTTTTTACTCAAATCTTTGCTTTGGGGGGTCCCTGGAACAACATATTTTGAGATGGGGTCCACAGCCAAATTCATATCATTTTGGGGGTCCTTGACATGAAAGTTTGAGTTTTGTTTTAAAAAAACTGTTAGGATTTAGAAGACATTTGTAGAATCCCCAGAAGCAAAGATTTGAAAATGTTGCTTTAAAAAATATTTATTCAAATTGTCTGCGATTTTTCAAAAATAGCCCAAAGAAATATAAAAATGACACAAACACGTTCCCGGTCTTAATGGGTTAAGGGGGGGGGGGTGGTCTTCTGTTGTTGACTGGTTTGGCACACCAAGCAAAACAATTAGCACTGCAGGGTGCCCACGAACAGTCTATTTTTTCCTCCCCGTTTCATGAGTTTGTACCAAGATGCTGATGGTGAAATCTCATTAGAGTAAATGTGTAAGGCCTGGCAGTGTTTCATCGTGTGATGTAACACTGAGCCAATACTTCCTTAAACAATTGTACATTGTAGACAGGGTTCATTCAGCACAACAAAGCAGCTCCAAGATGCAGTGTCCACCTGCTGTCCACATACTTGGCTGATAACGTCACTGTTGGGCAGAAACCTTGTATTTTCCATATTTCAACTTGTTTTTTTAAATAATTAATATCATATCATAGTATTGTGCATAATTGCGCAAATAGCCAATCTACAAGCTCACAACGTGTCACATTTGAACATTTTCAACACATTGGTCAAGTCTATCTGTGGGGTTTGTAAATATTAATTAAGCAACTAAAAGCTTGTGATAAATTACTTCATTTCCTGAAACGTTTTGGACATACAAGGTTTCCGCCCGACGATGCGACGATAAGCAAACCAGCCAAGTTTGGATGTAGGTACAAAATATCAATACCTTATCCACCATTAGGACACACAGTGATAAAAAATGAAAACAATTAGCTATTATGTATAATCGCATTTCTGATGCAGATAGAAAGACTCATGTATTTAGGTTCTTTGGGATAACATGACATGTTTCTCTGTATGTCTCTGTGAATACATTTCATCTTAAAGGACAATACCAGTGGTCTGGCATGTTTATCTTATTGATTGTGACTCACTTGATAATACTGCCGACCATTTTCCAAAGCATGCGTTTGTTTGGTCTTCGAGGAAGCCAGTGTTTTCCATTCATCTCAGTGCGGTATGAAAATCAAACCTGCCAAACAGTGGGTCGGGACCAATTTCTATGGGTCCCGACCCATTAAATACCCATTTTGTTTTTGTTTTTGTTTAGTTAAAAACTAATTCAAATGTTTTTTAGTTTTTTTATTCCATAAAAAAAAATGTATGGAATTTATTAAAGGAGAAAAATACTCACTACACAGTGAAAATAGCCGATCTACAAGCTCACAACACGTTGCAATAGCCGATCTACTAGCTCACAACACATCGCGATGCAACGTGTTGTGAGCTTGTAGATCGGCTATTTTCACTAGTTTGGGTCCCGGGGAGACATCATATTTCTCTTTTGGGTCTCCAGCTAAAAAGTTTGTGAACCACTGTTCTAACACACTAACAACACCACTATGCTGTTCTGTTCTGTCAACTTCTGTTATTGTTGCCTTTTAATGCATTTTAGCATGCAGATTGATTTGAAAAGTCGAGCTGAAAATAGTCCCTGGATAAAAGCTTGATTTACATATGCAATTCAAACGTCCATGTATTCTTAATGGCTCAGTGATGTTTAGCCAATATTGACTCAATTATTCAGGTAAGTTCAGTAACATTCTAATGACTTTGGAGAAAATGTAAACAAATGCAAACTAAAACAAAATTTAAGCCATTAGCGGGAAATGGTTTATGTAGAATGTATTGCTGAAGCTGTGATTAGCCAGTAATTGTATTGGTGGTATGTTCTTTAAGCTCCAAATTCAAAGACTTCCAATGCGTCATGCTGACGGGCTTTAATGATTGATATTTATAGGCCTACTTATGTACAGTGCTGAGAAGGATTCCATAAAGTTTGAGTCAATAGAAGATGCTATTGAGATGTAACTACTCTCATTCTACTGTACGCACCCAAATATCCATCAATTATCATTATTTTACGCCATCTTTGGGCAAGTCCTGTTTGAACGCCCATAGCCAAGTGCAAATGGAGATCGAACGCTTTATATTGCCAAGAGGGAGGAAGTACTGAGGGCTTTATCCCCCATTATAAAGGCCCAGAACAGCACCTGCTAACACACATCCCCACAGGACGGCTAAATCCACCACACCAACAGCATCACACAACTCTGAAATACTATGGACCCCAGAGAGAGACACAACAAGAAAGATGGCAAAAGATAGAGGTGTTGGGTGGTGGTAGTAATGGTTATTTGCTGTGTGTGTGTGTGTGTGTGTGTGTGTGTGTGTGTGTGTGTGTGTGTGTGTGTGTGTGTGTGTGTGTGTGTGTGTGTGTGTGTGTGTGTGTGTGTGTGTGTGTGTGTGTGTGGGGGGGGTGGTGTGAGGATAGATAGTGTATCTTAGATCACAGTGAAAGAGGGAGGATATGAGAGGGAGGAACACTTCAAAGCGAAGAGAATGGGCAATGTTGCTGAAACATGTGCATGTGTGTATATATAAATATATACACACACTGACACACACACACACACACACACACACACACACACACACACACACACACACACAGAACTGATCTTCTAATAGAGGGAACTTCACAGACCCCCCCCCCCCCCCCCCAACAGCCCATGTGTCGGACACGGTGTGAGGGCACGGTGACTGCAATGGTACACGTGTGGGTCTGTCTCCCTGTTATGCCCTCAGAACAGCAGTCGCGGTGAGTCATTTGTTAGCATGGAAACGTGTGAAGGGTGCGTGCCTGCTCGCGCGTGAGTGTGCGCGTGAGTGTGCGCGTGAGTGTGCGTGCGTGTGCGTGCGTGCGTGCGTGCGTGCGTGCGTGCGTGCGTGCGTGCGTGCGTGCGTGCGTGCGTGTGTGTGTGTGTGTGTGTGTGCGCTCGCGCGCGCGTGCGTGCGTGTGTGGGGGGGTAAATATGGATTTATGTCGAGGAGCAGGCCGCACCATCAAAGCATTGCACCCTCACACCAATGGTGGAGTTCAATAAGCTGGATAGATGAAAGCTAATGAAAGACAAACATGGGATGGGTGTGCATGGGGGGGGGCTGGGTAGGTGTTTTGGGGGGGGGGGGGGGGGGGTGGAGGTGGGTGGAGGCAGTGAGTGAGGCAGGGAGGGAATGGGTGAGAGAAGGGGAAGGAGGAAGGGAGGGACAGAAGGAAGGGGGAAGATGAGACAGATGAGACGGTGAGGGATACACGCGATGGAAGACGTTGTCTGGTGTGGTCCATTCAAGCCACGGGATGCAGCAGTAGTCAATAGTGGGAGATGAAAGGGATCCTGCTATGGACGCTGTGTGGTCTCGGGGAGCAGTGTGTGTGTGTGTGTGTGTGTGGGTGGGTGTGTCTCTTTGTGTGTGCATGCTCGTGCCTGCATGTGGACAGTGGAGTGATGTTTGTGCCAAGTCGTCCCATTGCGTTCCTGTGCCATAGCTGTCGATACATAGCCGGGAACACATGTATCCAGGCCTCCGGGCTCCACAGATTACAGATGCTTCCTGCAGGGTCCCATAGGTAACCGGTACAATATGTTCCAATCAAGCATCCTCAGATCATACCTGGAGCCTGAATTATGTTTAGTCAGACGAGGGAGTACGCGTGGCAAAAATAGCCGATGTATAGGCTAACAACGTGTCGCATTGCGACGCGTTGAGAGCTTGTAGATCGTATTTTTTCCCGACGTACGACTCCTAAATTAAGCATGGCAAGCAAAGTACTACAACTACTGTACAGGGATACACGTCATTGCTGTGTGTGCACGTCAGGAAGATGTGACGGGAAGGTAATGAACAGCCTCTGTCATGTGAACAAGTTGATAATAACACCGACACACTTCATGCCTTTATTGAAGGTAACATGTCATATAGGTATTGGTGGCGGCATTACACGTCTTCTTTTAAGTGCAAATGGCTCCGTACTTAAGGGTACCGCACACCTAACGACTTACACGCCCATGTTGATAATGACATCCCTGCGCTATAAAGTAATGTATTGTTTGGCAGATGGCGCAGTGGTGTTTTTGTGAGTGAATAATGCATGTATTTCAGCATCGGCTGAGCTAATGGTACACAGGCAGTCATTAGCTATTTCTGGCTAGGTTTCAGGCTTTGGCCCACAAGCCCTTAAGTGTACATGTCATTGACGAGTCAAATCCACCCTGCACTTCACCGCTGAAAGAAACCCCTTGTATGTGTGTCTCTCTCTCTCTCCCACCTACTCTCTCGATCTCCTTTTCGTCTCTCTCTCTCTCTCTCTCTCTCTCTCTCTCTCTCTCTCTCTCTGTTTCTCTCTGCCGCTCTGTCTTTGCTAAATATATTCTAAACCTGAGTGAATGAGAATGTAGATCATAATCTGGCTAGTCTTTAAGCCTGTATTGCTCACACAAATGAGGCAAGTCTCCTTACACCCTCGCTTGCTTGCCGACTCCTCAGTAAACTGCTGATTGTGTCAAAATGTGTTCTGGGCAGAGCTGGGGAGAAAGGGTGAAGGCAACACCTGTAGAGAAACAACGGTGGTTGGTTTGAACAAAATGGATTTGTTCTCAGTCTCCTTTTGTTTCTCAATATTCTCTCCTGTCTCTTGCTCTCTATATTATATGGTGCACCGAAAATGGAGAAATTGCTTTTTCCTCCACTGACTTGAAACAACGTTGGCATTGAGCAAGGTAAATGCTGGTCAAACAGTGCAGTTATACGCTGACTAGAGTAAATGGGTAAGTGGATCAGTAGGTTGTTGTTTTTGTTTTGTTTTAATTGGTTTGGTTTGGTTTGGAGTTTAGCTTGGTTTGGCTCGATTCCAGCTGGCTTGGTGTAGTTTGGTCTCATTTGTCTTTCTTTGCTTTGTTATGTTTTGTTTTGCTTTGCTTTGGCTCAGCACAGTGTGGAAGTGTGTGTTTTGCCAAAATACAGTCAAGTATGTACAGTAGGTGTGCAGGAAGTGTGACAGGGGAAACGTACAAGTAAGTGTTTCTTGAGCTTTGTTGGTCGAATTGCTCCTGTGAGCCCCATGTAGGACTTTAAATGTTTCAAATGAATGGCTGGACAGAGACAGAACGGAACATGACAGCACTTCATCACACAAAGAAAATGGCCTTTATCTCTGCTGGCCTGAGCAGCATGACAGATAAAAAAATATATAATACAAATTCTGAATACAGACGCTGAGAAGTTCAATATACTTGAGCTCAATTTAGGTCACTTGAAGTCCATTCAGCATGGCAGCGCACAAAAAGGCCAATCACAGTTAGCAGTGTGTCTCATAGAAGTGCCAGCCTCTAATTGGAGAGATCAGACCATCTCTGTGTATTAATGTATAACTAATTACCTGACCAGAGGTATTATTGCTGCTAGTGTGCAGGTAAGCTATGCTGGCTGGGTCACTGCCTCCGCACAAGCCTTTATCTCTACTCATTACCGCACATAATGAAGTTATGCTTTCTCTCTCTCTCTCTCTCTCTCTCTCTCGTTCTCTCTCTTTTTCTCTCAGATGTCCTCCTGGTCCAGAGCTGGATCACTGAGCTGTGGTTCTGTGAAATGTCCCTGCATCTGCTAATGGCCTTTCCTACAAAGTGCTTGGTTGCCAGGCGTGCTTCCAGTCTTCGTTTTTATGGCATGGCTCTGCAGGAGCATAGCCGTCTGTTAGAAGGTCAGTCTGTGTGTGTGTGTCACTATCTGTTTGTCTGTCTGTCTGTATGTCTGTATGTCTGTCTGTCTGTTTGTAACCTCACAAACCACTGGACTGATCAGCACCAAACGTCTTGTGCACGCTGTCAATAGGCTTACTTAGTACATCCACTATTTATTTCCTCATAGTTTTCTTACATTTTATAATGGAAGTCAATGGGGCTGTGATCAGGCTGAAACCTTGCCCACATTTCGAGTCATACACGTTATAGATGATTGATGTCACAGGACGGCCACATGAAGTCTGACATCCACATTGGAGCCAGCCACGCTGTTGCTGATCCCACGTGGATCCCGAGATCCATATCATTCAATTTTCTTTTGCATTTTGTTTCCTCTTTTTTCACCCTTTTCTGCAATAGCTAGCAGTCTCTGCAATATAGCTGCCTACCATTCTGCACAGTAAAATCCTGAGAGTTTATTTAACTCTGAGTGTACACCAGATGTAACCAAATGTTACCAATTTGCTTACATTTGTACAATCTCAGAGTTACAAATTACTTTATTTTCTTTTGTGGACAAACAAACAGAGAATTTCTTTCGACAGATGATGCAAACATTTTTTTGACAAGACATACAATAGACATTACAAGGACATTCTTAAACCAATAACTACATTACGGACGATTATAACAAGACAAGACATACCATACACATCATACAAATGGACAAAACAAACAAAACACAAGGAAAAAGAGAAAAAAAAGAAAATACAAAGACAACAACAAAGGAAACAACAAAAATACAGTGCACAGAAGCCTACCGCCAGCAGTCAACCTCAGTCCTACCCCAGACAAATCTAACCCAAGTCCCTAAAAGGTAGTTGAAGCTCACATAGCGAGCCGGAAACGTCACCCAAGACATGAAGCGTGTAAATGATAATATCCCCATTTTAAATCATATTTTTTACCTCTGTATATTTGAGATCCTTCCTGTAATGACCACACTGTGTTTAATGTGTACTTGCTATGTCTGCCATATATGATGCTTTAATGAATTTGGTTATCAATTTCAAAATCAATTACCGCGGGGGGAGGATGACAGAGTGCGCCACTAATTCGGCTGCTGTGGAAGGTGGCTGGTCGGATCACATTGTAAGAAGGTGGATCATTGTCAGCGGGGCTCCTGGAAGGCATAGGCACGTGATTTAGAGGCGTTGACAGGCCTATGACATCATTTACACAGCAGTAACAGTTATTAGACTAAATGTTCATGGCATCACAGATTGCCTATTAAGAGAAGAATGGTGTGCTTTATTGTTATGTTGCTGCATGTGTGAGCATTTGTGAGTTTTGCTGGCTCCGGGCCAGGGAACCTGTTATTTGGGCTCCCTCTCTCTCTCTCTCTCTCTCTCTCTCTCTCTCTGTGTCTCAGCCGCCAGGCATTTGAGAACTGCGGTACTTTTACACATAGTTAAACCCTGAACAGTCCAAAACTCAGCCTGGAGCATGGGGCCATGAAACACATGGCATCAGGATAACATGACTGCCATCTGCTGGTTGTATGTGGGGAAATGCATGACGTAGCCTACACTCATAAGGAGAGAGAGAGAGAGAGAGAGAGAGAGAGAGAGAGAGAGAGAGAGAGAGAGAGAGAGAGAGAGAGAGAGAGAGAGAGAGAGAGAGAGAGAGAGAGAGAGAGAGAGAGAGAGAGAGAGAGAGAGAGAGAGAGAGAGAGAGAGAGAGAGAGAGAGAGAAAAGAGAGAGAGAGAGAGAGAGAGAGACCATAAGAGCAGGACCGATCTCACTTTACAGAATTCATATTCATCACCGCTGACATCTGAAGAGATTAGTGTCAGGACCTTAAAGGCTCCTGTCAGTCACCCCCGCACACTTTGTTCATCGTATCAGATGCCAGTATCATTTGAATATCACAAGGCTTTTCAGATGCCCTGCCCACTAAAGAAAAGATAAACTTCTATGTATACGTCTCAAGTTAAGTAAAGAAACAAGGGGAAAAAATGCCTCAGAGGCATTGCCCGTCTGTATCTATCCACCTACCTATCTACCTACCTCAGGGTTGCCAGATCTGCTTATTATAATTTCCCCGCAAGATATTATTTGAAAATAGCCGATCTGCAAGCTCACAACGCGTCGCGATGCGACGCGTTGTGAGCTTGTAGATCTGCTATTTTCAAATAGCTGATGTATATCTTAAAGTGCTCAGGTGGCCCATACAGTAGTCGCTTCTTTTGGGCTGGTTTTCCTAGACCTGGTTGCTTGTTTCTCTAACAGAATCTGGCAACACTGACCTACCTACCTGTCTGTCCATCTATCTGTCTATCCGTCCATCCATCCGTCTGTCTGTCTGTCTTTCAGGATTTGTGTCGTGTGTTGTAGAAGGCGGATACGTTGGGCGCTCTGAACACATTTTGAGAGTACAATGCACATAGCCAAAGGATGTGATCTGCTTAGCTTCGTTGTGGAAAGGCCAAGTGTAGCTTTGCCCTGAAACTTTCTTTATCATTTAAAATGGAGGAAAAAAAGAGAGAAAAGAAAACCCAGAGCACACTGTGGTACGAAAAGAAAAAAAAACAGAGAGAAAGAAAGAAAAAGAAAAGAAACACAGGGCAGAGGCTAGATGTTCCCCTCAGCTAAATATGCAACTCCCCCTGGGCATTGTTGAAAAGCACTGGACCAAGAATGAGTATTTGCCCTCCTCGTTCCGAACAAAACCTGGGTCTTCGCTTCTTTGCTTTGCCTTAGGAGAGCCTAACCAAAGGAGGGGCGTTGACCAAGGGAAGAGAGAGAGAGGGAGGGAGGGGAAAGGAAGATGGAGAGAGAGAGAGAGGGAGGGAGAGAGAAATGGTAAGAGGATGAGGGAGGGTGGGTGGGTGGGTGGCTGGGGTGCAGCTCTCGAACCTTCATTTACCCTGTCAGGCCTCCTAGCAGGGGATAGTGTTCAGGATCTATTGATCACAACTCAGTGGAGCAGTAATCCTGCAGACTTGATTGATTCCGACTGTTGCCTAGGCCTCAGTGCACAGCCCAATCCTCCCTCAGTCTCTACTATACTTTTCTGCCGGCCCTTCCTCGCCTTCTCCTCCTCTTTTCCATCACCTCTCCCTCGCCTCGCCGTGCCCTCCCCACCATCTCTCATAAAGCATTGATATGCATGACGGCCAGAGGGGCCCCTGCGAAGGGAGGCGACAGGGGGAGAGAGAGAGAGAGGTGGAGTGGGAGGGGGCGAGTAAGGGTATTAAGTGTGTGTACATTGCAACAGGAAATAGCCGCCTAGGTGACTGCTGCCTTGACAGAAGGCAGGACCTCGAGGTGTCTACGAGCTGCCTGCCCATGCAGCCCCCCTCCTCCCTCCCTCCTCCCTCCCTCCCTCCACACACACCATCTAAACTCTTTCATTTTCACTCCCCTGTCTCAACTCACTGTACTGTATAAAGAAATGCTGACTAATCAGCCTCACAGTGGCTGTGTGTGTGTGTGTGTGTTGAGGCTGGTCAGTGGTACAGAAGTGTTCTTTACAGCCATCACAAACTACCGTATACTGCAGCGTGGAAGGAACCAAGAGTTTTTTTTTTGCTATAAACAGTGCCTCCTGCTTCCATTTCTCTCCTCCTTGTCTGCGTACATCTGTTCATGGTGAGCGATGACTTTGTGAAACTGAGATTTAAAAAAAACAACTTCTTTAGACCAGTGGTTCTCAAACTTTTTCGTGCCAAGGACCCCCAAATAGACACTTATTAGCCCGCGGACCCCCATTTGAAAAGATAAGCCAGGGACCCCCATAATAGAAGATTTGTACGGCTCTCTAGCAGTGATTTTCAACCATTTTAATTTCAAGGACCCCCAGTTTGACATAAATTAGGCTACGGACCCCCATTTAATGGCATGTATGTCTCTGGGACCCCAATTTATATTGTAAAATAAATGTTAATTTAACTCAGAGTGTACAAATGGAACCAAATGGACCCGTTAGGGTCCATTTGGTTCCATTTGTACACTCTCAGAGTTACAGACCCATAAAAGTCCATTTGGTCCCTGTCCATCATTTAGCTGGGGACCCCCTGGAACCCCCTCAAGTACCCCTGGGGGTCCCCGGACCCCACTTTGCGAACCAATGCTTTAGACTACCGAGTGATTGGCCGGAACCATACTTAAAATGTGTGTGTGGGACATAGAGGAACGTCTATCTAAAATGTATCTACCGTATCTAAACAATGGAAAAAGTCATTACATTTGTGGTAACGGGGAATATATACTTCCTATGTATATATGCTGAATTATATAATAAGTAAAGTGTATCCTTGTTACAACAAAACAGATGAAAAATGTATCGATGGTTTGGGATCTTTCTCCTCCATCTTTCTTATTTTGGTTTAACATTGAACTGATTGAATTACAGCTATGAAAACACTCCATCGGTCTGAACGATTTATATTCTGAGCGGTATAGATTATGGAGTTTCCACTTGCTTTTTTCTTCCTAAGTATACTTTCGGCGATACCATATACTTTCATTGCGTTCCGCCCTCTATATTCTCTGCATTATTGTGTCATTCTAGGCGATAAGTTTTCATCCGGAATCTGTTATAAGACCCTATAGGAGGATTTCATGCTGTGAGGGACTCGGTTTGAAAATTAACTGTATCATCCATGGCAGTGAGTGAAGACGCGGGGCCCATTCGCTATCAGCAGGCATGAGAGGACAAACTTGATCAAACGGGTGGATCGGGTGCATTTAAGCCATTAAGACCAGGAGCGTGTCTGTGTGTCATTTTACGATTACTTTGGGCTATTCAAAAATAGCAGATCTACAAGCTCATAGCGCGGCACCGAGTGCCGCGCCATGAGCTTGTAGATCTGCTATTTTTGAGAAATCGTGAAAATTTGTGAAAATCTTTGAATATATTTATTTTTTAAAGCGAACATTTTAACTCAAATCTTGGCTTCTGGGGGTCCCTGGAACTACATATTTTGAGGTCCGTGGCCAAATACATATCATTTTGGGAGGTCCTTGACATGAAAAAAGTTTGAGAATCTCTGATATTATAGCAAAATACTTTTTTTTTTTTTTAAACTGTTAGAATTTAGAAGACATTTGTAGAATCCCCCAGAAGCAAAGATTTGAGTTACAAATTCTCGCTTCAAAAAATACATATATTCAAAGATTTTCACGAATGTTCACGATTTTTCAAAAAATAGCAGATCTACAAGCTCATAGTGCGGCACTCGGTGCCGCGCTATGAGCTTGTATATCTGCTATTTTTTCATAGCCAAATAAATCTAAAAATGACACAGATGCGTTCCCGGTCTTAATGGGTTAAGCATATTATTATAAGTCTGCCCTAAGCACATTATGCAGGGGTGCAAATCTGCCTGCATGCGTTTTATTTAATCGGCTTTTGGCCTCGATAACAATGTGTACCTATTTATCTGTGTTTGTGTAATGGCGGCTACGAGCCCGCGCCACCAGGACGACCCACGAGCGTTTCGGGAGCCCTCTGATGGTGTCTGGGACCACTTTTCAGGGGCCCTGACAGCTGCAGAGGGAGCTGGCTCAATCCTGACGTCGTTCTCCCTGGCAGTGGCCTGTGCCAGGAACGGGGCCTGGCACGGCCCAGCCCCTGTCACACACTACAGAGAGGGGGCACCCGGCATCGGATATTCAGACTCAGACACCGTAGACATGCACCACAGACTCAGACACCATAAAATTGTCAGTGTTAATTTAACTCTGCAGAGTGCATGACCCAATACGCCAGTGTTTCTCAAAGTGTTTGCCGTGACGCAAGTCCAGGGGTGCCGCAGAATACTTCAATAATATTTGGAATTCATCAATATCACTTCAGTTTAACCACTTGACCCTCTCTATGTTTAGCAAAACGGACCCGTGTTGCATTGTAGTTGGTGCGTTCTTTTTCAATCTAAACCAAATCTCTTTGCTAAAAATAGCAGATCTACAAGCTCACAACGCGGCGCGTTGCAACACATTGTGAGTTTGTAGATGCTATTTTTGGCGAATATTCCGCCCAGAATAGGGATGCTGGGGTTCAAATGGTTAAATGTAAAGTTTAAAGTTATTTTCAATCTGTCCTAACGTCAAGTTTTCCTTGTGACATACTGTATCTTTAGGGGAAAGGTTGTCATTATTTACAAACCGTTATATGACATAAATATAAGGTTTTATAATGTAACAATGTAATTCAGGGGTGCCGTGGATAAAAACATATATTTTCAGGGGTGCCCTGAGCCTAAAATGTTTGAGAACCACTGCCTTAGGGGTCCATTTGGGTCCCTTAGACAACACTCTTATGAGTTAAATTAAGTATAGTTTGTGGATCAAGAAGAGCAGGAAACGAGATTGACAGACATGGTTGTAAAGTCATCAGCTCTCGAGAAAATATTTTCTATATTACCGACAAAATGGTGTCAGAGAATCCATTTTATGACTGGAGAGACCAATTAATTGTTCTGCAGTACAGTAAGACTAGGGCATTACATGTTGCCCTTGTCATAAGAGGTTTCTAAAGTATGATTGAACCTGGGTTTAGCTAATGTTGAGTTTAATTAACATGTACGGTCTGAATGGTGGCACTGCTTATGAGAGTAGCTCTAAAGACCTATACTAAAACAGGCTTAATCATTCTGAAGACATAACTCATTTGGCTTGGTTGATAGTTCCCATATGCGACGAACGTTCCATTTTCCTGACATAGTTTCTGAGTGTAATGACACTCTATTAAAAAGCAATATGCAATGACTTTCTTGAATCATTAAGGCCTTTTCAACATTAAACCGTGCACCAGTTTCCCGATCAAGGATGCCTTTTCATCCAAGCCATTCAAGCCTGTTGAGCTGTTCAGTCAGTCAGTCAGTCAGTCAGTCAGTCTGACTGACAGTAATTCTGTTCTAATCCTGTTTGTGTTTACGAATCATGGAGAAGGAATTTGGTCCTTCGGTCCAACTGCTTGCACACTTTCTAACTCTAACCCCGGGATAAAGGAAGATATTCCTGAGCACAACTTTTCTCTCCCTCACCTTGACCCCAAGTTGTATTCCCTCTCCCGTTGCTTTCCACCTGACAGGCAGCTTCATCCTCAAGTTGGGTTTGAGGCCTGATTATATTGACAGCCAGACTGAGTTACTAAATCCTCAAAATCTGTCTTGGTCCTTCCTGCCTCTCTCGGTCTGTATATATTTCCCTGTATGCTTTCCTCTGGGCAGCTTTCCTTTTTTTTTTTACTCAATCCTTCTTTTCTTTTCTTTTTTTTCACCACCTCCTTCGCTCGCAATCGTTCAGTTTTCCTCTCTCTCCCTCATACAGCCCCCCAGGCCCCCCTCCTGCGCTCAGTAGGTCTGGCATTAGGGGGAATTCCAGAGAGGGATTTTCCCTGCTTTAGACCGTCAGCATGACCCTTAAAAAGTGTTTGTTGCCAAAGACACCGGCCAACTGGCTAACTCATGCCATACAGCATGAGACCGATATCCCATGTAGGTAGGCTATGTAGTTAAGATACAGGTTCAAACTATGATCTCTTTTTGTTGATGTTACTGCGCACCTAAAGTACAGTATTAGACATACACATACTGTACAGTACATTACAAAGCCTTTTCACCATCTTTATTTAAGCTCTACTCTATCTAAGCAGTCTTCAGGCGTACTGTATTTCCAATGTTGAGTTTATTAATTGTTGAGTTTGTTACAGAGTACTCTGGCTGCGCGCCAACCGGGAGCTTCACCGCTATACCCACGCATAACACAGTAAATCTGCCCCTCCTATTTCCTGTGTGCCTTTTTATCCAGCCTGCTTCCACAGGTAATGCGTTAGGCTGGGCAACACACATTACACTACCCCCTCCTAAGACTGAACACACAGTCTGCAATAACATCACTTAACAAAAACCTTGGTACCGCTACTACCGCGTACCTACAGCATAATGACAAAACAAATAATACATTTTCATACAGCAAAACAGTGTTGATTTTGAAAGCAAATGTTGATTTAGTTTTAGTCATAGTCTTTTGAATAAAATTCCATTTTGTTTTAGTCATCTGAAATGTTTTAGTTTTTGTCTAGTTTTAGTTGACTAAATATCATAAGATTTTAGTTGACTAAATGTACAGTTGATTTGGTCGACTAAATGTATTTTGGCGGTGCCTTGATGGTGTCATAATGGCTGATTTTACACTTGGTTGCATGCTGAAAATAGCCGATCTACAAGCGTGTTGTGAGCCTGTAGATCAGGCGGGTGGGCCATCTCCCCCGATGGGAAAATGTCCACCAGGGAGGGGGCAGAAGCCCTCCAAACAGTGCGACGTCGTATGGAGGTATTTTGGAGGTATTTTTGGCGTCGGAAGCCGAAAAAAGTTGCATACATATTAAGGTATACGTATATAAGGTGTATATATATATATAGCTCATAGCCTGTTACAGGCATAGATGCAACAATGTTAATTTGCTGCTCTCATGGCAGTTTCTCAATGCTGGTCTCAGGGCAGCTTATAGCCTTCTACAGGTATATAGATGCAACAATGTTAATTTGCTGCTCTGAAGGCAGTTTCTCAATGCTGCTCTCGGGGCAAACTGGACATTAGGGACATATTTCCAACTAACCCCATGTGAATGATGAATTGGTGTATTTAACATTACTATATTCACTAGTGACACTAGGATCTGGTATTTTTGGCTGGACCGCAAAAGCATGGCCAGCCCTACAAACACGAATGTCTCTGAGTCCGTCACTCACAGCTACTGGTCAGCACTGGTCATCCAATAGGCCTAAAAACAAACTAGCCAATGGGATGTAATTTATCCTAATGTGTTTGCTGCCATGGCCTCATTGGCCTGTCATTAGGTGTTGTGGTGTAGTTTTAGCCACTCTGACCTAAACTACCATGCTAGTTGCATTGGATGGTTGGAACATAATGTTAGTCGCCATGCCAAAGTGTGTTAAATACAAACAGATTTATAGAGTCCAAGTGTTTTGCATTGCTGGGCAATGTGCAAAAAAAGATGACCAGAAGCGCCGTGAAATCATGATAGTGACTTACATTGCTTGTCATATACATCAGCCAACATGGTGGATGATTTGTCTGACATCTTACAAGATGAGATGGGGACACATTCATAATGCAAAAAGTCTGTCCGCATGACATATTTTATAGAAGAACTAATGGAGGATAATGGGTAAGTCCCCATATTCCCTCTATCTGGACAAAACCACCAACACATCAGTGACTAAATCAGCTAAATCAGTGACCTTGACTTGTATGTGATATACCATTCAAAAAAAGCACAATATTGTCTGTACAATTCTGACTAGAAGTCGAGACATTTGAAGATGCTGAAGGAAATAAGTGTTTTTCAGGATTTTCAAGGATGCCATCAGATTTCTTACTCTGCCCATATCCAGTGTTCCTGTTGAGAGAGCATTGTATCTGATGACACTGCTCAAAGAGACAAGAAATGGAATGGGACTACCGCTCCTGTGTAGCCTTATGGATGTACGTGCACTGAAATTGTTGTACATCAGCAACTTTCAAACGACCTCAGTCCCCGTCAGTTGTTGAAGAGATTTGATTCATCGATTTTCTGGTAGCAACAATGGAAACATTGTACATTGCATTTGTTTCCAAGTTGTCCAGCTTTACCTGTGGCCTGCGGTCACATGTTGCAGAAGTCATACTATATAATCGGTTTTATGGTATTAATACGTTTTGGATTGGTTTGTGGTGGATGCAGGCCAACATAGATGAGATGAGACACAGAAATGATTGACTACATTTGTGCTTTTTCCTATCAGAAAAGCTTTTAGTCACTGTTGGCTAAATATTGTATGTTGCAGTAGATTTAAAAAGTTGTGGTGAATTATTAAATATAGACAGCCATCAGTCACAGATGAGGAGAGGCATTTGTCACAGTCCAACAGATCTGAGGTGATCACATTATAAACTTGAATAGTGTTACTAATTCTTATGCAAAGCTAGAGCTGTTTTTGGTGTAAGCATTCACCAAACTGGAACCCTAGTACACAGTAATATACCATTTCTTTAAAGGAAAAAGAAACATTTGACACACTTATTTTTATTAGTGATAAAACATAATATATAATGTTGTCATTCTTCAGAGATGATGAGAAAAGTATTAACTACTACAGTAAATTGTTCGCTAAAGGCTGTCCTGAAGAAATGAAGTACCTCACTGTATAACTCTGATCCACCATTCTTAAGCTTTGTCACTTTGAAAATCAATAAAAAAGAAGAAGAGCTCATGATAAAGCACACCTTGGCCATGCTCAAATAAAAAATGGCGCATTACTGTATAACTCCGCCATTGACACAATCAGAAATAACAACACATTTCCATGGTAACAGAGCTGCTAAATTCACATTAGGTTGCTTTGCTAGGCTATTGAAATCTAATGTGTGTAAGGATCTGGTACTTCAAAAATCATTTACGTATAATTATTACACAATTTTTGCACAGATTTGAGTGTGCGGAAGCTGTTTTCATTCCTTTTGCCCACTATTGGAACTGTTGCCCGCGCGACCCCACGATAAGTGGTGATGGATTGATGGATGGAGGCAAAGAAGTGTTTGTGCGTGCTTGTGTGCTTGCGGCGTGTGTGGGTGCATGTGTGTGTGCACTCGCATTACACTGGGTGTTCTCCTTTCCAGCAAATAAAGTTGGCAACTCTGATTTTATCATTTCCTCATCATTTTTCTATCAAGAAATACCAAGCCCAAATTCAGTTTCAATATTTACTTCTTTCTCTCCTTTCTGCCCTAAAAGGAGAAAGAAAATTGGTTTGTCAGAGGCTGTTGTCAATTTTCCTTCAGTCTGTTTGTTATATGCGTGGAGTGAATGATAACACCGTTTATCCTGTTATAACAATGCTTCTTTGCATGCGTGCCATGCCAATAGTTCTTGAAGAACCAACTGCTGTTATCAACGGATCCCTAGTTAAGCTAATCAGTGTGTTACAAGCACAATTGCTCCACTGCGTTATCAAAATGTACGCAAGTGAATGGAGAGGGAAAAATATACAGCAACGCAGAATGTGAGTGGTAACGCGAGATCCCTAGGGCTGCCAATATCAATGGTCAACTGTTTGTGAATTCATATGCAAATGTAAATTGTTGCTGTAGGGCAGAAACCTTGTGTTTCTATATTTGAACTATGTGTGGGATTTTGTATATTAATGCCCTACTTCGTCGTACAACAGTGTCATTAACAGACTCTTCCCATATAGAACACAGCCCAGGATGAGCAACAGTTTCACAATTACTGAGGACGGCGTGCGCAAGGTGTGGATTGGCCTTCCTAACAATGACTTCCACAGATGTAGCACCCTGTTAAGCACTGATTTATTGGGGTTGGGCATCTGCTCCATTTGCATGGGGTTAATCTCGACCTGTTAAAGAAGAGAACTCAACTCCCTCGTGGCCCCTGCAAACAGGGTTTGGTATGCAAATGACAACTTCTTCTCGCCCCCCACAAATTCAGAGAACGTTTCCCTTCCTTCAGCGCGGTAATTGTTATTGTTGCTGAAGCATGTAAAAATATAAGAAGGAGGGATGGTAAATGAGGATGGAATGAGTCTTGCTGGTGTGGTAATTTTTTTTTTTAACCCGTTAAGACCGGGAACGCATCTCTGTCATTTTTAGATTTCTTTGGCTATTCAAAAATCAGATCTACAAGCTCATAGCGCGGCACCGAGTGCCGCGCTATGAGCTTGTAGATCTGCTATTTTTGAAAAATCGTGAAAATTCGTGGCACAATCTTGGATTATATATATTTTTAAAGCAAACATTTGTAAAATATTTAGTTCCAGGAGCCCCCAGAAGTAAAGATTTGAGTTACAAATGTCCGCAAAAAAAAATATTTTTTTTTTTACATTTGCACAACTTTTCATGATTTTTCAAAAATAGCAGATCTACAAGCTCAGTGCCGCGCTATGAGCTTGTATTATTTGCTATTTTTGAATAGCCCAAACGAAATCTAAAAATGACACCGCATGATGCGTTCCCGGTCTTAAAGAGTTAAAGGCGGCACGAGGAGGAGAAGTTGTGATTCCTCAGTTCAGTAGTCGCACCCCTTTTTGAACAACAAGCAGAGCATTGTGCTTTTTTAATGCCGTCTCTGTGGAGTTAATACTTGTTATTTTCCTCTCTCTCTCTCTCTCTCAGTTCTCTCTCTCTCTCTCTCTCTCTTCCTCCTTTCCACCTCAAATTCCCAATTGTCTGTGTCTGTGTTCTTGCATCTGTAATCGCGCCGTTACCTCGTTGGGGGCCGCCTTTGGACGCTCTCTGTGTGTGTGTGAGAGTGAGTGTGTGTGGCATATATGTATATTATGTATAACCACTGATGTTTGTATGCCTGTGTGTGTGCGTGCACTCGCCTGTGTGTGTACTTTGTGGAGTTGTGCTGCTGCGGGCGTTAAGGGCGGTGAGGGTAGGGTGGTGGGGGGGGGGTCTTAGCGGCGCGCTGCATGGGTTTCAATGGGAGCCCACCACACCAGTGCTCTGCCAGTCCTTATCTCCTCCCATGCAGGAGAGCGGTGGCATCAAGCCGGTGGCTTATTAGAGAGGCAGGGAACGTGTCCCAGATGCCCCCGCACCGCGACACCCCTCTCAGCCCCCCTTTCTTGCCCCACACACACACACACACACACACACACACACACACACACACACACACACACACACACACACACACACACACACACACACACACACACACTGAGGCAAACACATACACACACTCAAAATGTTTTGCTTACTATCTTTGCGGGATGTTAAAAGTCAATTTTCATGAAAAAAAAAAATACATTCATACTTAACCTGCTGGCCCAACCTAACCCTAACTTTAACCACAACCACACAGGTTATCCCTATATCCCTAATTCTTAACACCAACCATAACCCTAAGCCCAACCCTAAATACCCCCTCCCAACCCCAAACTGAATATTTTCATTACAGTAGCTGTAACTCTAAAACGCTTTAACTATAATAAAACAAATTATAATACCCTATTGCTCATGGGGACTGCATAAAGGTCGATTTTGTTCTGGTTTTTACTCTCCTTTTGGGTACTTTTGGTCTCCACAAAGACACACACACAGCAGTACGTCTTTATTTATTACTTTAGGCCTGTGGCAGGGCCCGTGAACAGGAAGCAAGAACTATGATGCTTTCTGCTTTTGTGTTGATGAGGCAAAAACAACACGAGACAGAGACGGAGACACAGAAGCATTTTGTGTGCAACAGAGGCATTCTGTTTTGCTTTAGGGTTCTACTTAACCCATTGATACCTGGAACGCATCTGTGTCACTTTAGATTTCTTTGGCTATTCAAAAATAGCAGATCTACAAGCTCATAGCGCGGCACCGAGTGCCGCGCTACGAGCTTGTAGATCTGCTATTTTTTGAAAAATTGTGAAAATATTTTTAAAATATTTTTTTCCGATTTTTTTTTTTTTTGGATTTCGATTTTTTTAGACTAGGCCTCAGGTCTTAATGGGTTAAAATGAACATCCAACAGAGAGAAAAAAAAGTGGTAGATAGAGAGGGGAATATAAAAAGAAAATATTGCTTTTATATTGTTTTTCTTCTCTGATTATATGGTATTATCTGTCTGTTGTTGCTGCGGTGAGGTGAGGTATTGTTTGTGTGTGTGTGTGTGTGTGTGTGTGTGCGCGTGTCCGTGTGCGTGTGTGTGTGAGTGGGTGGGAGAGTGGGTGGGAGGGTTAAATGAGTGGAATCTGGACATGACAGTTACTGTATATGCGGCCTTCCTGTTGGTAATGCCTTCATTACAGAGTGGTCGTATCTCAGCCATTACACCCAGGCAGAGGGATGGTAATCATAGAATGAAAGGCCAGCACGTCCATTCAACAGCAACATCAAAGCCACTGAACACAAGCATCTATGGTTTACCTGCAATCAAACACAATCTTACTTCATCTATTTCTGCCTCTCCCCCTCTCTCTCTCTCTCCACTTATGCCGAGGTAATTTCCGAAGCCTTTTTGTCCAAAACAGTACAGGAGCCATAGGAGATGAATTTTTCATTACTGGATTCCCCCCTCCCTCCCCCCCCCCCCGGCCCAACAGTGGGGTTGTAGCGATTTGTGTGTGTGTGTGTGCGTGTGACGTACGCATGTTGCTGCACGCGCACAAACGCGCAAACTTGTCTGTTAATTCATTAAGGCCTGAGGTTTCGATTCTACAGAATGTCTTCTCAATTTTCTTTTTCATGTCAAGGACCCCAAAATGTATATGTATTTGGCCGCCGACCTCCATCTCAAAATATTTTGTTCCAGGGACCCCCAGAAGCAAAGATTTTAGTTACAAATGTTCACTTTAACAAAGATATATTCAAAGATTTGCACACATTTTCTTGATTTTTCAAAAATAGCAGATCTACAAGCTCGTAGCGCGGCACTCGGTGCCGCGCTATGAGCTTGTAGATCTGCTATTTTAGAATAGCCAAAGTGTAAAATAATGCTTTTTTAGCTCAAATCAAAAAATGACACTGATGTCTTCCAGGTCTTAATGGATTAATTCATGGCAACTGTGCGTGGGTGATGTTTGTGTGTGGGTCTGTGTGTGAGGTTCAGAGCACACACACACACACACGCGGGAGGGATAATATTATGCATTTGCATGCAATGTTTAAATGTGGGAGAATGTCATTGATTTATAACCGTGATGAAAGGTCAGTTCACCTTATTAAACAACACACAAGTATACCGCGGCGTTGTATCGGATAACCATTAGAAGCCAATCTGTCCGTTCCCACTGTGACTAGCAAAGGCGTTAAGGTCTCGCTTTAAAAAAAAACCTGCATATAGATGAGATTTAAATGAGTTTGTTTTGGGAAACATACACCGAAGAGTGCTCCTCTAAACGACCTGTTTTTCGCATTAATATGTGAAGCTTATTTCAACCCTTCAAATCTGTGGTATCGCGGTCTTGTCATGTCTTTGTCCTCTGATCGCATGGGCTTATTTTCGCACGACTGATGCAATAGCCCATAATCCTAATAGAGTCGTCCACGCGCTGACATCTTAAGTGTCTTCGAGTGTCATTTCGGTGTCGGAGACATTAAAAAACACACTCGGAGCGGATTTCATGAACTCGGGGGTTTATCTGTGCATTTTTTCTCCTCTATCTTCTAAGTCCACTCAGCAACTCCATTATGTTAACAAGGCCACTAAAAGAGACGGATAGCCAGTAAATGTAGATTCCACATGTGTCCAATCATCTTCCTGTTTAGCATGAATTACAACCCCTCCCCATTCATTCATTCTCTGTCCCTCTCTCTCTCTGTCCATCTCTCTCCTCTCTCTGTCTCATTACTGTGTCAGTCTGTGTACGCTGTTTAAACTAAAGCCTCGCAGACTGATTCCACATGCACGCTGGCTTCAACAGACAGCCATCTCCTAATAACAGGCTCCATCCACCTGTTGTTTTTAGGCATTAGCTAGCATTTGGAATGAACGACACCAGTCTGTTCCAGTGCCCACTTTTTTTCGGTGGACTGATATGATCGAGGCCTCACAGTGCTTGGCCGCGAGAGTCGAGCAGATTTGTGTGCGTGTGTGTGTGTGTGTGTGTGTGTGTGTGTGTGTGTGTGTGTGTGTGTGTGTGTGTGTGTGTGTGTGTGTGTGTGTGTGTGTGTGTGTGTGTGTGAGCCAAGCAAAACGAGGAACAAGTTTAAACACTTAAGTCATAATTCATTTTTCAAAAATATTCAAACGTTTTAAAATAACTCACAATGTGATGCGACGCGTTTCGAAAAATGTTTGTCAGATCTTGACAAAACTTCTCTTCTTTGGGGTCCCTGGCACAACATCTTTTCAAAAGGGGGTCCGTGGCTAAATACATACAGTTCTATGTATAGCAGCACTGTCATATTAAGAACCTAAGCCCATGTAGGCTTCTGTAGAGGTTCTGTACTGGTTCTTTAGCTTAGTTTAGGCACCTCTAATGGTTCCATATAGAAATATAGAGCTACATACTGTATAGAACAGTGGTTCTCAAACTTTTTCATGTCAAGGACCCCCAATTTGACACTTATTAGCCCACGGACCCCCATTTCAAAAGATATGCCAGGGACCCCCATAAGAGAAGATTTTTTACGGCTCTAGCAGTGATTCTCAACCATTTTAATTTCAAGGACCCCCAGTTTGACATGCATTAGGGCTACAGACCCCCATTTAATGGCATTTCTATCACTAGGACCGCAATTTATATTGTAAAATCTATGTCAATTTAACTCTGAGAGTGTACAAAATGGAACCAAATGGACCCGTTAGGGTCCATTTGGTTCCACTTGTACACTCTCAGAGTTACAGACCCATAAGGGTCCATTTGGTGCCTTATCTATCATTTAGCTGGGGACCCCCTGGAACTCCCTCAAGGACCCCTGGGGGTCCCCGGACCCCATTTTGAGAACCAATGGTATAGAACACCAACAGAGATGCCCCTGTTATTATGAGCCAAAGAACAACCTTTACAGCTATCTAACACCTTTTTCTTTTTTGTTTAGTGCTATGCAGCTGCATGTGTGGACAGTATATGTTCAGTACGTAGTGTGTGTGAGTGGGTGTGTAATCCTCGATGTCTTTAGCAGCGATTGGTTTTATGCTTGTACACGTATACAGTATTATATGCAGTGTATATGTATGTTTACATTTGCATATGTTTGCATGTGGCCCTGGTGGCAGCGATGCATCTGGGTTCTTATCTTTACCGCGTGTGGCATGCATGCACATGTATATGTTTGGCGCGTGTGTGTGTGTGTGTGTGTGTGTGTGTGTGTGTGTGTGTTGGCGGACGCTGGCTCGCGGAGCTACACACAATTCAAATCCTGAGTGTTCGTGGAACTCCGAGGGTGTGTGTGTTTGTGCAAACGGAACCAAAATGGACCGGTTCCATTTGTACAATCTGGAGGTTAACCCATTGATACCTGGAACGCATCTGTGTCACTTTAGATGTCTTTGGCTATTCAAAAATAGCAGATCTACAAGCTCATAGCGCGGCACCGAGTGCCGCGCTACGAGCTTGTAGATCTGCTATTTTTGAAAAATCATGAAAATATTTTTTTTATATTTTTTTCCGAAAAATTGTTAGGATTTAGATTTTTTTTAGACGCTGCCTCAGGTCTTAATGGGTTAAATGAGCACCGCCGATTTTACTGCGTTGCTCTCAGAAGCAGAAAACAGATGCAGCGTCGCTGGAGCCGGTTCTGGGGGAGCCAGACGGGAAGAAAGAAAGATGAGACAAGACAGACGGACGGACAGACAGACGGACGGGACAGACGGACCGATATGAAGGGAGAACCATCTGGACCCGGACCATCAGTCTTTCAGAGCCAGCCTCTCTGTTGGGGTGTGGAGGAGAATGGAGTGGTGAGCCTCCTCCCCATGCAGTCCGTATGGACGCTCACAGACAAGAGAAGCCTGCAGCATCATTTCTCCCTGTATGAGGCATGGGGCAATATATCGATATCATGTCCACCGTCTGGGATTTGGGATATCGTAGTATTGTGATATGGCCTATAGCGTTGTCTTTTTATGGGTTTAACGGTTAACCCATTGAGACCTGAAGCCGATTCTACATGTCTCCTATAAATCTCAACAGTTTTCTGAAAAACGTATGTTTCTATATCAGTGGTGCTCAATCTTTTTCATGTCAAGGACCCCCAAAATAATATGTATTTGGCCGCCGACCCCCATCAAAATATTTTGTTCCAGGGACCCCCAGAAGCAAAGATTTGAGTTAAAAATGTTCGCGTCAAAAATATATATATTCAAAGATTTGCACACATTTACAAAAATAGCAGATCTACAAGCTCGTAGCGCGGCACTCGGTGCCGCGCTACGAGCTTGTATATCTGCTATTTTTGAATAGCCCAAAGTGTAAAATAATGCTTTTAGCTCAAATCAAAAAATGACACAGTTCCAGGTCTTAATGGGTTAAACACTTCCTGTAAGACCTATTTCATACTTAAAATATTTTAAATGTTTTAAAAAATAATAGCTGAAATAATGGAAATAGCTTGTAGATCACATATATGTCCAAGTTTTTGATATTATCATCACACATTATCAAGATATTTGGTCAAAAACATTGTGATATTTGATTTTGTCCATATCGCCCCCCCCAGCCCTATCTCCCAGCACGGTTTTCTTTTGCCTCGTAACATTACTCGTCGACATTACGGCTAGCTAACTGAGCCAACAGCTGACCAACGAGGCCTTTTTTTAATTAGCCTATCCAGGAAACAGAAGTTCACGCGGGTCGTCGGAGCGTTCGCTCACTGTTGTTCTCGTCGGTTTGAACACAGTGAGTGAATGAGATGGAGGAAACAGGAGGGGGGCTCCAGGCAGCCTCCGGCTGTTCTGGAAGGGTGGGGAGGTGGAAGGAGAAGAGGAGGAACCAGCCGGCCCTGGAGGAACTCCAACAGGCACTCTCATCCTTTCAACTGTTGCTAAAGGATTGGGTGGTTAGTGGGATAATCCACCTCGGTGGACGCTCCAGATAGCTGCCTCCGCACGCAACGACGCAAAAGAAAAGGGAAAAAAGGAAAAAAGGAAGGGGGGGGAAAAAACGACTATACCCCCACGACACAATGAGCGTCTTAGGCACCGTGGTGCACGAGGCTTAAAGAACCAGGGCTGAACTCTGCCAAGTTATGTAAACAATTACAGGTTTGAATAGAGCGTGTGTGTGTGTGTGTGTGTGTGGGTGATGTTTATTTTTGACTGACCGGTTCGTGAAGCCTATAAACAGAGCTGTCATTTCACGCAACATCCCCTCTCACCTACATTTTCTTCAAAGGTTGTATTATTATTTTTTTCCATAAAACACAAAGACCCCGGGTTCCGATTCTATAGTCAGATTATCAACAGCGTTTCAAAAAAAAAAAAAAAAAAAAACGGTGCAGTTGTTGGCATTAGCAAATACCTTCTGGATCACCTGTGATGCTTTTCAAAGCAAATTAATTGTTTTCATCATGGCCATCTCCTCTATATGACACCTGGCTGTTGTTGTGAGCGTTTATTGTTTTAATGAAGGCTTCTTCTCTTCTCAAACCTTTCATCCACCTATTCAAAGGCTCGTCCTTGATTCGTTAGTTGTTTTCTCTCTTTTTTTTCCCATCTTTGTGCGTTCGTTCTCTGAGTTCGTTTTAACGACACCCTCGTCCAAGGGCACTAGAGGGAAGATGCTCTCCACCCTGTAGGCAGCAGATGGGAGAGATCCAGGGTGGCACCCCGCCCATTTCCACAGGGTCATCCCGACAATTAGAGCACCGCCATCAGGTGACTGCTGATGGGAAATCTCCACGAAGGGATCAAGGAATGCGGGAAGGAGCCAAGAAGCTGTGTGTGTGTGTGTGTGTGTGTGTGTGTGTGTGCGCACACACGTGTGTGTGTGCACGTTCGCCAGCCTTCATAATAACCAGGCTATACACTTGGAGCTGGCAGCAGAGATTTAGTTTAGAAGTGAACAGGAGAGCTGTCACATATCCAGAAAAGAAACACAATATAAATCTGAATTCATACATTTTTTTACATTTATTAGACGCTCTTAGAGTGACTTAGTAGGAGCTGAAGTTCAGGCTATGCATTATTGAGATTGTGAGTAAATACAGTGTCTGTGTGTTTGTTTGTTTATTTATAATGTAATTAGTTTAAGTTTGGGTCCCACAGAGACACCAAATTTCCATTTTGAGTTTTGACCTGGCTGAAAAGGTTTGGGAACCGCTGCATTAGAATGCTCTTACGTCGAAATAACCATTTTGTGATGAACCTTTTTTGCCCGTTTTGTAAAGGCCAGGTTGCGAGACGATCAGTTCAACAAGTTGGACGGCAAATTGAAAAATAGAAGAAGGCTTTCAAGAGAACTCAGCACACAGCTCAGTATCTGTTGACTATACGGAACACACGCACACGCCCGTTATATTGTCTTTCGTACGTCATTTACGGCTCAGTTGCACATGTTTCCACAAAATATGTATGTCCTAAATAGATATGCCAATTATCCTAATGGAAACCATGAAGGCGTGACCACTTCAATTAGCCAGCCTGTCCCTATTTCATTTTTTCCCCGCAACACCTCACAGAGTTTGGTGATGAAACACAATGCATCGTGCCGGTTATATGTTGCCCATTCCGCCCCTGGAAATTGAACGCCCCCCCCCCCACCCCCCTCCTCCCTAAGATGGATCTGACACCACAACATGGGTGATGCAAAGCCTGAGTTATACTGTTGTTGCAGGGCGGGTGTCTCGAACAGGGTTGCCAGATCTGGTTATTATAATTTCCCCGCAAGATTTCATTTGAAAATAGCCGATCGACAAGCTCACAACGCGTCGCATCGCGACGCGTTGTGAGCTTGTAGATCTGCTATTTTCAAATAGATGATGTATATGCTACAGTGCTCGTGTGGCCCATAGTCGCTTCTTTTGGGCTGGTTTTCCTAGACCTGGTTGCTTGTTTCTCTCACATAATCTGGCAACACCGGTCGCGAACCAAAAAACTGCCGATCTACAAGCTCACCATGCGCCGCAGAGAGAGCGACGCACGGCGAACGTGTAGATCGGGTATTTACGCTGCGAGCAACTACGCGTAGAGAGGCAATATCAGGCATTAACCAGCATGCGTTGCTTCCACTCTTACAGGCATCAAATTAGAATATAGGCTGTTTGGCAAATGCAGCGGGGGGGGGGGGTGTAGCGCATAATCTGAAACATGTTGGTGCTGGTATAATTGGAAGGAAAGTTATACGTGAATGAAACGCTGTGTATCCACCAGGGTTTCCGTGTTTGCCTCAGTGTGCGAGAAGGTCACGGTCTGTTGGGCCGGCACATATTGGTACATGTTACCAAGTCTCTCCTTTAGCGAGCCGTGTGTTCACACGGGCGTGTGTGTGTGTGTGTGTGTGTGTGTATGAGTCCGTGCCTATGAGATGTTATATACTATAGCATGTATGTTCATTGCATCTGCAGACGTGTGTGTGTGCATGCGTGCATGCAACACATAAGCGTGAAGATATATAGGCCTTCATACAGTAGCCTATAGGATTATGCAGTGGTGGGAAAAGTGCTCAAATGTTTTACTTAAGTAAAAGTATCAATACTGCCATGTGGAGGTACTGTTACAAGTAAAAGTCCGGAATGAAAAATGTACTTGAGTAAAAGTCTGCT
>NC_139957.1:28357028-28442028 GCF_963454915.1 Gymnoscopelus microlampas
GTGCTAAACTAAAATCAGCTGCTCTGGCATTCTGTGCTCTATTTGGGAGGCTTGTGTTTTTTTTTAAGGGGAAAAAACGAGATTTGGCTCCCCGCCCATTTCCATTCTCCTCCTCCCCGCAAGCCGACGGGCCATTATGACTGTCAGTCATTTTCCGACATAAAGGGGCTCATTTGAAAAGGCTCAATGCAAATCTCATATCTTACATGAAACAGTCTTGATTTATTTCTCCCCGAGCTTTTCTTCCTAAGTCTTCAAACAACCTCCCCAAAGCACCCCCCACCCCACCCTACCCCACCCTACACCCACCACCTCCCTCCCTCCCTCCCTCCCTCCCCCTCTCCGTCCTGACTGGAATCAACGCCTTTCAACATCCAGTCAAAGGAATCGGGAAGTTCTCTATGGACGGCTGCTGCCGCCCCCCCCCAGCAACCCCCCCCCCCCCCCCCAACCCCCCAACACACACACAAACACACACACACCCCTTTTACTGTTTCCTGCAGTCGATATCTGCCCGCAGCAGGTGCCGAGCCTGCCGCAATGATAGCAGTGATATTGAAGGGGAAAAAAAATATTTTTAAAAAGTATTGGGAACTTCATTTAGGCTCTCCTGTCATTCATGTGTTATTCCGGGCGGAAAAACGGATAACACACCTTATTAGTGGTATCGTGTGTGCGTGTGTGTGCGTGCGTGTGTGTGTGTGTGTGTGTGTGTGTGTGTGTGTGTGTGTGTGTGTGTGCGCGCGCGAGTTTTGTGAATGCTTATTTCTCTTTTCTGTGCAAGCTCTGAAAGATCTAACAGTACTGTAGTGGTCCCAGTATCTCCTATTGCACAAACCACTGAGACAGAATGAATGCATTCAGTCCTTTAAAGTCTGGCTGCGTGTGTGTGTGTGTGCGCGCGCCTGTCTGTCTCACAGACGAGCAGTGTGTATAGCTGTATATTTCCCTGTGATGTAGGTAAACCTCTCCCTCAAACAGGGGTGTTTGCACGCCCATCAGCAGCTTGCCTATGCAGCCTTGATTGCATGTGCTCAGCAGACATGCTGTCTCAAACTGGCTTCACGGGGAGGCAGAGATGCATTGCATCCTGCAGGGCCACACACAGACACAGACACACACATGCACACACACGCGCACGCACACACACACACACGCACCCACACACATACACGTTTGTATTACCATACTTGTGAGGACGTCAACATTTTAGGAAGCCAATTTTATGATTGATTCCTGATTTCTTTGGGGCGTTTTTAAGCGCAAGTCTAAAGCCGGAAAATAGCAGATCTACAAGCTCACAACGTGTCGCGCTGCGACACGTTGTGAGCTCGTAGATCGGCTATTTTCCAGTGTTTGACATCGCCGTACAACTAAGTATAAAATAGGGGGAAAATCGAACCCCAAGCCCCCTAAACCTAACCTCTGAAGGTCTCATCCTAAACCTAACCCCAACCTGAATCTTTTTCTAATTGTAAACGTATCTCTAAAAATCTTTTTTCAACCATAAAATAACAAGAAAATGGTCCTCACAACATATATGTCTCATTTTCTACAATACTTGTGGGGATGTTTGGTCCTCACAAGTGTAGTAATACAAACACACACACACACACACTCTCACACACATACACGCACACACATATACACACACACGCACACATCGGTGCCAGACGAAGGCACTGAAAGCCACCGGCGAGGCAGCTGTGACCTTGCGAACAGAAGCTTGGACTCGCCGCCAAAAAAACCTCACCCTTCTTCCCCATGGTGCGGTCCAGTGTGCCAGCAACACCAGGTGCCCCTCCAGAAGTGATTGTGGAGGCCAGAATGGAGAGAGAGAGAGAGAGAGAGAGGTGGTGCGCTGCCAGCCCGAGGGTGTTTTACATCAGAATCAAAAGCACCATAAAAGACGATAATATTGACTGATTTCTTTTGCTGCGCCTTGCCGCGATTGCCAGGCTCCTTCGGTGGAAGTTGGGCATCTGTTGACTCAACGGTACCTCTGGCGACGTGTTTTTGGATGAAGCATGAGAGTAGCACTGTATTGTACTGCAGTAGGCTTTCAGATTCTGTTTCATTCTTGGTATTAACCCATTGAGACCTGAGGCCGCTTCTAAACATTTTCAAAATCCTAAAAAAAAAATCGAAAAAAAAAAAAATATATATATTTTTTACGATTTTTCAAAAATAGCAGATCTACAAGCTCATAGCGCGGCACTCGGTGCCGCGCTATGAGCTTGTATATCTGCTATTTTTGAATAGCCAAAGACATCTAAAGTGACACAGATGCGTTCCAGGTATCAATGGGTTAAGCTTGTTCAACCGTTGAATCATTTTTTTCTTAAAGCTTCGATACGTAATTTTTCATGTCCTCCCGACAAAGAGAGGCAATTGCGCCACTGTAACACCCGGGATTCGAACCTGGGTTCTTCCACGTGGGAAATCAAACATCTCCTCGTCCAAGAGGGAATCTCCGTTAGGCCTGGGTAGATATTTGGCTCATGAGCTTCAAGCAGGGCTACTTGTCAACCTGGTGGTTGACAAGTAGCCCTGGGTCTTAAGTTCCTCAATAGAAGAGCAGGGAGGTCACCTCCAACCACGGCAGATGTGCTCTTTATATTGTATTAGCATACTCTACCATACAGTTTGTTTAAAATGTGTATTTGTTCAAATAAGTCTTGAATTACAAAAAAAAAGAGGAAAGAAGAAATTACATGAGTTTCTCAATTGAGGATACAACTCAATCCTCAATTATTTATAGTTTTTGACAGACTTGTTCCCATAGCCGACTGTGAGAGTGACAAAATGACTCTAATTTAGAACTTGCATTCCACAGATCCAGCCTTGAGATCTCCATAATCAGCAGACCCCCCACAGTGAACAGATTATCAAAGTACGCATGTACCGAGTCATCTCTCACCACAGAGTCCTCCAGGCTAAGGGGGAAAACACGCATACATCAAGTGAAACATTGCAGAACATAATTAGCTACCTTATCCCAGTGGTCATTGGAACCTTAAAATCAATAGCAACATTAGTGAAACAGCAGAGAAACAGTGTGCCGCTGCCTCAATGCGTGCTTATGGAGAACAGGTCTGTAACACATATTGTGCTGCTGTTGTTCATTCGATCACCACATTTCCCCCCGATTATAAACAGAGTTATTGCTGTTAATGCACACGGTAAAGTCCTCAGTGTTAATTTAACTCTAGGCCTACGGGTCCATTTGGTTACATTAAGTGCACTGTCAGTTACATTAAAAGAAAACTGTGCTTATTTTCAACCTAGATCCCATTGTTCTGATGTGAGGAGATCAATAATGTAGTGTGGCAAAAAATACCCTATATTATCTTCTCCACTATGTGGCAGTGTTGATTTTGGCGACTAAAACTATGGAGAAAAATGTTCGCCGACTACCTTTTTTCACTGACGAAAACGAAATAAAAACTAAATGAAAACTAAGCTATGATTACTAAACTAAGACTAAACATATGGACAATTTCGTCAACAAATAAAAACTAGACTAAAATGTTGGTGATGGACGAGTGGAGAAGAGATCCAGTAGAACTAAAAGACATTTTATGTGTGGTTGCTCTCGGGTGTTGAGCTCTGAAAATAGCAGATCTACAAGCTCACAACGAGTCGCGTTGTGAGCTTGTAGATCTGCTATTTTCAGCATGCAACCAAGTGTAAAATCAGCCATTACGACGCCATCTAGGCTCGCCAAAATACAATTTAGTCGGCTATCAACTGTAGATTTAGTCGACTATAATCTTATGGTATTTAGTCGACTAAAACTAGACAAGAAGTAACACATTTCAGGTGACTAAAATATTACTAAAACTAAATAGAATTTTATTCAAAAGACTATGACTAAAACTAAATCAAAACTTGCTGTCAAAATCAACACTGCTACGTGGACACAAAATGTCACCAAATGAAGACGTCAAACGCGTCGTTTCATGTCATCGGGCGTACATTCCTCATGCTCCATGTTGACAACATTGTGCAGAGAAGTACACAGAAGACATGCAGTATTTTTTCCCACACTATATTACTGCTCTCTCCTCAATTTAGGATGAACATATCGGCAAGGCATCCCTTTAACACTCAGGATTTTACAGTGAAAAAGAAAAGCTGCACATAATGTGTGAGATGGGGATCTGTGGCCAACTGCGTTCACATGAAACTCTCTCTCCAGACAGGGAGGCGAGCGTGTTCCCAAGCCCCCAATTGTGGTTCCAGAGGTAATGCCACAAGAGACTCACCAAGCCCAATAAAAGTTTGGTTTCAGAAACGTTTATGTGAGCGCAGAGTTCATAAATACTCAATGTTTATCACTTGATTTATGTAGCTTGTTAGTTAGGTTTCTTTATTTGAAACTTTTTTTTTTTCAAGCTCGTCAGCATTGCCGCGCTTTTTTGCATAATGTTACAATTAGCTGTGGTTAAATGCCATGCAAGTAAGACGTGTAGGAGAGAGCCGGAGAGAAAAGTAAAGGTTGATAAACACACTAAGTGATCCTAAGGTCTTTCTGCTCTGGTTCCAATTTCCCTTCCCCACATTCTCCCACATGAAACGAAACAACCTTCACTCTGCTTATATAACCTTCTGCATTCGATTACCATACTAAAGTCCTTAACAGCATGAAGCTAATTTGTGAGCTATGGATGTCTTTGCAGAAGGTCATAGTAGTGGAGAGTATACCCAGAAAATGATTGTACTTATCATTTTGCTAATTGTTTATATTTTTTTGTGATGAGGAAATCTTAATAAGAAAGGAACACTGTGTGGCCATTCCTGTCTTCTCACCGTGGACCCGTGGACCTCTGTTTCTGCCACTGGTGTTTCTAATTATCTCCTTTGACAGGCGATACTCTGGCAATTTCACCTTGTTATGTTTAAAGAGATGGTTGTGATGGGAGAAACCCCGTTCTCTCGGTTGGTTCTCTGCTGATCTTCTGGCTAACTGCCTGAATAGGAAAAGCCTCTTCTTGGCTAAACTTGGAAACCATCATGCACAAGAAGAATCTAGCTTTGTTTCACCCTGATTTTTGTTCATTTCTCTGTTTGGATCTCTGGAGAGATCAGCACAATGCTGGAATTGATTCCCTGCACCTTCCAGCTCCAATTTGTTTGAGTACTCCAGGATTTTCCAAATGATTCGTCATTGGGTTGAGCGAAGATACAGTACGCATTTTTTGATTTGAGCTAAAAAAGCATTATTTTACACTTTGGCTATTCAAAAATGGCAGATATACAAGCTCATAGCGCGGCACCGAGTGCCGCTCTATGAGCTTGTAGATCTGCTATTTTTGAAAAATCGTGAACATTTCTGCAAATCTTTGAATAGATATATTTCTACAGCAAACATTTCTAACTCAAGTCTTTGCTTCTGGGGGTCCCTGGAACAAAATATTTTGAGATGAGGGGCCGCGGCCAAATACATATCATTTTGGGGGTCCTTGACATGAAAAAAGTTTGAGAACCACTGATATAGCAACGTACGTTTCTTTCTGATTCTGATTTAGAAGACATTTTGTAGAATCGGCCTCAGGCCTTAATGGGTTACGGTGGTTCGTCCTATAGCAGTGAAAGATACGCGTGTCATTAAAATAAACCAAACTCATAAAGACAGAGAGGGGAAATGGTTTAACTGACACCTAGTTTGTTCTTCATGTGTGTGTTGGCTCGTGTCTTGCATTATAAACCACCCTCTTCTGAAACGCTGTTGACACACTGTTTTTACTGATGGGGGAGAGACGAATTACCTCATCACTATAAAAGAACCTTCAACAAAAGACGTTACTGTATGTTCCCTTTTGCGAATGAGATTCAAAAGCTTTGACCAATCGTCAGAACAGGAAGGGCACAGAACCCGTCAACGTTTACTGTTCACAGACTGATGCTGTAATGCCTGTCGTCGCAGAATCAGAATCAGGTTTATTGTCACAGGTTTATTGTCACAGGCGCCTGGACGACACATAGTGCCTTCCTGGGGTTCTGACCAAAAGGCAATATGTGCCTTCTTGGGAGTGAGACTGTGTTGGTAATGCTGGCATGCTTACAAAATCGATGCATCGGTTATTAGCAAGAAACCAGGTGATCGTAATAAGCCTAAGAAACATGTTGGTGGGCATATAAAAGGCGTGATGTAATCACATGGTTATGGGTTTTTAAAAAGCGAGAGGAAACCCGGCCTAATCCTTCAGTCTCCACTTAGTGGCTACAGTGAAAGAAAGAGGGGGGGGGGGGGGAGGATAAAAGGAACAATAATCACTAGAAACTCTAAACATGTCCCCAACAGCTCATGCATACTAATGAGTTTTTAAAAAAAAATAGAGAGCAAAGAGACTGTGTCAAAGAGAGACGTACTCACTCTCCGAGTTAAATTAACACTGTGGGGTTTACTGTGTCGAGAAAGAGGAAGTAGTCAGTTGGGAGAGGATGTCCTTATAAAGGTACTGTTTTCTTTTTACTCTATAGACTTTCAAAAGGAAAGCCCACAATGTCCCAGCGATGCCACCTGCACACAGAGAGAGGGCAGGCTGCCACCGGTTCAATGGGATCGCTGCGTGCGCGGCGCGCACCCCAGCAGGGCCTCCAGATAGCGGGCTAAAGAGCTTATTTCCCAAATCTCTTTATCCTTTCTAGAACTCTGAGATGTTGACAGAAAGTCAGTTAACTCTAGCCAGTGGCAGCTGCATGGGTTTTGCATAATTAATTATTTATACGGAGCCAGACATAGTAATTACCATCCAGATGAATATGATATTCTAATCAGGCAAGCTTTAATTTTAATTGCCCTCCAGCATCTAACTGTCAGTGCTGGCCTGGCTTGATAAAGTGGAGAGTCTCTAAACACCATTAGACATCTGCTCTGAGAGCAGTGCCTCCGTTACCCCACCAGCCCCTACCATCCGCCGTAAAAAATCAATACAGGACTGGAGTGTGTGTGTGTGGGTGGGTGGGTGTGTGTGTGTGTGTGTGTGTGTGTGTGTGTGTGTGTGTGTGTGTGTGTGTGTGTGTGTGTGTGTGTGTGTGTGTGTGTGTGTGTGTGTGTGTGCGTAATCTTGCTCAATTTTCTATGGGAAGCCATTTTTCGTCAATGACAAAACCAGAGCAGGGCTTCAAGCTATGGAGCCCCCCTCCCTCTGTAGTGATTGATGAGGCCTTTTGGATTTTGTGTTGTTTCCTTTTTTCATTTCTTTTTTTTTTTTTTTCTCTTATTGAGAATTTGAAGCCTCATTTCAATATATACAAGAGCTTATCATATTTTTTTTATTTTGTATTTATTTTTTGCCCCTCCCCTAAATAGAGAGTTTCATGACAGGTGCACAGTGAGTGCACTGGAAAGACTGATGTATTTGTTGACAATCAAATCATCCCCTGTATGTTTACAGGAAACAGAAACCTTCTGGTTAGGTCTGATGATTAGCGTGACTGATTTTAATGCCTAATCTGCACTGTGAGGGAACCGATTCAAGATCTCTCTCTCTCTCTCTCTCTCTCTCTCTCTCTCTCTCTCTCTCTCTCTCTCTCTCTCTCTCTCTCTCTCTCTCTCTCTCTCTCTCGTGTGTGCGCGTGCATGTGAGTGTGTGTGTGTGTGTGTGTGTGTGTGTGTGTGTGTACTCCACAGCACTGTATGTGTAATCAACCAAACACCTAGTTATATGACAATTGACACTCCTGGCTCACAGTTTTTTCCCAGATTTGGGAATTTGGTGTGTCTATGGTTGCCCATGGCTCTCTGGAGGGCCCTGAGCTGACAGATCTCTCTGAAGCAGACGCCATAATCCTAACAGCTGTTTCCATGCCTACAACATGTCCTGTCCACGCTCCAACCCGCAATTCCAATGGAAAAATATTATCACACATTTTACACACGTTTCACAGCCGTTGGCGTGGGCCAACTGGTATAGGGCTGGAATTCCATCCTCTAATGTTTGCTGCTTAAGAGTATACTGTATATTGATATTGGTATATAACATGATTAGATATTGCTATTAACCCATTAAGACCGGGAACGCATCTGTGTCATTTTAAGATTTCTTTGGCTATTCAAAAATAGCAGATCTACAAGCTCATAGCGCGGCACCGAGTGCCGCGCTATGAGCTTGTATATCTGCTATTTCTGAAAAATCATTTGTGCAAATCTTTGAATATATATGTTTTAAACATTTGTGAAATATTTAGTTCCAGGGACGCCCAGAAGCAAAGATTTGAGTTACAAATGTTTGCTTAAAAATATATGTACTCAAAAGATTTGCACACATTTTCACGATTTCTTTCAAAAATAGCAGATCTACAAGCTCATATCGGGACACTCGGTGCCGCGCTATGAGCTGGTATATCTGCTATTTTTTAATAGCCCAAAGAAATCTAAAAATGACAGAGATGCGTTCCCGGATTGAATGGGTTAAAAATAAATCTTTTTTTTTTGTTGTATTTTTGGTTGATGTCAGTGCACGCCTCTCCTCTCACGTTGTGACATAAGGATATTTAGCCGTCATTGAATATGAGGATATATATATATCAGCTCAGTATATGACGAGCCGCACCCCGCCAGGTGGCCTCTTTATGCATCTCCAGTTAATCAGCGATCGTAAACAAACCATTGGCAGACGGAGAGATGTATACGAACAGCTGAATGCAGAAATTGCATCAGTTCGGGGATACGATGGTTTCATGCTGTGGGGGGCATGCATACAGTATCCATACACTGCATTGCTCTGCCGCTGCTGTCTGCATTGCACACGGCTTGTTTGAGTTAACCCTTTAAGCCCTGAAGAAGCATCTGTGTCACTTTTTGATTTGTGCTAAAAAGCATTTTTTTACTCTTTGGCTATTCAAAAAATAGCAGATCTACAAGCTCATAGCGCGGCACCGAGTGCCGCGCTATGAGCTTGTAGATCTGCTATTTTTTAATTATCGTTATTTTTTTGCAAATCTTGAGATTTGAGTTTCAAAAGCGAACATTTGTAACTCAAATCTTTGCTTCTGGGGGATTTAACAGTTTTTTGAAAAAACTTATGTCGCCATAATATCAGTGGTTCTTTTTTCCATGTCAAGGACCCCCAAAATGACATGTATTTAGCCACGGACCCCCATCTAAAAATATATGTTTCAGGGACCCCCGGAAGCAAAGATTCGAGTTAAAATGTTTCGCTTTAAAACAATATATATATATTAAAAGATTTGCACACATTTTCACGATTTTTCAAAAATAGCAGATATACAAGCTCGTAGCGCGGCACTCGGTGCCGCGCTATGAGCTTGTATATCTGCTATTTTTGAATAGCCAAAGTGTAAAATAATGCTTTTTAGCTCAAATCAAAAAGTGACACAGATGCTTCTTCAGGGCTTCGAGGGTTAAGCCTGTACGCCTACAGTGTTACACAGAGAGGAACTGGGTATGGAAATGAAAACACTTGAACTTCCTTGACACAATCTGGGAAGCTGAGAAACATATGGAATCCACCGTCATTACGGCTCCGCGGCTCGAGCGAGAAGATGGATGTCTCCACAGATGTGCCTGACAGCCTGATAAACCCAATGGCCTCGGACAGTTTGGTATCTTTCCCAAAGACATTAATGAAAATGAGGGGTGTTAACTTTTATTATGCGTAATAACTCGCCTCGTTCTATCGACCAACTTTTTTTCAGGCCTGTCAGATTCCCCTGTGGTCCGCTTAACTGGCCCGGTGTCAGTGAAAAACGGACGAAAACCATAATGGTAACCGAACGCGCCGCTCGCGAGAATATTAGAGTCCTTCAAAAAAAGCCCTCAATTCCCACCTAAACCTGAGGCCTTTGTGTCTCATCATCATTGTGCATTCACGGAGTGGAGCGACATTCCTCCATGCAGCTTTGGCTCAATGTTTTTTTGATCTCCACCCACTGTGACTGAGGTGAGGGGAAGTAGGGTCTTCAGATGTCTGTGGCTCCTCATGCCCAAAGTTTGAATTTCATTAACCCTTTAAGACCGGGAACGCACACTGTGTCATTTTTTGATTTCTTTGGCCTATTCGAAAAATAGCAGATCTACAAGCTCGTAGCACGGCACTTTTTAGATCTGCTATTTTCTTTTAAGAATCGTGACAATTTGTGCCATTTGGACGATTCTATAAATGTCTAAATCCTGAAAAAAACGTATGTTTCTACTGTATATCAGTGGTTCTCAAACTTTTTCATGTCAAGGACCCCCAAAATGTTATGTATTTGGCCGCGGACCTCTATCTCAAAAGGTTTTGTTCCAGGGACCCCCAGAAGCAAAGATTTGAATTACAAATGTTGGCTTTAAAAATATATATATTCAAAGATTTGCATACATTTTCACGATTTTTCAAAAATAGCAGATCTACAAGCTCATAGCGCGGCACTCGGTGCCGCGCTATGAGCTTGGATATCTGCTATTTTTGAATAGCCCAAAATAAATCTTAAAATGACACAGACAGAGATGCGTTCCCGGGCTTAACGGGTTAAAGACCCTCTCTGCTCCCTCGGCTACCGCGGAACAAAGCACGAGCCGGACTCAATGGTAATCCTGCCTGCGAGGCGCCGGTGTCAGAGGTCATTCGTCGCCGGCAGATGAATCCTGTGGTCGGGGTGGCGCAGGCTATGATGGAGAGGCGGGGGGGGGGGGGGGGGACAGAGGAGCTCTTTCTCCCAGGTTATCCGGGGAGAATCTAATGAGGAGGATTGTAGTAGAAGGAAGGAGAGAAGAAGCCGCGCATGCCTCCGCCTTGGGTGGAGATGAGGAGGAGACGCGAGCTTCGGGGTGAACTTCAATGCGTATGGGAGTAACAGGAGTAGGAGGATGAGGTAGAAAGGTAGAGAAACGTAACATGCAACATGAAAAGAGAAGGGAGAGAGAGCGACATAAGGCCCAATCAGAGGTTGCATTCTATAGTGTTGTGTGAGAGCCACTTTGGTGCCTGAGGACATGCCTAACCCTTTAAGACCGGGAACGCATCTGTGTGTCATTTGAAGAATTATTTTGGCTATTCAAAAATAGCAGATATATGAGCTTGTAGATGTGACATTTTTGAAAAATCGTGAAAATGTATGCAAATCTTTGAATATATATTGTTTTAAAGCAAACATTTTTTAACTCAAATCTTTGCTTCTGGGGGGTCCCTGGAACAAAATATTTTGAGATGGGGGGGGTCCAAGGCTAAATACATATAATTTTTGAGAACCACTGATATTATAGCAAACACGGTTTAAAAAAGAAACTGCTAGGATTTAGAAGATATTTGTAGAATCCCCAGAAGCAAAGATTTGAGGGACAAACGTTCGCTTTAAAAATACATTATTCAAAGAATTGTACGTATTTTTCACGATTTTTCCAAAAAATAGCAGATCTACAAGCTCATATCGCGGCACTCGGTGCCGCGATATGAGCTTGTATATCTGCTATTTTTGAATAGCCAAATAAATCGTAAAAATTACACAGATATCGTCCCCGGTCTTAATGGGCTAAGGCTAGTAATAAAGCTGAAAGTTGGGAGATGCTCTGACCTTGCTTTGGAAACGCCGCAAAGCCACTAATAAGGACACTAGTCTAAAGAGAGGAGAAACTTCTCCACTTCTCTCCGGAGCAAACAGTCTTTGTCCCCATTTCACACACTCTTGCCTTTCATTATAAGCACAAAGAGGAAGAGGAACCTATAGTAGGCCCCACTAATGAAGGGGACCGCTGGATCGGATACATTAACCCTTGAAGACCGGGAACGCATCTGTGTCATTTTTAGAGTTCTTTGGCTATTAAAAAAATAGCAGATCTACAAGCTCATGGAGCTAGATGTGCTATTTTTTGAAAAATCGTGAAAATGTGTGCAAATCTTTGAATACCTTTTTTTCTGTAGCGCACATTTTTAACTGTTACAACTTCTGGGGGGTCCCTGGAACAAAATATGTTGAGATGGGGGTCCGCGGCCAAAATTCATATAAGGGGGTCCTTGACATGAAAAAGTTTGAGAACCACTGATTATAGCAACATTTTTTTTTAATTTAGAAGACATTTGTAGAATCCCCAGAAGCAAAGATTTGAGTTAAAAATGTTTGCTTTAAAAATATATATATATTCAAAGATTTGCTCAAATTTTCAAGATTTTTCAAAAATAGCAGATCTACAAGCTCATAGTGCCGCACTCGGTGCCGTGCTATGAGCTTGTATATCTGCTATTTTTGAATAGCCAAAGAAATCTAAAAAAGACACAGATTCTTTCCCGGTCTTAATGGATTAAAGGGAGGGATTAGACGGTGTCTGACAAGGAAATGGGCTTTGAACCATGCTCACACAGTTCATGATTAGTAATGGACTGGAGAAATTTCTAACTCAATTACGGCAAACTTTCATATTATCATCTTAGAATGTGAAAATGACAATGATTTTTGGTTTGAACCCACACTTTGGCTGGTAAAAGAAAATGTTTTTTTTTCTCTCTCGTGATAGGTTAGCGTGGTATCATGATTTCAGTTTATCCCATTGATACCTGGAACGCATCTGTGTCACTTTAGATGTCTTTGGCTATTCAAAAATAGCAGATATACAAGCTCGTAGCGCGGCACCGAGTGCCGCGCTACGAGCTTGTAGATCTGCTATTTTTGAAAAATCTTGAAAACTGTTTTTTTTTTTTTTTTTTTTAAACTGTAATGATTTAGATTTTTTTTAAAGAATCGCCTCAGGTCTTAATGGGTTAAGTTGAACATAAGAGTGCTGTGTCTGCCGCATAAATTGCTCTCTGAGGATGGACTTTTGAAACGGTGAAAGCTGCCTAAAAGGCACTTTGATGTAAGGTTACGCTCGAGTCGCGAAGTTGGATTTTGTGCAATTTACGAAATTACACATTTTAAAATCATGAACTACCGGGCCCTTTGCGTAATCATACAGTACTTATGTATTTACAAGTAGGACTGGTGGTGGGTTATATGTTTTGATTATCTCTCTCGTACCACTGAGCTCTCTTGAGCTTTGATATTCCATAAATGTATGATATTTTCATGTGTATATCAGCTGCAGGAAGCAGCGTGTACAGTATTTTCACATCATTAGGGTCATTTAGTTCACCCCGCAGTTACCTTGCGATCCATCTCATTAAATCAATAATTACTCCGCTCTCAATTCTTTAACCCATTGATACCCGGAACGCTTCTGTGTCACTTTAGATGTCTTTGGCTATTCAAAAATAGCAGATATACAAGCTCATAGCGCGGCACCGAGTGCCGCGCTACGAGCTTGTAGATCTGCTATTTTTGAAAAATCGTGAAAATATTTTTTAAATATTTTTTTCCGAAAAACTGTTAGGATTTAGATTTTTTTAAAGAATCGCCTCAGGTCTTAATGGGTTAATCTCTCTCTCTCTCTCTCTCTCTCTCTCTCTCTCTCTCTCTCTCTCTCTCTCTCTCTCTCCTAATAAAAATAACCCTGACAGACAACATTATAAACAATGATGTGCCCCTGATTTATGGGAAAGCATGCAAACCTTATTTATATAGGAGAAATATTTCTTTTTTTTTCATCTGTATGAGGGGGTATTGATGAATTCAGGCACGATTTGAAAACTGTAATACCTCTACTAAATCAGTGCTATGCTATCCAATGATCTCGTAGTACTAGCACTGAGTAAGTCCAAAGGCCTTCGATTTTATATTTGTGCTACGATCAATGATATCCTCAGAAACAGAAAGTGGAGACTACTACAGAAGAGCTTCTTTCCTTGAGTGTGACTGGACTGAAGCTAGCAGCACTAAGAAACTTTGACATGTAGTCAGTGAGAGAGCTCACCATGGCGTGTGTGAGTGTGTGTGTGTGCGTGCGCGTGCATGCGTGCATGCAAGCTTGACTGTGTGTGTTTTCCTGGTCAAACTCAGTCAGACAGAGCACATTTTGGGCCCCTGGAGATAAAACTAACCTCTACCATGCCCTAATACCGTAGATAATTCGGACCATGATGTTTTTATAAGGAGACCAGGGATTAGGGCTTGGTTCGAGCTTTCCTTCAGAAATTCAAAGATTAACAGCCAGGTCCGACTGCTCCAACCAATTTGAGCGAGGAGAGATTTTGGACCCCAGATGCCTCTCAACAGGTACATTTGTGGACATCTTAAAGAATGCAATATCAAAGCGCTATCAGGGGGAGGGGAGAGAGAGAGAGAGAGAGAGAAGGGAGGAGAGAGAGAGAGAGAGAGAGAGAGAGTATCAGTCATACAAGTGACCACTATGCTGCTCATGCAAGTGAATCCAATTGTTTAACCATTACATGCGTGTCAGGGTTTGTTTCTCCAAGACCTTTAACCCTTTCAGACCGAGAACGCATCTGTGTGTCATTTTAAGATGTATTTGGGCTATTCAAAAATAGCAGACCTACAAGCTCATATTGCGCTACGAGCTTGTAGATCTGCTATTTTTTTTTTAAATCGTGAAAATGTGTGTGCATTCTTTGAATATATTTATATATTTTTAAAGCGATTTTTTTTCACTCAAATCTTTGCTTCTGGGAATTCTACAAATGTCTTCCAAATCAGTTTTTTTGAAAAATCTTATGTTGCTACTGTATATATCAGTGGTTCTCAAACTTTTTCATGTCAAGGATCACCAAAATGATATGTATTTGGCCGTGGGCCCCCATCTAAAAATATGCTGTTCCAGGGACCCCCAGAATCAAAGATTTGAGTTAAAAATGTTTGCTTTAAAAAAAAAATATATATATATATTCAATGATTTGCACAAACTTTCACGATTTTTCAAAAATAGCAGATATACAAGCTTATAGCGCGGCACTCGGTGCCGCGCTATAAGCTTGTATATCTGCTATTTTTTGAATAGCCCAAATTATAAAATAACGGTTAAAGTGGTTACACTAGACGTGTTCCCGGTCTCAACGGGTTAACACAGCCTGCTGAACATGCCAGAGCAAATCCCTGCGAATTGGCCCGATGCTTCAACATTAATCTGAGGCATGGGGTGACCGTCCACAGTCTAAATTGAGCCCTCAGAGACCGTTCACCCAGAGAGAGAGAAGAAGAAGCGTTGTTAGAGAGAGAGAGAGAGAGAGCTGGAGGGAACCAGGAGAAGGTATATATACGCCACCACCGCGGCGGCGGCTCCCCCCAGCCCTCTCTAGCAGCTGCTGGGGGCTGCTGGAGATGAGATAAGGGCTATCAGGCCTGCATGGCTCAACCGAGGGTAAGCTCTGCATTTTGATGCCTTGTGCTAGCAAACAGCAGCAGCAGAGCAGAGGCAAGCAGGCGCACAAAGACACACACACACACACACACACACACACACACACACACACACACACACACACACGGGCTCAGGCAAGCACGTAAGCCCCATTCCGGAGTTACTGTAACTAGAATGCCAATAGAAGGTGCGGTCCAGATCTATATGGCCCTTAACCCGTTAAGACCGGGAACGCATTCTCTGTGTCATTTTTGGACTATATCTGGCTTTGTCTGTGTGTCCGTATGTACAGTATGTATGTATGTATGTATGTATGTGGAACAACAACATTTTGAGATGGGGGTCCGCGGCCAAATACATATCATTTTGGGGGTCCTTGACATGGAAAAGTTGGAGCACCACTGATATAGCAACGTAAAAGTTTTTTTCAAAAAACTGTTTGTAGAATATATATTCAAAGGTTTGCAGACATTTTCACGATAAAATAAATAAATAGCAGATCTACAAGTTCATAGCGTGGCACTCTGTGCCGCGCTATGAGCTTGTATATCTGCTATTTTTGCCCAAAGAAATCTTAAAATGACACACAGATGACAGATGCGTTCCCGGTCTTAATGGGTTAATGTTCCCAGATCTGTGCCATGGAAAATGTAAGCATCGCTTTGCTGTCCGTTTTATGGATATAATTTTATCACTGTGTCATTATCTCTTCTGGAGAGCGCGCGTTGGCTTAATTGCGTGGGCCACACTTGGGTCTGTTGTTGCGTTTAACCTCATGCCTGCCTTTTGTTTGGGCTTCACGGAGCAAGTTATGCTTAATTTGTCGTACGACAAATAAAATAGCCGATCTACAAGCTCAACAACGCATCGCGATGGATGTCAACGCTTTGTGAGCTTGTAGATCGGCAATTTTCGGGCCTGCATGCGTCTGTCTGTGCCCCCCGCAGTTGAAAACAGAACTCCCCCCAGTAGTTAACATTATTGTTTCAACCTCAGTAACTTTCTTTATTCGCCGCCGCCGCCGCTGGTTTCCAGGGGAGCCAGTGATTGCTAATCATTTTCATTTGCATATGAAGATAAGTCTAATATGGTTGGTGGCTTAATCCCTTCCCTCTAAGTGCTGGATAACAGACCATTTTTAGCTTTTAATCCATTAACCCATTAAGACCGGGAACGCACATCTGTGTGTCATTTTTAGATTTCTTTGATTTTTCAAAAATAGCAGATGTACAAGCTCATTGCGCGGCACGAGTGCCGTGCTATGAGCTTGTAGATCTGCTATTTTTAAAAAATCGTGAAAATTTGTGGCAAAATCTTGGATTATATATTTTTTAAAGGGAACATTTGTAAAATATTTAGTTCTAGGAACCCCCAGAAGCAAAGATTTGAGTTACAAATGTCTGCCAAAAAAAAAGGAAAAGCATCTAATGTTTGCACAACTTCTCATGATTTTTCAAAAATAGCAGATCTACAAGCTCATAGCGCGGCACTCGGTGCCGCGCTATGAGCTTGTATATCTGCTAATTTTGAATAGCCAAAGAAATCTAAAAATGACACACATATGCGTTCCCGGTCTTAAAGAGTTAATGAAATTTGTTTGCTCATTGACTTGAATCATCGCCATAATTATGAGGATGAATTTATTATTTAGAGCTATTGGAAAAGGACGGGTATTGTACGCGGCGGCATTTGCATATATAAATTAATGACAGTGATGTGTCATTAATTGATACGATTTTGCAGGGCCGTTACGGTGCAAGACACGTAAACAAGGGTACACACAACGGTGTGTCTTAAAAGAGTTAAGGCATCGTTATAAAAAAGTGAACCAACGTTTACACGGAATTATAGATGCCGTGTAAAATATTTTACATCTTATCATGAGAATTCGTTTCAACTTAGACGCCGTCAGTGATCTGTATATCATGCAAATGGAGGACCTGTCTCATAATTTATGCATATGGTGACCCATTACTGTAGCACGAATACATCTCATATGCGGTCGTGGAGGAGGGACGGTGGCGTGCGTGAGGGTAGCCGCTCAAAATTACAGTTCCGAGGGCCTCCATTTGACAGCCTTAAATGTAGGCAATTTTACCGGTCAGCACTTCTGAAATCATTAAGCATTGTTTAGAGTCTAATGTGCACATGAATTATGCATGCCGGTTAAGATGCACATCGCACGACTATACCTCTCTTGGTTCTTCTCCAACATATTTTTAGCCGCCATCATTGATTGCCTAGAGTTTTTTCTTTCTTTCTTCTGCTACACTGTTAAATCCTGAGTGTTAATACATTAACTCTGAAGGTGTGAAAATGGACTCTTAACAAGATTTCGCTGAATACTACTTTCTTGCGCTGACAAGTTGCGGATGCAGGGACGTGCACAGATAGACTCTAGGTGGTGCTAGAGCACCTGCACTTTGCCCTCTTGACCAGAAGTGCCCTTTTGAAAAAACGAGGGAAAAAAAGTTTTTTTTTTCAGTTTACAGCAGGGGTCTTTAACAGGGGGTCCGGGACCCCTAGGGGGTCCTCAGAGTTACTACAGGGGGTCCGCCAATTCTTTATGTGATATGATTTTTCTTTTTACCATAACCACTCGAAACCTAGTATCCCTTTTCTGAGGAGAACTTTAGCCAAAAATAGCAGATCTACAAGGCGTTGTGGGCTTGTAGAGCGGCTATTTTTGGCAAAGAGGTATAGGTGTAGAGGGAAAAAAGAGCAGACCAAGTCAACAAAAAAAAGTTTAATTTACTTGAGCACCTGCCCCTCAAAATGTCTGTGCACGCCACTGTGCGGATGCATATTTTGGAAGCTTGAGCGTTTGTTTGCCGCAGCGCACTGTCCCCGGTGTTTTGATTTAAACCTGATTAATAGTGAGTCATACCATGGTGGTGTGCACCGAAAATGTCCAAACTACAAGCGGACGTGATGCGTTGTGAGCTTGTAGATCGGCTATTTTCGGTTTTCGGCATTAGGCCAAGAGAAAGCATTTCTTGCAGTCCGTCCCCTGTGTCTTGATTTAGAGCAAAAGACAGCACCAGTTTGGTGATTCGGAGAAGGGGTTCTTTTGGCCTGTGTTGTTAGTGTGTGTGTGTGTGTGTGTGTGTGTGTGTGTGTGTGTGTGTGTGTGTGTGCGTGTGCGTGTGTGTGTATGTGTGTGCGTGTGCGTGCGTGTGACAGCGGATCTCAAACAGCGAGGTAGTCATTGCGCACAAACCACTGTCAGTTCTCATCATTCCCAAAGACCCCGAGGGCTGCAGCCGTGCATGTGAGTGAGGTGCTTACTTTGTGTTCCTCGGCCCTGATAGCCACCCTTGAGGCACCTTTCATCCGGAGATGTGTTCTCTGCTATTTTCGGCAGCCGGAGCACTGGAACCATCAAGAGGCACTAGATTGGAAAACCTGAGAGTGGCATCAAATAAATCTAAGCTTCCATGACCCCCCTCCCCCCCAACACGCACACACACACGCACGCACGCACGCGCACGCACGCACACACACACACACACGCACACACACACACGCGCACACGCACACACCTATTACAGTGCTACAACTGACCGGCCCTGCAACAAATGTCTAGTTAATAAATAGTTTCCAGTGGGATGACTCTTGGGGAAAGACGGAGAAAAACAAAACATCTCGTACTATTACACCGTCTACATTTTTTATAATACGCTGTGACACGAAGGCAGCAAAAAGCCTGCCGTCGAAAATTCTGCTTATATTGCATATAGCTATTAAGAGCAACACATGCTGTGCGATGATTGTTTTTAGATGGTCTGTCGCCGCATGTATTCTTTGGACCTACACTAACTTTACGTGTGTTATTTCCTAAAATGACACAGCACAATAACAACCACGCCTTGTTTATTACCATTCAGTGTCTTCATGCGCTCACTGATTTTCAGATTTTGCTTCTATCATTTTCTCTCTCGCCATCCTTCACTCAAACCCCCCCTCACTTCTCTCCCTCCCTCTCTCTCTCTCTCTCTCTCTCTCTCTCTCTCTCTCTCTCTCTCTCTCTCTCCCCATCAGTCACCCACTGGGATGAGTAATACTTCTGAATGATTTACATTCTGTGCTCCTCTCTGCGTGGGGCGTGGGGACGAGTTCAGAATCTCCTGAACCTGAAATTCAAAGCTATCAGGTGTTGTTAATGTGTTTCCAATTTTCTTCCCCGTCTCTCCTTAACCCTTTCATGCCGGGAAAGCATCATTTGTGTCATTTTAAGATTTCTTTGGGCTATTCAAAAATAGCAGATATACAAGCTCGGTGCCGCGCTACGAGCTTGTAGATCTGCTATTTATTTTGAAAAATCGTGAAAATGTGTGCAAATCTTTGAATATCTTTTTTCCATAGCAAACATTTTTAACTCTATTACAACGTCTGGGGGGTCCCTGGCACAAAATGTTTTGAGATGGGAGTCCGTGGCCAAAATTCATATAATTTTGGGGGTCCTTGACATGAAAAAAGAACCACTGATTGTAGCAATTTTTTTTTTTTTGCACAAATTTTCAAGATTTTTCAAAAATAGCAGATCTACAAGCTCGTAGCGCGGCACAGCTTTTATATCTGCTATTTTTGAATAGCTCAAAGAAACCTAAAAAAATGACACAGATGCGTTCCCGGTCTGAACGGGTTAATGCGACCTGCTGCTGCCGTTGCCGAAAAAAAAAAAGAAAAAAAACACACCCCGGCATCAATATTACAGCGGACAGCTCTTTTCACTACAATGCTGCCTGTAAGCGTACAAGACAGCTTTCACATCTGATTATGACCCCTCATAAGCAGCCCACTCGCTCGCCCATCTCTCCAGCCCCGGCCGTGCCCCCTAAACATCGCTTAGGGCTACAGAAGCGTTCGTATGGCCCCAATCTCTACGTGTCAGCGTGGCAGCATGGGTAATCGCTGGTGACAGCACTGCCCGTCTGAGTAGCTTCTCCTGGCTGCGTGTGCATCTGTATGTATGCATGCGTGTGTGTGTGTGTGTGTGTGTGTGTGTGTGTGTGTGTGTGTGTGTGTGTGTGTGTGTGTGTGTGTGTGTGTGTGTGTGTGTGTGTGTGTGTGTGTGTGTGTGTGTGTGTGTGTGTGTGTGTGTGTGTGTGTGTGTGCGCGCGAGAGAGAGTGTCGTGTCCAGCCTGTCTGTCTTGAGTGGCTATACTGCTGCAACACCAGTGGAGGAAGAAGTACTCAAAATAATGTTTTACTCAAGTAAAAGTACCAATAAGGCAATGTTTAGAAGTACTCTGTTACAAGTAAAAGTCCCGAATTCAACATTTGCTTGAGTAAAAGTACAAAAGCATTGGTATCAAAATGTACTTAAAGTACCTAAAGTAAAAGTACTAAAATGTTTGAAAATAGCAGATCTACAAGCTCACCGCGACGCGTTGTGAGCTTGTAGATCTGCTATTTTCAAATAGCCTATGTATAAAATAAGGCTAAAGTGGTTAGTATATGTGTTATAACGTAATAATGTATATCTACAAAGTAACTAGTAACTAAAATGTTCAAATAATTGTAGTGGGGTAAAAGTACAATATTTGCCTCTGGCACGTAGTGGAGTAGAAGTAAAAGTATAGACGATTGGAAATACTCCAGTAAAGTAAAAGTACCTAAAAATTAAAAAAAAAGTACAGTACTTGAGTAAATGTACTTAGTTACTTTACACCACTGGTTGTGTCCAGCCTGTCTATCTTGAGTGGCTACTGCTGCCTGCAACACATGTGGATGTTTCTACATTTTCACACCAGGCCCAGCCAGAGTGCACCCCCCCACCCCCACCAACCCCACCTCCTCTTCCTTGGCCCCCTCCCTCCTCCTCCGCGCCCCCCCCCCCCCCCCCCCCTCCTCATTCACCTGGGAGTCAGCGATGAGCCTCTTGTCCCCGGGCTGCCCGCAGGGATCCTAGGATACAGTGGTCCTGTGTCACGCAAACCCATCCAGGCTTCTGGGAGAATCACTCCACTGACACGCAGACAGAACAGCAGCCGGGACTCTTGTTATATATGTGGAATTGTGTATGTGTGTGTGTGTGTGTGTGTGTGTGTGTGTGTGTGTGTGTGTGTGTGTGTGTGTGTGTGTGTGTGTGTGTGTGTGTGTGTGTGTGTGTGTGTGTGTGTGTGTGTGTGTGTGTGTGTGTGTGTGTGTGTGTGTGTGTGTGTGTGTTTGTGTGTGTGTGTGTGCATGGGCGCGTGTGTGTGTGTGTGCGTGCATGCGTGTGTGTGTCATATATATGAAACATGAATGATAGAGGTGGACCATCATGCCAGGCCAGTGTCACGGGGGAATGCTTTTTCATTCTCCTCCATTGCAATCTCACCACACACAACACACACACACACACACACACACACACACACGCACGCACGCGCACAAAGTTGGACGCGCACACACACTCCACACACACACACAGCCAGTTCGGTAAGAGAATGACTTCCCCATTCCCTCTCCTCCTCCATTCCATCCAATCTAACCAGAGCACATGTTGTTTTGGATCCGCTCTAGAGCTCCCATTAATTGCCTTTTATTTAGGACAAAATGTGTCTGTGTTCTTCTTTTAACCCATTAAGACCGGGAACGCATCTCTGTTACTTTAGATTTCTTTGGGCTATTGAAAAATAGCAGATCTACAAGCTCATAGCGCGGCACCGAGTGCTGCGCTATACGAGCTTGTAGATCTGCTATTGTTTGAAAAACCGTGAAAATTCGTGGCAAAATCTTGGATTATATATGTATTTTTAAAGCGAACATTTGTAAAATATTTAGTTCCAGGTACCCCCGGAATCAAAGATTTGAGTTACAAATGTCCGCAAAAAAAATCAAATATTTGCACACATTATCATGATTTTTCAAAAACAGCAGATCTACAAGCTCGTAGCGCGGCACTCGGTGCCGCGCTACGAGCTTGTATATCTGCTGTTTTTGAATAGCCCAACGAAATCTAAAAATGACACACAGATGCGTTCCCCGTCTTAAAGGGTTAAAGTTCACGTTCTGAGTGCGTATCATCAGCACACAAACTTCACGATGGCGAGCCTCGAACAAAAGCCGTCTCTCCCCTCTTCACGCCATGCATGAGCTGAGACTGAAGTATAATCACACAAATAAATCACTAGGCATTGTTACGTTGTGGAAATAGACCGACTGTAATAGAAAATGAAAAAAAATCCCTTTAAATCTCTCTTCGAGCCTGGAATCACGCTATTTACATTTTTTATAGCCGTGTAAATATCAGCATCACACCGGTGGTAGTGTGACAAAAAAAGCGTAGAGTCTCGATTCTATATGGCGCTTCTTCATCTGCATGACAATAGCAGGATTCATTCAAATTTATGACCATGTCTGACAGGTTTCACCACGAATTTGGTGCCACATGCAGGAGAGTGTGGGCGCACGTGTGTGTGTGTGTGCGTGCGTGCGTGCGCGTGTGTGTGTGTGTGTGTGCGCGTGTGTGTGTGTGTGTGCGTGTGTGTGTGTGAGAGAGAGAGAGACACTATACATGCGTGGACAGGCATATACTTCATTATTTTGCTCCTCCGATGTATAACTTCCACAGGTTTAGGTAAAAATCCAAATTTCAAACGGTGGCGATGCAGAGCTACACCACCATAGCCCTGGGCGAACACGCCGAAACACCCTGCTCTCATATTGTCAGCCTCATAAATAGTTAACGCTCCAAAACACGGATAGCGAGCGAGTCCTGCAAACTTTTCCCTCCCCCCCCAATTTTCATATGCGGCTTGTCATACCCCTGTCACACTCTTTGGACAGATGAATGTAATTTTAACCCATTCAAGCCGGGAACGCATGCATCTCTGTCATTTTAGATTTCTTTGGCTATTGAAAAATAGCATATCTACAAGCTCATAGCGCGGCACCGAGTGCCGCGCTATGAGCTTGTAGATCTGCTATTTTTTGGGGGAAAGATCGTGGACATTTTGTGCAAATCTTTGAATATATATATATATTTTAAGCGAACATTTTAACTCAAATATTTGCTTCTGGGGGATTCTACAAATGTCTTATAAAACAGTGGTTCTCACACTTTTTCATGTCAAGGACCCCCAAAATGATATGTACTTGGCCGTGGACCCGCATCTAAAAATATTTTGTTCCAGGGACCCCCCCAGAAGTTGTAACATGAGTTAAAAATCTATATTCAAAGATTTGCAAAAATGTTTACGATTTAAAAAAAAAATAGCAGATATACAAGCTCATAGAGCTTGTAGTTCCAAAAGCCCAAAGAAATCTAAAGTGACACAGATGCGTTCCGGGTCTTAAAGGTTTAATCCTGCCGTTGCCCCAGCTCTCCCTGTCGCCTCTCTCTCTCTCTCTCTCTCTCTCTCTCTCTCTCTCTCTCTCTCTCTCTCTCTCTCTCTCTCTCTCTCTCTCTCTCTCCCCCCCCCTCTCTCTCTCTCTCTCCCCCATCGTGACTCTTGTCTCTTCCTTGGCCCTTCTCCAAGCTGAGCTGTCAGACTGGGGGCCTCATCTTAGCCTCCGACCATTGACGTCAAGCCTTGCACAGAGCACTTGTGCGTGGCATCTGCCAAACGAGATCGGCCCTGTCAGCCTCGTCTCTCTGTCTGTCTCTTGGTGAGTAATTGGCACACATTTGAGCAGACACATGCAGGTGGCTGTCTCAGCGCTGTGGTACCTTTTCTCCCCCCCCAACAGGACCCCCAAGGGGCCCGTTTAGGCAGCCTGAGTCCTGTGGTGGCAGCCTGCTTGTGTGTATATATTACGGGCAATATCCTGTACTCCTTCACAAACTTTAAGTGTCGGAATAAAACATAATTGGCCGTCTGGAGTCCAGGCGTTGTTATGGCATGCATTCATTTCTGGGAGATTGAAAAAACTTTTTTTTCCCGGTGCATGGAAAATGATGGAGGGATATTTGGTGTTTGTTTATTTAACCCATTAAGACCGGGAACGCATCTGTGTGTCATTTTAAGATTTCTTTGGGCTATTCAAAAATAGCAGATATACAAGCTCGTAGCGTGGCACCGAGTGCCACGCTACGAGCTTGTAGATCTGCTATTTTGTTTTTTTAATCGTGAAAATGTGTGCAAATCTTTAGTTTGAATATATAACTGCTTTTTTAAAGCGAAAGTTTTTAACTCAAATCTTTGCTTCTGTGGATTTTACAAATTTCTTCTAAATCCTAACAGTTTTTTTTCCTAAAGTTTTTATTTATTTTACTTATGCTGCTATTATCAATGGTTTTCAAACTTTTTTCATGTCAAGGACCCCAAAATAATATGTATTTGTCCGCGGACCCCCTTCCATCTAAAAATATTTTGTTCCAGGGACCCCCAGAAGCAAAGATTTGAGTTAAAAATGTATATAAAAGATTTGCACACATTTTCACGATTTTTCTAAAAATAGCATATATACAGTGCCGCGCTATGAGCTTGTATATCTGCTATTTTTTATATAGCCAAAGAAATCAAAAAGGTGACACAGATGCGTTCCCGGTCTTAAAGCGTTAACAGATGGCATTTGTTCTGTGGTCGTGCTAACCCCGCACCCACCGCCTGCTGTATAACGCCAGACTTAAAAATTCAGCAGCATATGTGGTACCGCAGGGGGGTTAGTCACGGTGCAACGGCCAAATCCCAAACAGGTTGTAAACGCAGGTCTGCCTCTCTGGTCCCTCTGTCTGGAACCCTGTTGCCCCCCGTGCTAAAACCTGAGTTCCCAGTTGTTCAGAGATTTGCTGCGGGCTTCTCCGAGGGCCGCTTACCTGTCAGACATATGTGGCAGAGTTAGTCACTTGTAACGTACAGGGACTGGGGAAATGAAGAGTCCTTGGCAGGGCCATGCAGGGCTCCATTCAAATAGCTCGTTAAAAAGCTTGTTTCTTACCTTTCAGACAAAGTCAGACACTGCTCATCCAAGCAACTCTTTAGAAACACGCCGCAAAGAACAACAACGACGACATATGCATGATGCACAGAACATGAATTGAGTAGCTGTAGTGGATTTGTATACAGTGCATACAAATCCAGTGTACACTATACATTACACGTATGACAGATCAATCAGAATTGTTGCAATTATCCGGCTTGGCTGGGCGCCCCCCAGCCCATGTTCGCAGATGGGGAGCATGATGGGTACAGTAGGGTGATCTCAGTCGCTGCGTTAGTGACTCCTACAGGTTTGGCACGTGTTCAGTGGGGAGTGCAACCAGCGTTGCCAGATTCTGTGTGAGAAACAAGCAACCAGGTCTAGGAAAACCAGCCCAGAAGAAGCGACTATGCGCCACATGAGTCCTTTAACATGTACATCAGCTATTTGAAAATAGCAGATCTACAAGCTCACAACGCGTCGCGTTGCGACGCGTTGTGAGCTTGTAGATCGGCTATTTTCAAATAAAATCTTGCGGGGGAAATTATAATAAGCAGATCTGGCAACCCTGAGTGGAACAGGGAAGAATAGCGTGTTCCTTGGCATGCGTTATGCCCTCCCAGTGAACCTTATCAGGTGAAAAGAACGTGGTTGTATACACACTGTACCCCATGTCTACACCCAATGAGAAAATAATGGTGCAATTGAAATAAATTCCTGCATCTGTATTATACAGAATGAATTACACACTTTGGAGGCAATTTTCAGTGAAAAAGAAATCGTCGCAGTGACACATTGGAAGACCATTGTGCTGACTATTGGCCGTCCCAGCTAGTTTTTTTTATGATTGGTGGGAGTCAGGCCCAGCCTTGACAGATTTTGGCATGGACATGACCAACGGTCCACCCTGATGATCTGTGAATGTGTTTAAGGCTCAATCTGTCGGCCCCTTATCCAGCTGCAGCCTGGCCGGAGCCAGGCGATAATGTGAAACATTTTTAACACTGAGATCAGGATAAATCTCAATGGTCTTATGTACCGTGGGATGACCACTAACCCGGCTTAAGAAGGGATGTTGGCAACGGCCATTGATGACTTTGCAAAAATAGATAAGTGACCAACTGATGAATGGTTGTGTGAGCTGTTACTGCCATTCACATTATCAGATTGCTCATATTGAACATGTTTTGCCTTACAGTAGTTGTATATTGTTGTAGTATTATGTGCACAAAATACATTATGTTCAGCACTTGAGCTTGAGCAAATTGTCAATAGAAGAAATGTTGTCCAGGAGTCCCTATACTGGGCATGTCATAATAGGTGAACATTTGGCAGATCTACAAGCTCACAACACCTAGAATTTGACATGTTGTGAGCTTGTAGATCAGCTAATCTCGGCAAAGAGATTTAGTGTAGAGGGAAAAAGGGGGTCCGAATTCAGACACCTGGGGGACCCCTCTCAATGAAGTATAGTTTTTCAGAGGTTACATAATGGATGTATATGGCTAATTGTGATTGCCGATCATTAAATTAAACAGATGATTTTTAATGCCAAAAATACAATTGGCAGTGGAGGAATGAGGTTTCTTGTATACAATACAGTTCTGTAGTGTACATCACCATAAACATCAGTTTTTAATTAGGCCATGCAGTAATTGTTTGGAAGGCTGTGTGTTGCGGATTTCAGCGCATCCCTCGGCTTCTAGCATTATTTGTGATATACGTAATGAGCAATTTGTATCATCAACATGATCACTAAAAGAAAGAGGGTTCTGCTCAGAAAAGATCTGTTGACTTCTATTTCATTGTTTATTGTCTCCATCAGGCCGAAGGCGTGGCCGAGACTATGTTTTCTCCCTTGTCCGTCCGTCTGTCTGTCCACACTCCCTGTTATAGCGCCACCATGAGGCAGATTTTTGCAAAAAATATAAATATATATTATTCCGACAGATTTTGTCCAAATATCATGCAAATTGGTACACATTATCTCTCTTTGCAGGAGTTTGCAGGAGTGGTGCGTTTTGAACAAGATGCCTAAATCATGAACGCAGCGTCCCATTGCCATGAAACTTTGCACGCACATTCCCACTGGGCCAAGGCAGAAATTACATCCTACATTTTTCAAATAGGTCTCATGGTGAGGCCATAACAGGCCGATTCACATTTTTACCTACAGTATAACTGGACCAATCGACGTGAAACTTTGCACGCACACTCCCTAGAGGCAAAGGAAAAACCTCTGCTCCACATCAGCCTTTTATAGCACCTCCAACAATTTTTTAAATATTACTCTTACAGATTTGGTCCAAACATCACGCAAATCGGTCAAATAGTCATGTGATCGAGACGGATCTGTCAGATTTTTCATATTCCATCCTGATTGGCTAAGATTGACATCTAAAGTTTGCAGGAGTGGCTCGTTTTGAACATAATGACTCAAATCATGAACACAAGGTTCAAAACTTTGCACGCACATTTCCACTATAGGCCGAGGAAGAAATTACACCCTTTTCACATTGGCATTTTATAGCGTCACCATGAGGCCGATTTCTGCAAAACAATTATTGTTATATTACTCCTACAGATTGTATCCAAACATCACACATTTTTCGTATATAGTGTGAAGGGGTGTGTATTTTCTCTAAGCACAAATTGACGTGCGATTCACGAAAGGGGGTGTAAATTGATATGTGCGGATCACAGGTGGATCTTAGAGAAACTACACACCCCTTAAAAACGCTTTATTTACACACTATTTATGAACAGCTTAGTGAAAAAGGCCAATTGGGCCTCATTCACTAAGCTGTTCATAAATAGTGTAAAGGGGTGTGTATTTTCCCGAAGCACAAATTTAGGTGCGATTCGCGAAAGGGGGTGTAATTAAATCTCACTGGTGTATCTAATTTTTGTTTGAAAGTTAGAGGCGCGTTCTCGTGGAGATCATTTCCATTCTTCCACGCCCCATTCAAGACCATAAAAGGCAACCGGAAACATCCAAACAGGGTTTCCGCTAGGCAATTTTTGGGCCCGGCCACCAGGACCGACAGGATAAAAAAATCCGTCCAAAAGAATAAATCAATCAGTCATATTATAATTAGCCCATTAAGACTTGGAACGCATCTGTGTCACTTTTTGATTTGAGTTTAAAAAAAAAAGCGATATTTTACACTTTGGCTATTTTTGAAAAATTATGAAAATGTGTACAAATCTTTGAATACATATTGTTTTAGAGCGAACATTTTTAACAACATTTTTTTTGCTTCTGGGGGTCCCTGGAACAACATATTTTCAGATGGGGGTCCAAAAGATTGAGCACCACTGATATAGAAACAAACGTTTTTTCGGAAAACTGTTGGGATTTAGAAGACATTTGTAGAATCGGCTTCAGGTCTCAATGGGGTAACATCACATGTGTGTTTGCAGAAACGAGCACCCAACTGATAATTACACCTTGTTACGTTATCGCTGCACTTCTTTCCACTTTATCACAGATGCAATCTGTTCCTGTTTTTATAGTTACCTAAATAATATCTATCTACTCCATCATGCAGAGGTGTCGCTTGCCAAAAAGAACTGCATAAAGTCAGGAGGGCGTGAGGGAACTGCTTGCGCGACTCCGTCGCACAGTAGGCTAGAAAACAAACTCATATGTTTTTGGATTTACATCTCATTCAGCCTTATTATGCAAAACCTACGGCATATTCTATTACCTCGGAACCCCGGTTCTGATTGTGTAACACCCGAGCGAACCAAGAAGACCCGTATTCAGAGCTGGTTAGGAGGAGCCGCAGCTGTGTAAAGCTTGATTTGTGCTTCGCAATATGACGGTGTTGTTGTGTATCGAAAATAGCAGACATACAAGCTCACAACACGGCACGTTGTGACACGTTTCGAGCTAGTACGTCTGCTACGGTATTTTCAACGCGCGACACCATCGTACGACGAATAGGCTGATCTATCACATAACTGCAGCGCACAGCAGCAGGGGGCTGTCAGCAATTAACCCATTAAGACCTGAGGCGATTATAAAAAAAAATCGAAATCCTAACAGTTTTTTGAAAAAAATCAAAAAAATATTTTTTTAATTTTTTTCATAAATAGCAGATATACAAGCTCATAGCGCGGCACTCGGTGCCGCGCTATGAGCTTGTATATCTACTATTTTTGAATAGCCAAAGACATCTAAAGTGACACAGATGCGTTCCAGGTATCAATGGGTTAAACCACACTGACATCAAGTCAGATCACGATAAATCTGTTTAATGATTATGATATGTGTTGCAATCATGCAATGTTGTGTTACGTTATGCAATAATAATATTAGCAGGCTTAAATGATAAAATAGCCTAATAACAGCATTTCGTGGCCGGTGATGTTTATAATTATAACGACCAATCAAACATTTTATCGGTCAATGGCCGGTAAATTCCGGCTAACGGAAACCTTGCATTCCAACGTCAGACGAAAAACTTCATCGCTCTTCAAAATGGACAGATCTACAAGCTTACAACGTGGCGGGACGACGCGCCCACTTGACAACTTGCAGATCAGCGCAAACGAGTCCCTCACACGATGGATCCGCTGAACATTAATAAAATAAATAGCCTCTACTCCAATCCAATCCACTTTATTTATAAAGCACATTTAAAACAACAGCGTTGAACAAGTGCTACACTCAACAAAAAGCAAAACGATACACAATAAACAGGGGGAAGAAAACACATAGAGGGTGCAACATATAGACACATTGCCTAGTGGAAACAACAACTCTCAGTCTGAATCATCGAAAGCCAAGGAGTACACGTGAGTTCTCAAGAGTGATTTAACCCATTAAGACCTGAGGCGATTCTTAAAAACAGTTTTTGGAAAAAAAAAAAAAAAAAAATGTTTCAAGATTTTTCAAAAATAGCAGATCTATAAGCTCATAGCGCGGCACTCGGTGCTGCGCTATGAGCTTGTATATCTGCTATTTTTGAATAGCCAAAGAAATCTAAAGTGACACAGATGCGTTCCAGGTCTTAACACAGGCCAGGTTTGAGAGCGCTCTCACATGTAATGAGAATAAGAAGTTTGTTTACAACGTTTAACCTCACAACCAAAGGCTAATAAAACTAGGAATGGAAATTACATAAGCCCTTAATTTCTACTGAACAATTGCTCACTCACCTTTTCCAAGGTAAAAAGATGCTGCTGCATGGAATCTACCAATATCCGAGATTGTTTTAGCAGAGCTTTATTGAATACTGAGGGGAATCTGTCCTTGGATGAACATATCCTCCACTGTCCTACATCGGAATTGGAAATAGACTAATGGACACAGCTAGATTTCATCAGATCTAGATACCATCAGATGGTAAGACTGCGTTCATGTGATGTGGTCAATATTATAAATTAATAGCATGAAATGGCATGAACGCCCCATAGGCCAAACTGTGGCCACACTTGCAGAGGTGGCAAACACACGCAGAGGGATCTAATAATTCAGCTCTAAGTGTGTCAACTGAAAATTAAAAAAAATCTGTTGAATTCGCATCATGTCTATAATATCCATCCAAGCAATAGATTGTTTGACAGCTCTTTTTCTTGTTTTATGTGTTGACAAATGTTGGGCACATAAATATTTCATTTGAGGTTTGGCACTGTTGTAATTGATTTTGCATGAAGAATAAGGCATTCTAATGACACACAGTACGCAAGCTTTGCTCCCATGTAAGTCTGCCTCCGAGCAGACGTGAGTTTGAGCGGACACGGACAAAAAAATATTGATGAATCAGACTCTTGACTTGTGAATTTGCCGATAAGTAAGTACAAAATATGTGCAGAAACAAGCTTAGTAAATGAGGCCCATTGTTATTTTGTTAATAAAAAAATGTTGTTTGAATTTGAAATCAAAACTGCCTACCAGTACCAATGATGTCACTGGTAGGCAGGTTGATGAAATGTCCACAGTCCTTCTCTGAGACACAGAGAGAGTAGTCTTAAGAAATAGTCCACACTCAGTAAAGACATTGTAGCGTTCTTTAATTCACTGCATTTTGACTCTTCAGGTGTTCATCAACGTTTTGTCAGACTGCAGCCAATTTAAAAAACACAAAAAAAGTATTGTATGAGTGTGGACTGTTTTCTTAAAGCTGTTCTATGTGAGTCTGCATACATCCTTCATTCCTTAAACGACTGTCAGTAGAGCCAGGGGCAGATTTAGCAATTACAAGCAAAGCTCAACTTTGAGGCCCCCCTGTAAACAAACCCTCAACTTACTTGCTTACAAAACGGTATTTTGTAATACAACTAACTTGTATTACAAAAAATATTATCCTTGTTGATGACAAAGAGGGATATTTGTCATCTACTCTGCAAGCTTTCTTTTTTACAATAATCTTCTCTTCTGGGGGTCCCTGGCACAAAAACAATTCAGATGGGGGTCCGCGCCCTAATATATATATCAATTTGGGGGTCCTTGGCATGAAAAAGTTTGAGAACCACTGATTTAGAAGGCATTTGTAGAATCCGCCTCAGGTCTTAATGGGTTAAATTACTGCCATTTTAGGTCCGTTTCATTCTTTACAGTATGTACACGCCTACACAGGCACGTGCACAGATAGACTGTAGGTGGTGAGCGCCTGCCCTTTGCCCTCTGGACCAGAAGTGCCCTTTTGGAGAAAAGAGAAAAAAACAAAAACAGCACATGGCTATTGAAACAAATACATATGCAATTACGACGTACAAGATGTGCCTGTAATAAATATTACACTATTAGGGCAGCCAGCGGTTCCACGCGCCGCACAAGGTGCCCTTTTTTTTTTTACTTGAGCACCTGCCCCTCAAAATGACTTAAAAATGACTTGAAAGTATATTTCAACAACTTTTAAGGACAATACAACTCAGGTCCAGACAGAAATACATTCCAATGTATTTATCTACTGTAACACCTAACAGAGACATCAAGGTGTGCTGGAGCCTACCCGAATCAGCATTTAATAGGTCGGATTCGTGATTTTAATGTCTGAAAATATATAGCCTACATTTGCAAGCAATTCAGCGCTGATTTAGACTACATCGTCAAGTGCAACAGACAGAGCCATTATGAATATTTTTTGAGCAATTAGAATCAATATCATCCGTTAACCTGGAACGCTTCTGTGTCACTTTAGATTTCATTGGCTATTCAAAAATAGCAGATATACAAGCTCATAGCGCGGCACCGAGTGCCGCGCTATGAACTTGTAGATCTGCTATTTTTGAAAAATCTTGAAAAAAAAATTTAAAGATTTTTTTTCAAAAAAACCTTACGATTTAGAAATCATTTTTAAGAATAGCCTCAGATCTTAATGGGTTAAGACGACTACATAAGACGGCAGGCAGTGTATTTGACGACAATGCATCAGACTGCCTGCAGAATGTGTGCACTGTTACAGTACACTTATGTAGAGCGCAATGTAGCCGGCAGGAGATAATGAATGACTCACCTGCTGCTACGGAGGATGAAAGAGAACACACTTCCAACATGTGTACATAGCTGTACACATGTTGAAGTAGGTGAAGCTACTTCACGCTATAGGGAAGAAATCAACAGGCACTCGAATCGTTGATTTTCAGGGGGGGGGGGCGTCGATTTGAATGTTTGCTAAAAAACACCCCTGAGTAGAGCACGCTTAGCTCGAGACTTCATTCCTATAGTATTTTAATTACACAGAGCGAGTGAGACAGAAAAGGTGCCATCTTATGAGTATTACTCGGGACCAATTCTATGAGGATATAGGTTGAAAATGGATTGATTGATTGATGTACTTTATTTAGTAAGACATGAGAACAACAGTACATGGAAGTACAAATTCACAATACAAGGTCTACTAAACTGGAAGACTCATAAAAGCACAGAGCTTGTTTCAAATGAGTTCCCCATGCACACAAATCATGATGACATATAAGAGACAGACAGATATACACAACTACTATAGAATGTCATACAATCAGTTTACAGGTTACTGGTATGAAGAGTGAGAAATATGTACAAAAGGAGAAGGAGAGAGGGGGGGGGGGGGGTAGGGGGGTAGGTTAGGTTAGGACTTAGACAGGGGCCATTTTCCAATTGCAGCCTCCTGAAGGTGTATCTTTAGGGCTGTTTTGAAAGAGAGTAGGGTTTTACACTCCTTTACTCCTTTTGGTAGGGCGTTCCACATTTTTGATGAATAGCATGAGAACGAGTTACTTCCCTTTGTTGAGCCAAAAAAGGGTTGGACAAGGTTTGTGGAGCTGCCTCTGGTATTGTGATCGTGGACATCATTAACATTTTGGAAGTATTTTGACAAATACAGGGGGATCCCAATGTTGTGATATATCTTGAAGACCAGGCCCATAGCAAGTTGCTGTACTCTGTCCGCAACCCTAAGCCATCCAATCCTATCAAAATGATCAGGGGTTAGATGGATTTTGTAGTTGAGGCCAAGAAGTAGCCTTACAAGTTTGTTTTGGGATGTTTGGAGCCTTGTTTTTAAGGCCTTGGTGGTGTTGTGATACCATGAAGTACATGCATAATCGTAATGACCTTGTATGAGGGCCACTGCAAGAGTCTTCAGAGTCTTCTTACTGACTTTACGATCAATACTCCGCAAATAGCGTGTTTTTTTGTGGACCGTTTTGATCGTTTTTTCAGCATTTTTGTCACCAGAGAGGTCAGCCTCCAAGATAGAGCCCAGGTAGGTAATTTCGTTTTTTCTTTTGATGATATCATCACCCGCTTTGATCGTGAAGCTCTCTGCCTTTCTGAGGTTAGGAGTGGACCCAAAGAGGATGCATTCCGTTTTGCCCAGGTGTAATGAGAGCTTGTTGTCGGAGAGCCAGATGCAGATCTTGTTGAGTTCAGAGCTGAGAGTTTTCTCAACCTGCAGCCTGTCCCTGTCCGAGACTAGCAGGGCCGAGTCATCTGCGAACAGGAACAGGTTGCAGTCGCAGGCTGACGACATGTCATTCACATATATCAGGAACAGTAAGGGTCCTAGTATACTTCCTTGGGGAACACCACAAGTCACTGGGAGGGGGGGGGACTGGGTGCCGTTTACTTCCACCACTTGCTCCCTCCCTTCCAGGTAGGATCTCATCCAGTTCACTGACGTGTCGTCAAAACCTATTGCTCTGAGCTTATTGATCATAATCGGGTGATTAACGGTGTCAAAAGCCTTCTGGAGGTCCAGCATGACCATGCCGCAATATTTGCCCTTTTCAATCTCTTGTTTGATAGAGTCGTTCAAATAGAGAAGGCATGTGTCAGTGGAGTGGTTTGTTCTGAAGCCAGATTGGAATTTGTAGATTAGATTTTTCTCGGCAAGATACTTGTCGACCTGTTCATAGACTATTTTTTCCATGACTTTCGAGATGGAGCTTAGAATAGAAATAGGGCGGTAGTTGCCAGGGTCTAATTGGTTTCCTTTTTTGAACAGAGGGGTCACCCTTGCTTTTTTGAAGTCGTTGGGGACCTGTCCCTGTGTGGTGGAGAGGTTGAATATGTGGGTAATGATTGGAGCAATGGAGGCGGCTGAGTCTTTTAGAAATTTGGGGGGGATATTGTCGAGGCCTGTGGCTCTGTGTTGATGAAGAGCACTCAATTTTTTAAACACCTCTTCTGTTTTCACAGGGGAGAGTTTAAAGTCATCTTTGCAAACACCCTGTTTTTCGTAAAATGAGACAACATACTCCTCACCATATCTCCCAGAGTGTGGAGGAAGTTTTTCAACCAAATCTGAGGCTACGGTCGTGAAGAATATGTTGAGGATTTTACTCACTTCGTGTTTGGATGAAATGAGAGTGTCATTCACCTTGAGGCTTAAGTTTGAAAGCCTGGTTTTCAATTTTTTGCTGCAGCCTAGGAGGTTCTTGAGTAGCCTCCAAAGCTCTCGTGTTTTTTTTTGATTTTCCTCAATCTTGTCATCGAGGTAGCTTTTTTCTGCTAACAGGAGCATGCTATTTACCTTGTTTCTTAGCTTGTTTTTTTTCCTTTTCAAGTTTAGCTACGTGGGATTCGAGACCTTTGTTAAAACATTTGGCTAGTTTGATCCTACTTTTATGAAGCTCAGAACACTTTTTGTCTCTGACTTTCATGGCAGTAAGGATGTCCGAATTCATCCATGGTACCGAGCGGGTTTTGACCCTGATGGTTTTCATGGGAGCCACACTGTCCAAAATTTGAATGAATTTGGTTTTGAAACAAAGCCAGGATTCGTCTACCTGTGTGCTGTTTAGAACGTCGGACCAATCCTGTTCCTCCAGTCTGTGATCTAGGTCCTCACTCTTATAATTTTTGAGGTCTCTGATTGTGACTGTTTTGTGGTAACCGGTCTTAGGTTTACGTTTCTTTCTGGTGCAGAAGATCATGTTGTGATCAGATATGCCACAGGTGGAAACACCACTATTTAGGATTTTTTCCTTGTCCGTTGTTAGAATGAGATCTATGGTAGTTTGAGAGGAAACACACAGCCTTGTGGGCTGAGTGATCAGCTGGTGGAGTGAATGCCGATCACAACACGCCTTGAATGACTTATACACTGACGCTTCCTTGCGGAGTATGTCAGTGTTAAAATCACCAAGAAGAATCGTCTCCGCATGGTCCACTTTAGCTAAGCATTCATCAAGTCTATCATAGAAATCAGTCTGGTTAGGAGGTCTGTATATGGTACCGACTAGCACAGGTTTGGCATGTTGGCACGTTCACCTTTCATATTACGTTTTTTAGAACAGATGGTCATAGCCCGGTGGTAATTTATCAACATGATGTAACAATACTTGTTTGTATTCAAGAAGACATCATTCTAGAAAACACTGTTTTGTCTTTGTAGACATAAATTAGCTGGGTGCCATGCCATTAGTCCGACGGTCCATTGTTCTTAAGTACCGTTGGTCCAACAGCCCCCATTATAACTAAGACTAACCCTAACCCTGACTCTAGCCTCACACTATTTGTCTGACTGTTGGGATGTCCGACAATAACCAGCCCCCATTAGCTGTACACACGCGCGTCGCGCACACACACGCATGCGCACACGTGGACAGGGGCATAATCTCCGACTAACGGCCTGGAGACCTAGAGAAGTATTTTCACATTTATTGTCTTGCTTTGAATGAGAATGGCAGACAAAACGGTTATGTTTTACGTCTTTGTCCTTGTCTTCTCTCGGTCTGTAAAGTACATAGGAGTAAATTGTTGGGCCATTGACATAGTTATCGCTTCAAAACTTCAATGCGTACGTTTTGTGTCCTTTCCCAACGGAGAGAGGTCATTGCAGATGCAACACCCGGATTTGAACCTGGGACTCCCGTATTCCCAGAATTCAAACATCTACCGCCACTCATCCAAGAAGGCATTCCTGCTTTATAAGGGGGATATTGTACTTACGAGCTTCAGGTAGGGCTACTTGTCGAGTGGGTTCCCTACCCGACACCAGGGTAGACATTATTTAATGGAAGAGTTGGGAGGCAGATGGCACCACTGCAGATGTGCTTATATTGTATTAACATACTGTACTCAGATTGGTTACTTTTTGTTTCTTCTTTTTGTTTTTTTCCTGGATTGCAGTTTGGTGGTTTGACCCCATTTAGTGTACTGTCTAATAACACTAGTAATCCTTAATCATCAGTGTGCTTGTCGTTGGTGGACAATTGAATAATAGTTAGTTCTGCGCTTCTGCCACAATTTCTTCCACTATTGTTTGCTTGGTTTTTCTTTTCTTTTTTTCCCAGCACTTGATCTTTAAACAAAATGCAGTTCAAATCAATCAATCATTTGTTGTTTACTGTAAACGGTGAAAAATTTGCTTTAAATATAACTGAAGGGTTTATGCGAGTCAATTGTTATTATTTTTGTGGTGAGGAAAACAATAACATTTTGACAGCCATTTGGAGGCATTCACACTCAGTAGCTGTGAGAGAGAGAGAGAGAGAGAGAGAGAGAGAGAGAGAGGCAGACACAGACGGGGAGACAGAATGGTCAAAACAGAGGTGCAGTCAAATGTCAGTGCTGTGCAATACGATGCAATACAGTACCAGTAAACAATGCGCTATGAATAAACATCATGCCATTCCATTTGTAAGTGCTCCTTTTATAAGCCTCATGATTCCCGGGCGCCTGCCAAATAACTTTGTGCATATATTCACAAGAGCTGAGAATTATTATAACGATTACAGTTCTACTGAAAGTTATAAAACCTGTTCATATTCCTGACTGCAATTATGTTTTTTCCCCCCATTATTTTCTCTCCTGATGTAGGTCTGACACTTAAGCTCTACATAGTTTGTCGTACGATGAATAGTAAAAAATAGCCGATCTACAAGCTCACAATGTGTCACAATACGATGCATTGTGAGCTTGTAGTTCTGCTTCTTTCGCTATTTTAGATTTTTTTTAATTCTTTTTAATTCTTTTAAATTATTTTAACCCATTGAGACCTGAAGCCGATTCTACATGTCTCCTAAAGCTCAACAGTATTCTGAAAAACGTATGTGGTGCTCAATCTTTTTCATGTCAAGGACCCCCAAAATGATATGTATTTGGCCACTGACCCCCATCAAAATATTTTGTTCCAGGGACCCCCAGAAGCAAAGATTTGAGTTAAAAATGTTCGCTTTAAAAATATATATATTCAAAGATTTGCACACATTTTCACGATTTTTCAAAAATAGCAGATCTACAAGCTCGTAGCGCGGCACTCGGTGCCGCGCTATGAGCTTGTATATCTGCTATTTTTGAATAGCCCAAAGTGTAAAATAATGCTTTTTTAGCTCAAATCTAAAAATGACACAGTTCCAGGTCTTAATGGGTTAAATTCTTTGATACATTTATTATTTGAGAATATTTTGAGGATTTCCGTCGAATTTTGCCTACAATGACATGCCAAAAATATGAACTCCAGGTTGAAAGTGGTTAGTACAGAGCAGTGGTGGGTAGATTCTTCTGACCTTCTTGTTATTCAGCGTGTGTGCTGGGAGCCTCATACATACTTATATGTGTATCTGGAGTGTATACCATACAGGGCTATCAATATCATAAAGCTCTACAACAGTGTGAACCACAGATGAACTTGACCCATTGACATCCCACCCGCTGCAATCTGGCAATTTATGCAACATGGCCAAGTGCCAATCTTCTGGCAAGGAATATAGAAAATTGCCCTCAGTTTCATTGCATGTTTATAATGCCCATGAAAATGCTCAGAGAGTGCACAGAAGTTCTCGAGACAAGTTGGAGGCATTGATTTTGGACACCAGCGTGGTATGACAGTTCCTTCTAGCTAACTAGCTAAACTACGCGCAGGCGGCAAAAAGCCTATATCGATCGGTCTCAACTTTTACCCTATTCCATCCATCAACATGTCCTGGTCTTAACCCATTAAAACCCGGGAAAGCATCTGACTGTGTCATATTTAGATTTCTACGGGCTATTCAAAAAATAGCAGATCTGCAAGCTCGTAGCGCGGCACCGAGTGCCGCGCTACGAGCTTGTAGATCTGCTATTTTTTTTGAAAAATCATGAAAAAAATTGTATTCTTTCAATATATATCTTTTAAAGCAAACTTAACTCAAACCGTTCTTTTGGGGGGAAAACATGTTGCTATAATCAGTGGTGCTCAAACTTTTTTCATGTCAAGGACCCCCAAAATGATATGTATTTGGCCGCCAACCCCCATCTCAAAATATGTTGTTCCAGGGACCCCCAGAAGCAAACATTTGAGTTAAAAATGTTCGCTTAATTTTTATATATATATATATATATTCAATGATTTGCACACATTTTCACGATTTTTCAAAAATAGCAGATATACAAGCTCATAGCGCGGCACTCGGTGCCGCGCTATGAGCTTGCATATCTGCTATTTTTGAATAGCCCAAAGAAATGTAAAGATGACACACAGATGCGTTCCCGGTCTTAATGGGTTAATAATTCGAGATACAGTGAAATGCAGCCCCATGTTCAAATTGCTGTGTTGTATGGATTATGTCCTATGTAGCCTGTGTTGCGCGGACCTATATTTCCTGCGGTGTGAACAGAAAACGCTAATGCTATTCAGCGCCGGTGCCGTGTGTGTGTGTGTGTGTGGTGTGTGCGTGGAGTATACATCTCTCATTAGTATGTAAGCAGCCCTGTAGTGGGTCAAAAAAAAAGACGGGGCCCGGCGGACTTCCACTCAGAGTAATGCGGGGCCCCTGCAGTCTCTCCACTGACAGACATTCAGCGCTGAGTAGCAGCGGCGCGAGGCCGACCACCACCACCAACCAGGCCTCCCTGCTGATTCCAACCGGCAATCAAGAGCACAAGCAAGGACCGCCGGGAGGTCAATACATGATCCAGACACTTATCAAGAGCCTCCTGGCAGCCTCTGGCCCGTTAACTTCTCCTTAAGCAAATGTGTGTGTGTGTGCGAGTCACTAAGTTCTCCTCCCTCCCTGACACCCCCAGTGACCTGAGCAGGCATCGTTGATTCGCCTCCTCTTTCCCTCACACACCCCCCCCTCTCCTCTCCTCTTGCACTGAATCCCCATCTATACCCCTTCTCTCCTCTTTTCCTCACTTCCTAGTCTTTTCCCTTCTTCCTCTCCCTTCAGACTTTCACTCCACAAGAAAACGGGTGTACAGTTGTTGTTAGTCTCATCTCTCATTCTCGTTCTCTCTCTCTCTCTCTCTCTCTCTCTCTCTCTCTCTCTCTCCCTCCCTCTCTCCCTCTCTTAATTTCCCTTTGTGCCTCTGTCAGTCCGTCAGTCTCTCTCTCTCTCTCCCTCCCTCTCTCTCTCTCTCTCTCCCTCTCCCTTTCTCCTATAAAGGTTGCGTTCTTGGCCGTGCATTGCAGGGGTAAATTGACATCTTAGCGACTCGGTAATGGTTCTCCTGCTGCCTGTTCCTCTGTGTACAATCCGTAACCTAGCAGTAAATAAGGAAAAGAGGAAGGTAAAGGGTGGCTACGTTGGGGCGGAGGGGGGGGAGGGGGTTTGCAACAGTAGCACCCCCCAGCCGCCCCCCCCCCCCCGCCCCCCTTAACCCCACACCCCCAACCTCCCCACACCACAGCCACCATTCCCCATTAATCGTGTTATTTTTTTTTTTACGTAACGTTGTAAATGTGCTCCAAGGGCAGGAGAATGTGAATGCTTCCTGAGGTGGAACACATTTGTGTACGAGTGGCGGCGGTGGTGGCAGCGCCCCCACAACCCCTCCTCCCCCCCTACCAACCCACCCCCACACCCCACACCCCCCATTACCACCCCAACGCTATTTCCATTTCCCTTTTTTCGACCCGGGGAGATGGCTTTTGTGCCGCCGTCTGGAATATACAGCGAACCGTGGTGGAACTAAAAGACTGAATCAAGTGGCCTGATCCAACTCTCCCTGGGGGGTCAACGTTACGGAGACTGGGGGAGATTATGGACTCACAATTCCTGTCCCTCACAGGACCCCACTGTGACACTCACACCGTATACAACAAACCCATTCTCCGCCAGACGCAGTTTCTTACAGTGCAAAAACAGGGGGGCCGGCACCGAGGGGATTGAAGCTGGAGAAAAAGATGCAAATAAGAACAGCTACAGTGTAAGGTCTGCTCCATAGTAAAGCACACAACATTGACTGCATATTGAAAATGTTTCACGAGCGGAATGGGAACAAGTCGTGGGATAAAGGGTGATTTATACTCAGGTGTCGCACACCTAAATTGGCAGATCTACAAGTGGGCTACATTCAGGGTTGCCAGATCGGCTTATCATAATTTCCCCGCAAGATTTTATTTGAAAATAGCCGATCTACAAGCTCACAACGCGTCGCATTGCGACGCGTTGTGAGCTTGTAGATCTGCTATTTTCAAATAGCTCATGTATATGTTAAAGTGCTCATGTGGGCCATAGTCGCTTCTTTTGGGCTGGTTGCTTGTTTCTCTCACAGAATCTGGCAACGCTGGCTACATCGCGAGCTTGCAGATCTGCTATTCTCGGTGCGCAACATGGCACGCGACTAAATCAGGCGTAGCACAGCGGGGTAGACATTATGAGGGGGGAAATAATAAATCCTGTCCCTGACAGGGGGTATGCTACAGTTATGTGACATGTTGACTTCCTGGCATCCACAATTGATGCCAGTTCTGTTTTTATCCAGCCTTTTGTGTGTGGATCCGCAGGTGCCTGTTGCCACGGCGCCTTTAAATATTTCATGCCCCTCCGACTTTTTTTTTTCTTCCGCGCGCGTGCCCGTGGTATCGATTCACTTCGCCAATCAAAACACTGTGTCGTCGCCCTCGGATGTCGGGAGGGAGGGAGGGAGGGAGGGAGGGAGGGGGTGGGCGCCCGGCTCCAACGATATGCTCCCCTCGTTTTTCTGCTTGATTAATCGATAAATGCCCTCGCAATTTTGCCCAATTAGTTTCACACTCTTCCCATCGATTAAACGGGGGGGAGCAAAAACATATTCCATTTTGATGCACATCAGAGGGAACTCAGACACCTCATCAGGTGCTATTGATTACGGACCGTTCTCCCTTACCGAGCCCACGTGCCAATGACCTCCATCATTAGGCCCCATGGCTGCTGGCTTATGGTCTCCAGACAGGAGACCGAGCCCCCCCCCACCCCCCCACACACACACATAGCACCCCCCCCCCCACCCTACTTTCCCTCCTCATCTCCATCAGCCGCCATCCCTCTCTCAGCTCACTCTCTTCTCCCTCCCTCCCTCCTCTCCGTCGTCGCATCAACCTTCATTCGTACCTTCACCCTCGCCTCTCACTCCATCCCTGTCCTCCTTCCTTCTCTCTCTAATACCTCCCACCATTCCTCCTTCCCTCCCTCCCTCCCTCTCCCGTCTCCTCCTTCTCCTCCCCTGCAGTAATCAGATCATGGCCGACCCCCTGTTGGTGTTAATGGAGGTGAGAATCAGCCCCTGGGTGTCAGGATGCATCTCATCTCTCAGGTGTTGGCCCGCCGGTAATGAGGACGGGCACTGTCAGGCACCGCGCCTTCCTGCTGTGCCAGACACACATGAGGGCGTAATGAGCAGAGCGTATAAAATAAAAGGTGCGGGGGGGGGGGGCTTGGGGGGGGGGGGAGAAAAAATAAACTCGCTGCTTGGCCCCACCTGTTAACCCGTTAAGACCGGGAACGCATCTGTGTCATTTTTTAAGATTTCTTTGGGCTATTCAAAAATAGCAGATCTACAAGCTCATAGCGCGGCACCGAGTGCCGCGCTACGAGCTTGTAGATCTGCTATTTTTGAAAAATCGTGAAAATTTCGTGCAAATCTTTGAATAAATATATTTTTAAAGCGAACATTTGTAACGCAAATCTTTGCTTCTGGGGGTCCCTGGAACTAAATATTTTGAGATGGGGGTCCGCAGCCAAATACATATAATTTTGGGGGTCCTTGACATGAAAAAGTTGGAGAACCACTGATATAGAATCATATTTTATTTTTTTTCAAAAAAACTGTTAGGACTTAGAAGACATTTTGTAGAATCGGCCTCGATCAGGTCTTAATGGGTTAACTGTATGAGCTCAGGGCATGGACGCTATACGGAGTGGCTGAGCTGCTCGACGCCTCCAAGCCCCCCCCCCCCCCCCCCCCCCCCGCCATCCTCCCCTGAGCATGATATGATTGAGTGCAAGGCGCAGTAGTGTACGTTTTCATTGCAAATGTATGCACTTAAATGTCCAGTGGCATTTCTTAATGAAGGTGGAGGATTGTACTCAACAGGGCTCATCAAAAGTGCCAAGTGCTCCATAAGAGAGAGAAGTCAGGAGAGGAAGGTGCCTGTCCCATGTAGCCTAGTTAGTGCATCATTATTTATATATATATATATATATATATATATATATATATATATATATATATATATATATATACACAGTATATACTCCATCGTACAACAGTGTCGCACACAGAGAATAGCAGATCTCTACAAGCTCACAATTCTTTGCAATTTGACATGTTGTTGTGAGCTTGTAGATCTGCTTTTTTTATTGTAGATCTGCTATTTTTATGCCCGCGGCTCTGCAGGAGGCTAGCCGCCTGTAAGAGGGTCTGCGTGTCTGTACTGTATGTCCAGATCTAATCCGGACAACCACTGGACTGATCAGCATCAACCTTTGTAATGCATGTGATTTGGCATGCGATGCCAGTATAGGCCACAGAAATACAGTACGTCCACTATTTTCTTTCACATGCTGTCAGTTTTATACTTTTTGATATATTTAACTTTAACTTTATAATGGAGGTCAATGCAGCTCTGATCAAGCTGAAACCTTGTCCACACAGGCTGGCCACGTGAAGTCTGAGATCCACTTTGGAGTCATGCATGTGGATCTTGGGATCCACATGATTCGATTTTAGATTTCTTACAATGAAGTGTCAGGCTTAATGCAGATGAAGTTTTGAAATCCATGGGTGCTCCGGTCGCAGTTACAGTTTGTTATGATGATCATCCAATATGGAGGGATGACAACTCACTTGATGGCCGCTTTTTTCATGGCGTGGCTCTGCAAGAGGCTAGCCATCCCATCTATCTATAATGGAAGTGTGTCTGTGTGTGTGTGTGTGTGTGTCTGTGTGTTAGTTCGGACCTAATCTCACAAACCGTTGGACCGATCAGTGCCAGACTTTGTGCATGCACACTGCTAGTAGGCCAACTTAGTACCTCCACGCGTGTTCACAAAAAGTCTAATATTTTCGGAAATATTGAACTTATAATGGGAGTCAATGGGCGTCGGGTCAGGTTGTAACCTTGCCAAACATTTAGAGTCGTACTGTATGTCATAGCTGGGTCATCTAGATGACCCAGCGGTCCGGGGACCACCAGTGGTCCTTGGGGGGGTACCAGGGGGTCCCCAGCGAAATTAGTTAACATAGCTTCACAATCATTTTAACCACTTAGCTTTGGCTATTCAACAATAGCAGATATACAAGCTCATAGCGCGGCACCGAGTGCCGCGCTAAGACCTTGTAGATCTGCTATTTTTGAAAAAAACATGAACATTTTTGCATATCTTTGAATATATATATATTTGAAAGCAAACATTTTTAACTCAAATCTTCTCTTCTGGGTGTCCCTGGCACAAAACATTTTCAGATGGGGGTCCGCGGTCAAATGTACATCATTTTAGGGGTTCTTGGCATGAAAAAGGTTGAAAACCACTGATCTAGATGACTGCCATCACAGGCTGACCTAGAGCCACGTCGGAGCCATGCCGTTCCCGTGTGGATCCCAAAGATCCACATAATTCGATTTTTATGTGATTCTTATATTCACATAAGAATCAGTGCTTTGATCTCTGCTGTGTTCCATAATTACAAGTAGATGCACCTCTCCATCTAAATAAACGTCTTTAGCATGTGGAAAAGCACAGCCAGCAGCAGCGTTGGTCAATACTGGCAGACGGATCAATATCTGAATGGATCCGTTCATTCCTCAACTAATGCATGCTGTTCTTACATGCTGCTATGTAGAGGAAGGCAAAGGGACATAAAAATAGAGTGACCTATAACCCATTAAGACCGGGAACGCATCTGTGTCATTTTTAGATTTATTTGGCTATTCAAAAATAGCAGATATACAAGCTCATAGCGCGGCACCGAGTGCCGCGCTATGAGCTTGTAGATCTGCTATCTTTTTAAAAATCGTGAAATATTTGTGCAAATCTTTGAATGTATATATATTTGAACTCAAATCTTTAATTCTGGGCGTCCCTGGAACAACATATTTTGAGATGGGGGTCCGCGGACAAATACATATCATTTTGGGGGTCCTTGACATGAAAACTTTTGAGAATCACTGATATATAGCAACATGAGTTTTAAAAAAAAGTTTAAAAAAAAAGAACTGTTAAGATTTAGAAGACATTTGTAGAATCCCCAGAAGCAAAGATTTGAGTTAAAAATTTTCTCTTTGAAAAATATATATATTTAAAGATTTTCACGCATTTTCACGATTTTTCAAAAAATAGCACATCGACAAGCTCATAGCGTGGCACTCTGTGCCCAGTATGAGCTTGCATATCTGCTATTTTTGAACAGCCAAAGAAATCCAAAAATGACACACAGATGCGTTCCCGCTCTTAATGGGATAATACGAGTTGTGTGTTACACTTGTACGGGGGATGAAATTAAGCCTACAAGTCAATAGAGCTCAGATTTAAAGGGTCTCATTACATTTGTGATACGCTGGTAGTGCAGACACTGTTGTCATGCATTGTTTATTCTTTAATCATAAATTGCATCTAATATTTATATATCTCAGCGTGAGCCTGTACGTTTCGCACATACATGAAAAGCCCCCAAGCCAGTTCTCAAGTTCGACTGCATATGAAGTAGTAGTTTTTCCCCCTCTCTCTCTCTCTGTGTCTCTCTCTTTCTCTCTCATGGATTACTGACCTATTGCCGTAAACATCATACTGGGCTCTGAGCTTGTTGATGTGTGAAAACTTCCAACAAAAAGCTTCTTGAGACCTCTTTAGTTTGCATTTGCTACTACCTTTTGATGGGAACCGCATAAATTATGCATGGGCTGCGCATTAGGGCTGAATTTAAACCCCAATGTTATACACCAGCGCCTCAAGATATCTGAACACACAATCAATACTTCCATCAGCGGGGGAGGCTTCCGAGAGGCCCACACGGTCGTCTTTGAAGCCGCCTGACAAGTTAAACCCGGTCCGGTTTCTTGTGCACTAATGGCCACCCTCTTAGGGAGATATGACGTGTCACGTTTTTTTTAATTCTTATTTTCATGTGGCACAATTGTATGATAGCGTGGCGGTATTACTGGGTTCAGCCACAGACCAAGTCCTACACATTAAAGTCCTCCTAGCTCTGAGAGTGTGCAAAATGTGGACAAAATGTAGCATTTGTACACTCTCAGAGTTACATCAACACTGAGGACTTTTACAGTGTATAGAGTCTGCATGTGTTACAGAAAGGAAGAGGGGGGATTCCTTCTCTTTGAACACAGCATCAGCTCAACAGAGCAAGATACAAGATCCCTTCCAGCCCGGAAAGGCTTTGAAAGGGATGACGGTCAGGGTCAGTGTAAACTCACTGTGAATTATTCAGCTCTGTGAATTATTTCAATTCCGATGTTTTGTTTTTTTGCACTCCCTTTTTTTGTTTTGTTTAGTTTTTTTTGGAAATGTGCCCTTTGGCATTTCTCTCCGCGAGGAGACACGGAGTTAAAGATTTGGAACATTCGTGCTAATGAAGCAAGCCGCCCTCTTTTAATTCCTCGAACAAGTCATTGATCAATTAGGAACACGGCTTCGCTTGCGTCCCTCTGTGTCTCATTTAGAGGCCGCTTTGATTGATACTGTGATTCGAACCAACAACAAAAAGCCGTTCCCCCGAGAAGGGAGCCAAGGATTTTCCAACACAAGCCAAGAAACATGAAAGGTTTCTTCATTTTTGATTTCGTTTTTTTTTCTTTTCTCCTTTCCAACTTCTGTCTTCTGTTCCGTTTTTTCCTCTGGACGTAAGGTAGTCGGTCACATCTGCAGGGGAGGGAACTCATGTGGTGCAACTCAGAAGCAATCTACAGTACTCGCAGTGTGTGTGTATGAGACAGAACGGAATCAGGAGCGTGGAGAATCACCGTGATCTGCTTCTCTTTCTTGCGGGTCCAACTTCTCTGCCTGCTTGATGTGTGCGTGTTTGTGCGCGCGCACGAGTATATGTGCGCGCGCACGAGTGTATGTGCGCGCGCGCGTGTGTGTGTGTGCGCGTCCGTGTCGACCTGCATGCAGTTGTCATGTGTTTAACCACTACTACACCCTACAGTATATACTTAATTGACTGTGATCCCTCAGATTTCTATACTTACTGATCTACTTTTTTCCCTCTACGCCAAATCGCTTTGCCGAAAATAGCCGATCTACAGGCTCACAACGCCACCCATTGTGAGGGGTAGATTGTCAATTTTCGCCGAATGTCTGGCGCAGAATAGCAACGTTAGGGTTCACATGTATAAGTGTGTCTGCTTACAGTATATTTGTCTGTTTGAGCAGAGGCATGGATGAGAAACATTCCAGTTTGATTGAAACACACGAAGACCTGCTTTACAGGAATAGATGCTCCACACAGGTTTACCTGGGTCCTTCCTTGGGACAAAAATCAATAAATTAATCCAACCCAACCAGAGGGTTGACTAGAGGGCCCAATAACTAAACTACAGGTAATACAAAAGAGACAATTTAGAGGAATTCTGGGAATGAAACGCCCAGACCCAGTCAAGGCTGGACTACACATGCTATCCATCAAACTGGGATTTAACCCATTAAGACCTGAGGCCGCGTCTAAAAAAAATCTAAATCCTAAAAGAAATTCGGAAAAAAATATAAAAAAATAATTTTCACGATTTTTCAAAAATATCAGATATACAAGCTCATAGCGCGGCACTCGGTGCCGCGCTATGAGCTTGTATATCTGATATTTTTGAATAGCCAAAGACATCTAAAGTGACACAGATGCGTTCCAGGTATCAATGGGTTAACTCAAGCAGCACCCCCCTACACGCACGCACGCAAGCGCGCGCACACACACACATACACACACACACACACACACACACACACACACGCACACACACGCCTAAGAGAAAGACATAGGTTTCTTGCTCAGATTGCTTGGTTATTACAGAACCAAGCCCCAGTTTCTATTAGACATCCAAAGCGCTTACATTGCTCTTGAGAATGAACATCTCTGCTTGCAACATCCGCACCCATTGTTGCCACGCCGAAGCAAATATGTTGGATTACTATCACGTGCGGTACTGTAGCTCCAAAGCAGAAATGTAGACCACGTATTTTGGGGGCACGGTCGGGCGCGGGCGGACAGCAGCGCATCGATCATCTTCACCCGATTCCCCTCCCTCCAGTGCAATGCTGTATACCTATCACAGGCTCTGGTACCGGATGTCGCTTGGCGGCGGCGTTTGTCCCGGTGTCTCAATTCCTGCGGCCTGCAGACGGAGCCACCAAGGACGTCCCCCCCTCCCCCTCCCCGTCCCCATCCCCTCCCTCCCCCGTCTGCTGGCTAGACGATGATCTCTGTCACAACTTGCATGATGCAAGAGTTTGACAGAGCAGCTCGGGGGCCATGTGAGAAAGGTGCCACCCCCCTCCCTCCCCCCCATTGGCCACCTCTCAGCACCTCCGTCTCTCCACCGCCGCATGCTGAAGCATCAGGGACGGCTTGCCTGAGGAAGCAATTGGTGCTTCCTGGATTGGAACCCTGCACCGTCTGTCAGTTGCTGGGCAGGTTTTTTTTATTTTTTTTATCTCAAATATTTGTGTGTGCGTGCGCGTGTGTGCGTGTGTGTGTCTCCCCAAAGAGCAACTGATTACTGATGACAGACTGCGAGGCTGTCAAATTCTCCCCCTTTTCTTTGAAAGACACATATGAGCTTGTATTCCTTTTCCTCTTACTGTACCTCGTGTGTGTCTCAAAGATGAAGGTTATAGGTTTACCGTCAGGTTGTGTTTGTGTGTGTCGTCAACACCTTTATGTTCCAGTGAATCTTATATATTGGCCCATAAGCACACCATGGTGAGCTTGTTTTTTTTGGGGTGTTTTCAGGAGTTTCGCCTGAAATTCCTCCCTTGTCTTGTCTTGTCCATGTCCTCTCCTCTCTTTGGAATTCACATTTCAGCCGTGCATCTAAACCAGTATTGACCACAAGGGCACCCGCTGACAAACACACGATGAATTGCGGTCAAAAAGGAAGAGGTTGCAAGCCTGGCTTTTCCCTCTTAACAACCATCGCCACGGAGACCGTGAAGTGAAACAGTCAAGTAACTGTCAGCCGACACAGTGGAGCGAGGAGAGGGAGAGAGAGAGAGAGAGAGAGAGAGAGAGAGAGAGGAGTATATAAACAGACTCCCTGTAACAAGTTTGTTTTTTGAAGGTGTCAGCTTCCAGGGCCGAGTTGCAAAGTTTACGGTTATCTGTGAGGTCTGTCCTGTTTGGTTTGGCCCGCGCCAGGGCCGCGGCAATAAATTGCACACAGTGCTATGAACCGTTAATTAGGCTGGCAAATGGAGCTTGTAATTTGGCAGAGGCAAAACCCACAGCGCTTTGAATCAGCAGACGCACACACACACTGCTACAGAGGCTGAAGGAAAGCTCCAAACGCTCTGATGAGCCTCTGAGTAAAGTGTGTGTACGCACATTTCATTGTGTATGCGCGTGTTTCTTTATGTGTGTGTGTGTGTGTGTGTGTATGTTTCGTTTTGAGCGTGCGCGAGCGCATGCCTGCGTATCTTTTTCTGAGCTTCTGAAAGCTTCCTGGCAGCTGCTAATCTTCCAGCCAAAGCAAGACAGAGTCTTTCACCTGGCACTCCCCTCCTCGTGTCTGTCTCCGAGTGGATGGAAGCGAAATGGGCTCCTTTATTCCATTAAGACCGGGAACGCATCTGTGTCACTTTAGATTTCTTTGGCTATTCAAAAATAGCAGATATACAAGCTCATAGCAGTGCCGCGCTATGAGCTTGTAGATCTGCTATTTTGGAAAAATCGTGAAAATAAAATGTGTATATTTTTTTCCGAAAAACTGTTAGGATTTAGATTTTTTTAAGAAGCGGCCTCAGGTCTTAATGGGTTATGGTGAGCGAGCCGCTCGAAATGGCTAGACAATCGAGCGTGGCGGAGCATTGAGACAACTCGGAGGAGCGTTGATTTACTTTCATCTGCATAAAATCAGGGAGGCTATTTGATCGCTATGGGCTCACGCTCTTCCGCTGCATGAATGAACTGCAGACCGAGTGCAAAGTGAGAGAGAGAGAGAGAGTGTGATGTCGGAAATTAAAAAGAAGTGAGAGAAGGGTGAATAACCCATGAAGACCCGAGGCTATTCTTTAAAAAAAATCTAAATCCTAACAGTTTTTGGAAAGAAATCTAAAAAAAAAAAATCTCGATTTTTCAAAAATAGCAGATCTACAAGCTCATAGCGCGGCACTCGGTGCCGCGCTATGAGCTTGTAGATCTGCTATTTTTGAATAGCCAAAGAAATCTAAAGTGACACACGGATGCGTTCCAGGTCTTACAGGGATATAAAGGAATGAGGGGGGTAGAATAGATGTATCTAAAGTACAGACATAGCGCTCTGCCCATCACCATGGCCTTTGGATACTCTCTGAAAAGCAACAGAGAGGTTATAGCATGGTGGGACATGCTGCTGGGAGCCTAGCCGGGGGAAAAGGAGCTGTGGAACACACACACACACACACACACACGCACACGCACACGCACACACACTCGCACACACACACAGAGTCAGTGTGCCATGGGAACCCGCAACGGTAGTACAGGATCAATTACCGGCTGGTTGCTGGAGGGGTCGTGCTGCACCGAGTGTCCAGGGAGGGTGGTCGATCAATGCTGACTGCAGCGGGGCCGTCCAACATACCAAGCACACACACTATAGCACTATAGCAACAGGACTTTATACCGACTATGTACCTACATACCACTTATGTGTTGCTCTTTTTTTTGGTTTCTTCATAGCAAACGCACACACGCGCGCGCACACGCACACGCACACACGCACACACACGCACACGCACACGTACACGTACACGCGCGCACACGCACGGCACAGTGAAGAAACCAAGTGTGACCACCTACACACGCGTAACAATAACACAATGTACAGTGTGTTCTCTTCTATAAAGAAAAGGGAGCAGTCAGACGAATGGGCGAACGCTGCCATATGAACTGACCACCCAGAGCTACATACAGTAGTACGCCTACACTGTGCACAGTATACACACTAAAATCTCCAGCGTCCAGAAAGAATGATTCTCCTCTCTGATTATCTGTGAGCAGGACAGCAGCAGCAAAACGGGCAGAGAGACAGAGTACAAATCGAATCATTAGAGCCACTAGCTAATGACACCATACTTTATCTTTCTCCACTTTGTGCCTCAGGCCCTCCGTTTCCCACATAACTCCAAAGGTATGGGAAGCAACACACTGGTGAAAATAAGACAGCACAAGACAAAAGGAGCAGGAGAGTGACCCAGAAAGCCAGTCCCTCACCACTCACCAGTAATTTGATAGAGAACACACACCTTCTCTCTCTCTCTCTCTCTCTCTCTCTCTCTCTCTCTCTCTCTCTCTCTCTCTCTCACACACACACACACGTACAGTAGGACACACACACACACACACACACACGCACACGCACACGCACGTTGGCTGTCTGGGGAGGGGCTCGGGAGAGTGATGTTGTTAAGGGTGATTTATACTTAGTTGTGCGCCATAGTGTCGTGCAGCCAAAATAGCCGAGAATCGTCTGCTTTACTGTAGGTGTGCGCTGCACGGTGCACAAACCAAGTACAAATCAGGCATTATTACCGCCTTGCACCCGACAGCCTCACCAAGTCTCTTAACGAGGTGGAGGAGCTCACAGAGGCGGGGTTAAGCACTGCTAAATGGGGACATGTAAATATTCCCGCCAGTGGGTCAAGTCAGGTGTCTTGATGTCTCATGGCCTCTCACTTGAGCCATGAAAAAAAAGGAGAGAGAAAAAAAAGAAAAGAAAGAATGGTTGTAGTCCAGTGGTTTTTCAACCAGTGGTCCGGGGACCACCAGTGGTCCTTGGCAATCATTTTAACCACTTAGCTTTGGCTATTAAAAAATATCAGATATACAAGCTCATAGCGTGGCACCGAGTGCCGCGCTATGAGCTTGTATATCTGATATTTTTGAAAAATTGTGAAAATGTGTGGATATCTTTGAATATATATATTTTTTAGAGCGAACGTTTTTTTTACTCAAATCTTTGCTTCTGGGGGTCCCTGGCACGAAACATTTTCAGATGGGGGTCCGCGGCCAAATGTATATCAATTTAGGGGTCCTTGGCATGAAAAAGGTTGAAAACCACTGTTGTAGACCATGGGGGCGATGTGTATACAAACTACGCACATTGGAGGAGAGAAAGAAAAGTTGAAACGCTCCCCTTTTCTCTTAATAATTTTAAAATGTATTTTTTCATTAATTCATTTTGTTTTGGTCCCGGTTTCATAACATCAGCAGAACATTCTTGAGCGGGAAAATGACACCTTTGTTAGCAACTATCAGGGCAATTACCCTCTAACGGAGCCACTGAGCTCGCTGCCGCTGTCACACTTCACAGCGGGTGTTCAGGTTATTCCTCTCCAAATCGCCCACAACCACTCCTCCATTTACATGTAAAGACCTTCCCTATAGGATATCCTTGTCGACTTTCTCCTACCTTTCCCAGTCGCCATATTTCAAACGGCCTCCATTCACTCCCTTTAATTGGAGTATGTGAGTTTTGTCACCATCTCATTAATGGCACCAAGTCTCTTCCGCGCGCTCAGGCAGTTCCGCTCCGGTGGCCACATCTGCCTGCGTTCAGCCGTACAACTGCAGAGGTGTCAGACACACACAGACACGCCGCACGCGCACGGCACACACACTCTTATTCCTGCACGCTCGCACACATGACACACACACACACACACGGCATTGTCACTTTGGCTATTAAAAGCGAAGCTGGGCCGATTATGATCCCATTCAGGGAGAGAATGGCTCCGTGGAGGTGAATGATGGCGCATCATAAGGTGGATGGTACAGCAGGAGGAGAGGTTGCGGGGGACGAGTGGGGGAAGAGACAGAGGGAGGCGCGCAGAAGAATTGTTAATGAATGGTGCAAGTGGTTGTGTGTTCTGACTCACTAATCAGCATGCACAGAGGAGAGAGGGAAGGTCTGTCCTAGCCGCGAGCTTCCTCAATACAAAGTGTCGGGTAATGAGAAGCCTGGATGACTGAGGGCCAGTTGGATGCATGCATGCAGAGAGTCAGGGTTGAGCAACACAAAAATACGGTGGAAAAAGAAAACACATCTGGGAATATATGCATCTCTTTTCCATCTTTGGATATATCTGCCTCCAATATGATCCAGGTAGATCTAGTGACTCAAACCACAGATGTATAGATTGTCAGTGAACCGAATTGATTTTTCCCCACAGTGTGTTTTTTGCTATAGCCTGACATGGTGCCAGCTATCGTTTGGCTGCCTCCACTGTTAACCCATTTCGACCGGGAACGGGGATCTTTGTGTCATTTTTAGATTTCTTTGGCTATTAAAAAATAGCAGATCTACAAGCTCATAGCGCGGCACCGAGTGCCGCGCTATGAGCTTGTAGATCTACTATTTTTGGGGTAAAAAACTTGAAAATGTGTGCAAATCTTTGAATATATATTTTCTAAAGCGAACGTTTGTAACTCAAATCTTTGGTTCTGGGGATTCTGCAAATGTCTTCTTTTGCGGCACAGCTTGTAGATCCGCTATTTTTGAATAGCCAAAGAAATCTTAAAATGACACAAATATGCGTTCCCGGTCTTAAAGGGTTAATAGACTGTTAAATACTGTTGTGTTTTTGCTAGCAGCAGAGCTCTATGAAAGTTGGTCCGTCAGTGCGTATAGTACGCACGTCTGTCCGTCCATCCCAAACAACATTATCTTGAAAGCTACTGTCTGGATTGTCATGGAATTTTTCTTTGCCCCTCCATGCTCCGCAGAGGATTTTGGTGACGCCATGGCCCCTCATCTAGAGCCACTTAGGCCAATGTTTTTTTTGTTTTTACTGCACCTTTATCCTCCCCAGAGGATGACCCCTAATGATTTTGTTGACCCCACGCCTTCTTTCACTTCATAGAAAGTTTTGTCTTTAAATCTATTGCTGTTCTTTAGAAAAACAGTGGGTGGAAGAATTATGGAGAGTTGGTGGACACACAGACACACACACACACACACACACACACACACACACACACACACACACACACACACACACACACACACACACACACACACACCCGAGCATGAAAAATGAATGTACTGTATAACTTTAAATACTACAGTCGACTGTCTCTTCGAGCTATGGGATCTATCCTGAGTCTAGATAGATAAATCAATAGACCTTTATTGACCTTTACTTCAGTCACGATACAAAGATACAGGTAAGGGTAGAGAACAAGTACAGTATAAGTAGTAACACTAATAAAAATAGGGTAACAATACAATGTAATGTAAAACTGTAAAAAACAATGCCAAAACCATGGTGGCATAGTGTAATAGGAGGCGTACAGTAGGTAACATGCATTCTATCACCAATAACAACACTAGCTATGCTCTCTGGGAGATTGGATCCAAACATCACAGCACTTGCAGACTGCAGAGCCAACAAAACTTTTTTATGCGCTCGTATTTCAATAATGTAAACATTTATTTTAAAAGTTGATTGATGAATGGCCATAGCTAAGGGTAAGGCAAGGCTTTACACCGTTTACAGATAGGAACTATTTTTTTAATTTCTCCTGTATGTCAGTCACTCATATAGATATATTTCACATGGTTGCTTTTTGCTTATTGTGACGTGTCGTTTTGCACTGTATAGTTGTTGCTGCTGTGACAAAGTAATTTCCCTCTGGGATCATACACAGGAACCGAGTGAGAGACAGCTTCCGCAGATCTGATCTTGCTCACTGAACGAAGTTATCAATTCAGTCACTCCTTCGCAGGGATACACATTACACAGTCACTGAGAGACTGTCTCCTTCGCTCAGTGAACGAGATCACAGTTTCTTTCAGTGAACAAAATCACTGTCATTGTGTTCTCTGACTTTGTTCTCAGCAGGGACACATCCTCGAGGAACTTAACAGGGCCATTGGCAAACTAATATTTCAGTCCAATGAGTTTTACATTTTAATGAGAGCTCATTTGACAGAGAAATGAACGGATCTTTTCAGGAAGTGATTTAGTTCAGCGGTTCCCAGCCAGTGGTCCGGGGACCACCAGTGGTCCTTGAGGGGGTTCCAGGGGGTCCCCAGCCAAATTAATAGTTAGGAACCAAATTGACCCTTACTGTATGTGTCTGTAACTCTGAGAGTGTACAAATGGAACCAAATGGACCCTAACGGGTCCATTTGGTTCCATTTGTACACTCTCAGAGTTAAATGAACACTAATGATGATGATACAGTGTAGATTGGGACCCCCAAGAAATCAAAATGGTTGAGTCCCTGGCATATCTTTTCAAATGGGGGTCCCTGGGCTAACATGTGTCAATTTGGGGGTCCTTGACGCAAAAAAGTTTGAAAACCACCGATTTCATTTTGTTCAACCAAAAGAGCTATATTTCCTTTGAACGATTCGCTTGCGAACAACCCAACACAAATACTACAGGATTGAACTCGCCAACAGGTCCAGATATTTAGCTTGCCACATATGTTTGTGGCGTGTCTGCAATACATCGGCGAGTGACGTGGTCATGCTTGGATCACGTCTTTGAACAGTTCACACAATGACGATCAAAGCTCACGGGAGTGAGTGCCGATTTTGCCTCTGATCTGGAGCTTTTGTCAGCGATGTCCAAACACTGTCGGCGAGTGGAAAATCGGGACTACATGTCATGTAGCCTGAACTCTATATGCATTCAACACAGCCCCCTGCGTGACATCAGTGCATTTTCCACAGATAAATCGCATGCAGTAGTAACAGATGTTGGTAAGTTTTTGTTCCCTTTACATCTTGACACCTGACACTTTCTGTTTCATTAACTCTAACTGCAGTGGGACAGTGGAAGAATAAACCTTTACAACTGATTGTCTCCGCCAGGCCGACAGGCATGGCAAAGACTATGTTTTTTGCACCCTGTCCGTCCGTCCGTCAGTCCGTCTGTGTGTCCTTCTGTCTCTCAACAGCTAACCTCCCGAATAGTTGGCTTGCTTGCAGCGAAACTGTGCACTCCCAGGATGCCAGCGCAGAACCTCTGGCCCAAATCTTTCACATGTGCCTGTTATAGAGCCACCAGGAGGCCGATTTTAGCAAAACACATTTTTGGACAGTACTCTTACAGATCTTGTCCAAAAATCACGCAAATCGGTACACAGTATCTCTATAGTCATTAAACGAAACGGTTCTTTCAGATTTTTCATATTCCATCCTGATTGGCTAAGATTTGCTTCCAAAGTTTGCGTCACTAGGCAAGGGTTTGTGTTGTCCGTGACATCAGCCCAGAGCTGTGTCAGTCCATATAAATAAGGTGGTGTTCTAACTCAAATGTTCAAATTAGACGTTGAGCAAGACGGACAGAGAGACAGACGTACAGGCGCTTTGTTTTATCCTTATAATTCAAAATGCTGATCAAAGTAAAGACTCTCACTGGAAAAGAAATAGAGATCGACATTGAGCCCACGGACAAGGTGGAGCGAATCAAGGAGAGGGTTGAGGAGAAGGAAGGAATCCCACCTCAACAACAGAGACTCATCTACAGCGGGAAACAGATGAACGATGACAAGACGGTACAGGAGTACAAGATCCAGGGAGGCTCAGTGCTTCACCTTGTCCTGGCGCTACGAGGAGGGCTGGCCGTTCACAGTCCCATCATTCACATCATCTACTAGTCAACCAGTGGTGATAAAGGACGCAGCGAGCCTAGTCTGTCACCGTCCCACGATGTTACAGCACAGTGAGCTCAAATGCCATGATGCTCCCAGACTATCTCTACGCAAACTATACAAAACCTACAAAGTTGCACCAGGTGAGAGAAAATCTCCACCAGGCCGTCAGTCTTTCCCAAATATGGACTTCCAGACCGGCCTCAAATTTCTGACGTCATAGCTATGACGCAAGTATTGCCCAAATATGTTCCGCACAGCTCCAGAATGGTCAAAGTATGACTTCAGACTGGCCATAGCCTGGAGTGACGGTTGGTCCGAGGTTATTAAGTCACAGCAAGACAGGTGTATCTAACAACAACGGTGTATCTTCCATGTGGGATCTTGGACTTAATGTGGCAGTCAGTCAATGACGTCAGTCATCTATGACATCAGTCATCTATGACGTATCTACGTACTCCATTTTTGGGCAAGGTTTCAGTCCAATCCGACCACCATTGACCATCCTAAAGAAACAATATAAAACGTTTACATGGAAAAAAAAACTTGCTTGGCCTGCTGGCAGTGTGCACAAGGAATTTGGTACTTTCTCTTTTACAGTAAAAAATCACACCCTGTGTGAAGGTAGCGGCGCCTTTGATACATTTTGTCATCGATATGTGTTTATAATGTGTTTATAGCCACGTGTCATGTGAAGCTTGACCAATCACTTTGTTGACGCACCTGACCAATCAGAGCGTTGACGGGTCTGACCAATCAGAACGTTGACGGACCTGACCAATCAGAACATTGACGGACCTGACCAATCAGAACGTTGACGGACCTGACCAATCAGAACGTTGACGGACCTGACCAATCAGAACGTTGACGGACACGGACAAAGTCAGGTATAGAGCAGGATCCACTCTATACCTAAAGGTATAGAGCGGCTAGCGCCACTAAAAATAAATAGTAATGAACCAAAACCTTGAACAATTACTTGTTCAACAATGTAGGCCTAATAAGCATATCTTGGGACAAAGCAGGTTTATCAAGTTAGCTAGATAATAACTAGCTATTTTTTTTGTTAATATATAAAAAGGTTATGAAGAAAATGTTTATTATTAGCATTCATTAACATACAGCACATGACTCAATCATATTCCTAAACCTAATGTTTGGTTGTTTATATTATTTCATGTCAGTATTGCCTGTATAAAAATAAAATTATCTGGCCAACTTTTCAATCCTGCTTTGTTATACCTTTTTATTACCAGGCAGAGGCAGTCTCCCAGCTATCCTGTCTCGCCCCAACATACAGTTGTACTGTGCATCTAAACTAAACGAAGAAGTTAGTAATTAGTAAAAACATCTGATTTCAGAATCTGATACTACAAATACAGTATTTGTGTGTGTGAAACGTTTTCTGAACATAAACAGATAATAAATGAAGGCCTACGATAAGACAATAACTGCCATTTACGTTTTGGAACGAAACTCTTCAAATGCTTTAATGATAATGCTTTAATTTAAACTGCAACCATGTGCTGTTTAAGACACCCATATGCAAGCTTGCATACGGTATGTTTTTTTTTTTTTAATCTTCAGGTAGACTACACATGACCTTATTTGTTACCTATTTTTTTACAAAGATTGGATGGGGTCTAATAATCGCATGGCTTCAATGTGGATCATCTCAATCAGCTCAGTGGCCTTGTGGCCCCGAGACTGGGAGGTAAAGGGTTCATTCCCTGGTCAAGTAAATACCCAAAAATGATAAGAATGTTTACCCAATGCCTCCCTGCTTGCACTCAGCATCAAGGCTTGTGTTGGGGGTAAGTCCCTGTGACATATTAGCATCATGTCTAGTGGGTGTACTGTACATCATTGGTTCTCAAACTTTTTCATGAAAAGGACCCCCAAATAGACACTTATTAGACCGAGGACCCCCATTTGAAAAGATATGCCAGGGACAAGATAAGAGAAGATTTTTACGGCTACCAGAGTGATTCTCAACCATTTTAATTTCAAGGACCCCCAGTTTGACATGCATATTAGGCTACGGACCCTCATTTAGTGGCATTTCTATCTCTGGGACCCCAATTTATAAAATTGTAAAATGTATGTTAATTTAACTTTGAACTTTGAGCGGTTCCATTTGTACACTCGCAGAGTTACAGACCCAGGGTCCATTTGGTTCCTAACTATCTATCATTTAGCTGCGATTTCGACTGCCATTGACCATTTAAAATGGTTCTTATGAGAACAAAAAATCACAATATGAGGGGGAAAACGTGGGGAGTTACTGCTGCTGGCAGTGTGCACAAGAAAGTTGGCGTTGGTCGGGTCCAGCGGTTTGCGGGATTATAGCCTGACTGATCAGCTGGGTTGCCGCGCTTTGGCTGTCTGCTCTGACTACTTTATTATTTTCATCTCAAGTTGGACAGACATGTATGTCCATTCTCGGTCTGATTTGTGTTCCCAGTCTGGCCCTGTACAAACATCACTGAAACAAGGAATTAACGATCAGCATCCTTTATGATAGTCCCCCCCCATTTCCCTGTGATTTTTCATATGCATGATGCCAACATAATGTCATCACATGCACCATGCAGACACAACGATGGTGGAAGGTTGGGGCGTGCCTCCTTAGCGGAGATTTTCACTCCAATGAACGGTCCTTTCTTAACTTAATTTCACGATAAAGCTTTTGCTGTTGTTAGCTGGCAGAGATTTTAGATTCTTATGGCTCTATTTTGGAGCAGGCCGGTTGACATGAGGCATTACTTAAGTACTGTACTTAAGTAAGATTTTGAGGTATGCACTTTACTTGAGTATTTCCAATACTTTTACTTCTACTCCACTACATCTCAGAGGCAAATATTGTACTTTTACTCCACTACAACTATTTGAAAACTTTTGTTACTTTTCAGATATACATTATTATATTATGAAACATACATTAACCACTTCAGCCCTATTTTATACCTAGGCTATTTGAAAATAGCCGATCTACAAGCTCACAACGCGTCGCATCGCGACGCCTCGTGAGCTTTGTAGATCTGCTATTTTCAAATATTATAGCACTTTTACTTTTGGTACTTTAAGTATATTTTGATGCCAATACTTTTGCACTTTTACTCAAGTACATTTTTAATTCTGGACTTTCACTTGTAACAGGGTATTTCTACATTGCAGTATTGATACTTTTACTTAAGTAAAACTGCATTTTTTGCTAATCAGCAGTGCAGTGTAATTTGGGGTCAAGAGGACCATGATTCATGCCGTCCACGGTCCACCGGCCGCCTGCTTTAACCAGGTTTACCGGTGGATGGTGAGTCGCAAACTCATCCATTGCTATTTTTGGCACACTGTAGTTGGCAGAGGCTCACCCAGATAGATGTCTCCAAAAATCACACAAAGCCGCTTTATATGTTATGCTTGTCTATGTCAATTTGGTAGGAATCCCTCAAGCTGGAAAACATATTTTTAACATGTTTTTTTTTCGTGCATTCTAGCCCACAAGTGACAAGGGTTAATATTTGTGTCCAACAAAACGTTTGATGGCATATCATCCATATCGGTTTGTACTTAATAAAAAGGCTTAGTGAATGTTGAACCGGATTATTGTACTGCCATGATCTGTTAGTCTAGTGAAGTGTGATTTTACTTAAAATAATTGTTTACATGTAACCCCTTCACATGTAGCCTAGTAAGATGTTCGAATAGACAAATTGCCTCAATAGCAATAACCCCCCCCCCCCCCCCCCCCCCCCACTCAGTTTCTTCTGCCCCCCATATCGATCGCTTTATAACAGGTGAGCCGGTTAAATGCTTTTGTACTCATAAATGAGGAACGTTTTTTCGGAGGTGCCGCGTGCCACTTTCATATGCCACTGCACAGAGAATTCATATATTAAAACCGCCCTTCAAGACTTTGGGACAGCACATGTAATAAAGAAGCCAAATAAAGCATTCCTGGTGGAAATCACGAGCATCCTGAGAGAGACGGAGAGAAACAGAGAGACACAGAGAGAGAGAGAGAGAGACAGAGAGAGAGAGAGAGAGAGAGAGAGAGACAGAGAGAGAGAGAGGGAGAGAGAGAGAGAGAGAGGGCAGAGTGGAACTTTGAACATGTCAGCTGTTTTATCAGCATCCGTCTCTGAGGAGAGGTTTATGTAAGTGGTTTTATTGCATGCCTGCATCACACAGGGGGGACTGGGGATGGGGGGGGGGCATTTATGAGATTAGCAGAAAGTAAACTTCACGTCAGAGCCATTTCCCCATACAGATGACCTCAACAATCACTAAGACAAATCAGAGGACAAGACAAGACCGACCAGACAGACAGACAGACAGACAGACAGACAGACAGACAGACAGACAAAGACGGAAACCTGAGTTAAAGGACAACTTTGTTTTTTTACAACCAAGGTTTATGTTTTAGCTTGTAATTAAAGTAAATAAAGGATGAGTGTTTAAAAAAAATCTTTTTCTGCTTTCTATAGTTTTCACAGCAATGTTCCACTGTAAAAAAGACCGCGAAAACTGCTAAAAGTATAGAAAGCAGTAAATGAATACATTTTATCACTCATCTTTTATTTACTTTAATTACAAGCTAAAACATGAACCTTGGTTGTAAAAAAAACAAAGTTGTCCTTTAAAGATTTCAGTGTAAATTAAAGTATGACAGAAGGGCAGTTCACGCTGAGCACAATGTACTATAACTGACTATAACAATATAGTTTATACATTGTTATAAGTCAAGTGGATGACAGAGTTCACACACCACAACTATAACACATACAATGGTGAACGATAGTTATAGTTATTGTTAATACAGTTATAGTTATAGTGCTCATTGTGAAGGGCCCTTTACAAGGAAGAGAGGAACGTAAACATGGGTTTAGTGTTGGTGGAGCAGCGTCTGTCTTTTAACCCTTTCAGACCAGGAACGCATCTCTTGTAGTTTTTTAGATTTCTTTGGGCTATTCAAAAATAGCAGATATACAAGCTCATAGCGCGGCACCGAGTGCCGCGCTATGAGCTTGTAGATCTGCTATTTTTTTTAAATCGTGAAAATATTGTGCACATTTTTAAATATATATGTTTTCAAAGCAAACATTTGTAACTCAAATCTTTGCTTCTGGGGGATTCTACAAAATGTCTTCTAAATCCTAACAGGTTTTTTTAAAACGTATCTGGCCTTGGACCCCCCCATCTCAAAATATTTTGTTCCAGGGACCCCCAGAAGTTGTAACAGAGTTAAAAGTGTTACATATTCAAAGATTTGCACAAATCTTCCACGATTTAAAAATAAATAGCAGATCTACAAGCTCATAGCGCGGCACTCGGTGGCGCGCTATGAGCTTGTAGATCTGCTATTTTTGAATAGCCCAAAGAAATCAAAAAATGACACACAGATGCGTTCCCGGTCGTATTGGGTTAAGTGTGCCTCCATTACCTTTAGTGCATGTCAGTACTTGGGCAGAGCAGGCGACGGTCATGTCACATGCATGACTGATATGTCACATTGACCTACAAGTGTGTGCTTAATCGCACTTGACTGAAGAGGGGCGTGTTGGAGGGCTTTTAAGGCAAATTAGGTCACTAATAGGCCTATACCCGCACTCAGTACAACACACCACTTGCATATGCCTTCTTGAACTTGCGCACGCACGCGTGTGTGTGTGTGTGTGTGTGTGTGTGTGTGTGTGTGTGTGTGATGGGTGGACGTCACATATGTAACATGCAGACCTGCGAGGCGCACCGTTGCTCCGATCCGCACCAAACGGCACCAACACTGGTCAGGGGTCAGCCATCAGATTAGCCACGCCAGGGGTCACGTGTGGCACCCAGTGTGGCTCCCTGGCGGGGGCCCCTGGCCGCACCATTGCTCCCCCCCTCTGTTCGCTGGGCTTTAAACAGCCTCAACTCCAGCATGCTAAAGGCCACAAACTTGGTGGATGGTCTTAGACAGCCAATAGGGACGGGCTGTAATTGCTGAAGCCCCGGCCCCTCTGCTTTCCTATTGGCTGGGGTTTAAACAGCCATAACTCCAGTTCCCAGCATGCTACAGACTTGGTGGGTGGTCCCACAGACTTCCAATTTCATCACAAATGACCACTTTTGGTTTCCCCTTCCTTTCCTTCCTTTTTTGGATTGCCTTGAAACTTCACTCTCTCTGAGGGGTCTGGAGTTCAATGGTTCCTGGTTTTACCAGGAAGTGGTCGTAGGGCTACCTCCCGAATACAAGATCACACAGGTATGACCATAGATATAGAAACCTAGATACCTCATTGGCCTTTGCAGTTTGTTGGAGCGAGCTGTATCATATGTGGCCGCCATATTAGAGGGGGCACGGGCACTGGCCAATCACAGCGCGTTGACTACTGGCCAATCACAGCGCGTCTTTTCCAGGACTTTTCAGAATCTAGTTGTCCCGCCCCCACCTGCCTCTAATTGGCCTAACGAACGCCCCCTTCCGCACGTGGAAGTTTCCAGCTTGCCCCCCGGAAGCGGAAGCGCGCCCGCGATATAGACGCCTGAGAGCCAGAGGAGGCGTCTACCTTTATATGTCTATGGGTATGACAGTGGACCTGGGTGCTGCAAGTGCATCGCTGCTCGGCAGCAGTGTTATAGCAGTGTTTAACACTTCAAATGGCCATACTTCGGTGACCATTGCTCTTATCAGCGCAACACACTATAGGTTTGAAGGCCGCGTAGCGGCCTGAAAATCGAGTATATATATATCCACACATACACACACACACACATACGTACGTAATAGTACTGTATATACACAAACACAGCAAAATAATGTAATGTTTAGTCTGACTCCTGTAAAACACATTTGTGTCAAGTCGGTGCCATGAATTCAGACAGTCGTGTCTAGACATTACCAGCAAGCACCGTTTTTCTCCTCAGCAATTGGAAATTGTCAGTTATACTTTGCCTCCCCTCGCCCGCTAACATCTCACTGAACCACCTTAGATGGTATCTAGATGTTCTGAACGCTGAGCGGAAAAAGGACCCATGCATGGCACAGCAGGAAACGGCATGAAAACACTTAAATAGCAGTTAAGCCGCCGGTAACATGAGTGGTCGCGATAAGCCTCGCAAACGGTCAGGAAAATAACAGCGTCGTTTTCTCCGAAATCGTTGTGAGAGAAACAGGAGAAGCATAACGGTATGAAGGGGGGGAAAAAAAGAAAAGAAAAGAAAAACATGTGACCCGGTGATAAAGTATCAGGTGGGAAGTGGCACTACATCACTCAAGGGGAGACAAACCCAATCTGCCACTTCAGGTCCACTGCTCTGAGAGAGGGAGGGGAGGGTACAGACCGCTCACCCAGGGAGTCGACTCTCCGACTCTGCCGGCGCTGTCCCCCGGTTAGCCATGCACAGCAACAGCTGGCCACTTTGATTAATTTGTCCAAAGGCAGTGATTTATTCGTTTGAAAGGGACCTGGGTGAACTCCACAATGGGTTTACATGGGATGCATACAAAAGGCAACACACATTTTCCCACTCGGACTCACTTGAAGTTTTTTTTCCCCCCCGCTCTCTCTCTCTCCCTCCCTCCCAACCTCTCTCTCTCTCTCTCTTTCTCTCTCTCTCTCTCTCTCTCTCTCTCTCTGCCCCTCTTCCTCTCCCATGTCTCGATTTCCTTTGCATTAATCAGTTCTGACAGCTAGCGAGAGGAGTGTGTTTAATGCGAATTTTTAACGTGATTAATTTTGTTTGAAGACGGTATCTCAGATACATTTTAATGGGGGTATCTGCTTTGATTTTCCTTAACGTCGACTCGACTGGTGGGTTATTCTACCCTGGACAAATAGAAAAAGAAAAGAAAAGCAATATGTTTTTTTACTCCAAAGCCAGACTAATATGGTTCTGGGGGAAGACCTGATGAATTTCATATTAATTTGGTAATGTGAGAAAGCCGGGGCAAAAATTCCTTTGTGGCAGTTTGACTATGCTGTGGATATGAGATGTCTTAAAGTGGAGTTTTATCTATTCGGCTCGGATGAAGGATCAAATGACTTGCTCTCAAGGAGAAGGAGTGCTTAAAATGGATTTGTTGTACCGTTCTGAATTTATGAACTACTTAAAGCCCTATTTTATACTTGGACTTGGTTCGAAAATAGCCGGTCTAATATAAGCTCACAACGTGTTGCATCGTGAGGCGTTGTAGATCTGCTATAGATCTGCAATAAAGAAATAAGTACGACCTGGAACGCATCGGTGTCACTTTTTGATTTGAGCTAAGAAGCATTGTTTTACACTTTGGCTATTCAAAAATAGCAGATCTACAAGCTCATAGCGCGGCACCGAGTGCCGCGCTATGAGCTTGTATATCTGCTATTTTTGAAAAATCGTGAAAATGTGTGCAAGTCTTTGAATACATGTTATTTTAAAGCGAACATTTGTACCTCAAATCTTTGCTTCTGTGGGTCTCTGGAACAAAATGTTTTGAGACGGGGGTCCGCGGCCAAATACATACAATGTTGGGGGTCCTTGACATGAAAACATTTGAGAACCACTGATATAGAAACATACCTTTTTACAGAAAAGTGTTGGGATCTAGAAGACATTTGTAGAATCGGCCTCAGGTCTTAAATGGGTTAATGATGACATAACCAAAATAGGGACCCTGCAGGGTTAATGTGGTTAAGCAACGCTGTGGAGTGAGGATTTAAACCCATACGCTTCCTGCCATATAGATAAAATGCACCGTGTTTTCATGAAGGGGAGTTCTAGGCTTTATGTAAACACTGCCTGTCATCAAACAGTAGAAGAGAGTATATGTGAATGGTGTCCATTAACCCCCAAAACTAAATCCTGTTACTGATAAACCATCACTGAAAGGATAAACCTTTCTCCCAATCAGAGAGAGAGAGAGATATGGTGTGTGCGTGTGCGTGTGCGTGTGCGCGTGCGCGTGTGCGTGTGCGTGTGTGCGTGTGTGTGTGCGTGTGTGTGTGGATGTATACAGGATGCATTGGTGCAGTGTCAATGCACTAGCACCATCTATAGACAGAATCGAATGAACAGATCCTACTGTGCCCCCTCCCCCCACCCCCCCTTTTTTCTCTCTTTCTCTCCTTTTCTCTTTTTCTCCTCTCTCATTTTCTCTTCTGTCTTGCTCACTCTCGCTCTCCCGAAGAAAGTCAGTCGTACAAACAAACATGCATGTACACACACACGCGCACACACACACACACACACACACACACACACACACACACACACACACACACACACACACACACACACACACACACACACACACACACACACACACACACACACACACACACACACAGTCAGAAGTGCTGATGCTAGCACTCTGAGCTTGTGTTTTCACCCTCGGCTCTTATAATCTGTTTTATCTCAGGTGCTGCCAATAGCCGCTTTAATTAATGAGAGGATATTCCTGATGTAATTTAGCCCGGCATGCACAGGATTATACAGTGACACATCACTCTAGCAGCATGCAAGGCAGTGAGAGAGAGAGGTAGACAGAGAGAGAGAGAGAGAGTGACAGAAAGACACGAAAAGAGACAGAGAGAGAGAGAGAGAGAGCATCACCGCATCATCAGCACCACATCACACCTCAGAGAACATTGAAAAACGGAAACTTGCCTGTTTTAACTCTTTAAGACCGGGAACGCATCTGTGTGTCATTTTTAGATTTCGTTGGGCTATTCAAGAATAGCAGATCTACAAGCTCATAGCGCTGCACAGAGTGCCGCGCTATGAGCTTGTAGATCTGCTATTTTGGAAACAAAATTGGCGGACATTTGCAACTGAAATCTTTGCTTCTAGGGGTTCCTGGAACTAAATATTTTACAAATGTTCGCTTTAAAAAATATATAATACAAGATTTTCCCACAAATCTTTACAATTTTTCAAAAATAGCAGATCTACAAGTTCATAGCGCGGCACTCGGTGCCGCGCTATGAACTTGTAGATCTGCTATTTTTGAATAGCCCAAAGAAATCTAAAAAAATGGCACACAGATGCGTTCCCGGTCTGAATGGGTTAATGTGAAATATTCACTGTGTGTGTGTGTGCGTGCGTGCGTGCATGCTTATGTTCGTATGTGTGTCAGCAGCCACTCTTTCAGGGGTTTAGGTTTTTATCCTCCCTTACAGAGGGAGTCCCATACTAATTAAACACTAGGCCTATTAGAGAGAGCCCCTCAGCCTACAGCATTACCAAGTGTCACTCTTCCATTCATCCTGAGATCTAGAGAGGCAGCGGGAAGCCAAGCGAGAGAGAGAGAGAGACACACACACACACACACACACACACACACACAGCTTTTCTATGAATGCAAGATCGCCCCAAGACATCCTGTTCTGTGTGCTGCCATGGATGGATGGGAGGATGGATGGCTTGGCTGATTGATGGATTGATTGCTTGATTGATTGATTGATTGATTGATTGATTAGGACAGAGGGAGTCCCATACTAATAAAACATAGGCCTATTAGAGAGAGCTCCTCAGCCTACAGCATCACCAAGTGTCACTCTTCCATTCATCCTGAGAGAAAAAGCAATATGTTTCTCCAAAGCCTGATTGATTGATTGATTGATTGATTGCGTTTATTTGGTGATAAAAAGAAAGGGCACACTTCCATGAACCACACACACACACACACTGACACACACACACACACACACACACACACACACACACACACACACACACACGATATCACAGAGGATAAAAGCACAATAAAGCCCTTAGGTGGATGGATATAGATGGACGGATGGAATGGAGAACGGATGGATTGATGGGGTGAGGGCTGAATGAAGGGCTATAATATCATAAAATATATGAATGGGTGCAGATGAATGGATGGATTACCAGACAGATAAACGAATGCATACCGTACGGTACATGTTGTGCGTTATAGTTGTGGCTGATTGATACGATTCAGTAGAGCTGCTGAAAGGCCAGTCTTTAAACCAGTCACCACCAGGATCTGTATCAATAACAGATATTTTTTTTTGCACAATAGTTGACTATAGCTGAAACAGTCAGCAGTCGTGTTGAAGCGTTTAGCCATATTTCTCCCAGTCTGACATGCCGCTTTACAGTCAAACATGCAGGCTGAGTTGTTGACATTGACATTAACATCTGTCACTTTTTGGTGTAGCCATGAGTCACACTCACTGTGAAAAAAAACACCAGAGAATGTGATTGGTTTTTCCTGGTGATTTGTAAAAGCTGCTGCTCATTCATTTCGAGCCACTTAACCCATTGAGACCGGGAACGCAGCACGTGTGTCATTTTTAGATTTCTTTGGGCTATTCAAAAATAGCAGATATACGAGCTCGTAGCGCGGCACCGAGTGCCGCGCTACGAGCTTGTAGATCTGCTATTTTTGAAAAATCGTGAGATTTCGTGGCAAAATCTTGGATGATATATTTTTTGTTAACATTTGTAAAGTATTTTGTTCCAGGAACCCCAAGAAGCAAAGATTTGAGTTGAGAACAAATTGATTTGAGAAAAAAATTGATTTGAGAAAAAAATTGATTTGAGAAAAAAATTGATTTGAGAAAAAAAATCTAATATTTGCACAACTTTTCATGATTTTTCAAAAATAGCAGATCTACAAGCTTGTAGATCTGCTATTTTTTAATAGCCCAAAGAAATCAAAAAAATGACACACAGACGCGTTCCCGGTCCTACGGAGTTAAACATTAAAGGCCATAAAATGCCGCACACATTTGGAACATCATTTGAAGAATTCGGAGTGGCGGAGAATTTTGTAATTGGCAAGATTAATAATATTTACAGCGTCGAGATGCAAATCTCCTTTCAGCCGGGGCCCCCATGAATAATTGAGTGCGAGCAATCACTTTGAATAATTCATTTCTAAATATTCTTCAGTGCGTTTTTTTTTTTATGACCAGAGGGCAAGCTGAGTTTTGTGACAGCAGCGATGTGCGGCGGTAATTACACAGAACGTCTGCGGCCCTCTTAACCGATTAAGACCGGGAACGCGTCTGTGTCATGTTTTTAGATTTCTTTGGGCTATTCAAAAATAGCAGATATACAAGCTCGTAGCGCGGCACCGAGTGCCGCGCTACGAGCTTGTAGAGCTGCTATTTTTGAAAAATCGTGAAAAATGTGTGCAAATCTTTGGATGTACGTATTTTTTTAAGCGAACATTTGTAACTCAAATATTTGCTTCTGGGGGATTCTACAAATGTCTTCTAAGTCCTAACAGTTTTTTGAAAAAACATATTTGCTGTACTATCAGTGGTTCTCAAAAATGATATGGCCGTGGACCCCGCATCTCAAAATATTTTGTTCCAGGGACCCCCAGAAGTTGTAAGAGAGTCAAAAATGTTCGCTTTAAAAAGTATATATTCAAAGATTTGCACACATCTTCACGATTTTTTCAAAATTAGCAGATCTACAAGCTCGTAGATCTGCTATTTTCGAATAGCCAAAGACATCTTGACAATGACAGAGATGCGTTCCCGGTCTTAAAGGGTTAATTGCTGCGAGAAGTTCCTTCTCGCCAGCAGGCTCCTTCAGAGACGAGGAGGAGGAGGATAGAGAGAGAGAGAGAGAGAGAGGAAAGACAGCAAAACAGAGACAGGAAGCGAGCAATCTCTCTCTCTCTCTCTCTCTCTCTCTCTCTCTCTCTCTCTCTCTCTCTCTCTCTCTCTCTCTCTCTCTCTCTCTCTCTCCCTCCGCGTATCCTCTTTCTATGCCTTCCACCATTAGGGTTTGCTGTATGAGTGCTCCCTGTCTGTGTGTTTGCCACTCATGAGGAGAATATTGATGCTAAAGGAATTAATTACTTGTTTTCTTTCTATCTTTTTTTTTTCTTTCCTTCCACACTGTGTGTAGAGATCCTAACAGTGGGCCCTGTCGGGGGGGGGGGGGGGGGAGGGAGGGGGAGCAGCAGTGGGAGAGCGCAGACTTTGACGGAGGTGGGAAATTAGAAGGGGAGCTTTAACCCATTAAGACCGGGAACGCATCTGTGTCATTTTTAGATTTCTTTGGCTATTCAAAAAATAGCAGATATTGCGGTCATAGCGCGGGGCCGCGGGATCGAGTGCCACGCTATGACCTTGTAGTTTGTAGAGCTTGTAGATCTGCAATTTCTTGAAAAATCGTGAAAATGTGTGCAAATATTTGAATATACACTTTTTAAAGCGAACATTTCTAACTCAAATCTTTGCTTCTGTGGGTCTCTGGAACAAAATACTCTACAAATGTTCGCTTAAAAAAAAAATGTATTTTCAAAGATTTGCAAACATTTTCACGATCTTTCAAACAAAAATAGCAGATATACAAGCTCATAACGCGGCACTCGGTGCCGCGCTATGAGCTTGTATATCTGCTATTTTTGAACAGCCTCAAAAAAATCTTAAAATATACAGACACAGGCGCGTTCCCGGGTTCTTAATGGGTTAAGAGATAAGTTGATGCGTGCATCGAGGCCCCCGGACCTCCAGGACCCCACTAAGGAACGCTGCGCTCCTGATTAAAATCACAGCTATCATTAAAGCAGCGCCCCGCTCGCCGTTTTTAATTGAGGGTTTTAAAGCAGGCACTGTGACTCGACTGCAAAAAACCTGGAGAAAGCCGGGGATGAACCCTACAGGCACAACATTCTCCCTGTATGCCTTTTCCTGCTGCTGAAGCTATACCGGTGTTAACAATGCAGGGTTCTCCTGCTGCTTACGGACAGAGCTTTTTGGGGTTTTTTTGGTTGTTGTTCAGAATGGAAAGCATTGAAAATGCCTCATGAACAGTGGTGGAAAGTAACCGAGTACATTTACTAAAGTACTGTACTTAAGTACAATTTTGAGGTACTTGTACTTTACTTGAGTATTTCCAATGTCCAATACTTTTACTTCTACTCCACTACATCTCAGTGGCGAATATTGTACTTCACTACAATTATTTGAAAACGTGTTACTTTTCAGATATAAATTATGATATTATAAAACATACATTAACCACTTTAGCCCTGTTTTGTGCGTAGAATATTTGAAAGTAGCCGATCTACAAGCTCACAACATTGCGACGCGTTGTGAGCTTGTGGATCTACTATTTTCAAACATTTTAGTACTTTTACTTTTGGTACATTAAGTACATTTTGATACCAATACTTTTGTACTTTTAGTCAAGTAAATTTTGAATTCCGAACTTTTACTTGTAACAGAGTACTTTTAATTTTAAATTGCAGTATTGATACTTTTACTTAAGTAAAACATTTGAGTACTTTTTCCACCACTGTTCCCGGTGTGAGAAGGCTTTTATTTATTTGTTTGTTTATTCATTTTGCATTTTACATCACATGAATACAATCACCAACACCACTCGAAACTCGAGTAATGATTCAAGCCTGTTTTCTTCACTCAAAAAGTCCTCCATGATGTTTCCAGTGAGAGACATATGAGATGGCACGTTTCATCGGCTCTGACACAAAGTGAAACAGAGTGTCAGGAACACTGGAGACAAAGAAGCACTTTGTAGAATTTCATTACGTCCCTGATAAATGACGTGCACCTGTTCTGATTCCAACAATAAAACACACTTCCAGGACTCATCATCCATCTCATGGAAGCCAGAATATGGTTGTTGGCACTTATAACCCAAATCCCCTTTTGTGAGTTAACCCATGAAGACCGGGAGAAGCATCTGTGTCATTTTTTAGATTTGAGCTAAAAAGCATTATTTTACACTTTGGGCTATTCAAAAATAGCAGATATACAAGCTCATAGCGCGGCACCGAGTGCCGCGCTACGAGCTTGTAGATCTGCTATTTTTGAAAAATCTTGAAAATGTGTGCACATCTATAAATGTATATATTTTTAAAGCGAACATTTGTTACTCAAATCTTTGCTTCTGGGGGGGTCCCTGGAACAAAACGTTTTGAGATGGGGGTCCGCGGCCAAATGCATATCATTTTGGGGGTCCTTGACATGAAAACGTTTGAGAACCACTAGGAGACATGTAGAATCGGCTTCAGGTCTTTAAAGGGTTAACAGCCACAACACGCCATCTTTGTGCTTCGGGGATTTTGAAGGATTTGATGAAGTTTTTTTTGGCAAGGTGCATTACCTGTTCTTCTACCGTGTTAGCCTCGTTAATTACCACAAACCACAATGTGCTTGTACCTTGTCAGACACTTAACCAACTTAAACCCCAGCCTCCGTATTGTGGTGGGGAAAGCCTTCGCTGAAAATAGCAGATCGACAAGCTCACAGCGCAGCACAACGCGTCGCTCGGCTATTTTCAGCGAAAGTTTCCCCACTGTAACAGAACACAGAAAATACACTAGAGCCCTGAGGGACTCCGCTCAACCATATGGGTTTAAGTGGTTAAAGCCCTGCTGACACCCTTGGGCTCCTCACCTGGCGCCTCCCCCTCTCCTCTCCAGCTCCCCTCCCTCCTCTCCTCTCCCTTCCCTTCCTCTCCTCCCCTTTTAGTCCATGAGCCAGAGCCCCAAAATTTAGCCAGATATTGAATATTCTCTCGTTAAAAACCTCCAACTCCAACATCTTAACAAAATGCAATAAGTATGTTGACTCTGGCTTTGTCCAATGTTCCAATGTTTATTCTGGAAAGTTATGCAAATGTGGGCATATTTTTCTAATGCCTAATTTGCATGTTTAAATATACAATTTCAGAAAACTTGTAATACGATATATCATTGTCTTCATGTAAGTAATCAACTCAGGAAGTTTCATTATGATTTTTTACATTTTGTCATTTTTTCACCTGTCATGTACGTATAGACAGGTTTCCTGTTAGTAAACATTGAGAGGAATATGACCGCGCAGCTGCGGGGGGAAGCCTATGGGTGCGTTTGGAAATTACGCACCGGAGCACACTCGCCTATTAGTTTGTATTGGCCAGTGCGCTCACTGCCGCTCAGGGCTGTATTTTCGAACGCGCCTTCCACCCCCAGGCATGCGCAGATTGCGCATTCTGCTCTGTGATGACGTCGCTCGGAAACCCGTCTATAGGGAAAATAACAAAATGTGTGATAACCATGAAAAAGCTGCTCCTGTGGAGAGGTTATCATATATTTATTTACTCGTATTGACCCTATGAACAATTTAATATAAGAATGGTTTTGCCTACTCTTTCGATAATGAAATCTTGTCTGGCTCATGGACTATTTCCTTTCCTTTCCTTTCCTTTCCTTTCCTTTCCTTTCCTTTCCTTTCCTTTCCTTTCCTCTCCTTTCCTCTCCTTTCCTCTCCTTTCCTCTCCTTCCCTTCCCTTCCCTCCCCTCCCCTCCCCTCCCCTCTCTCCCCTCCTCTCCTCTCCTCCATACTTCTGCAGTGCAGTCAGAAACTTTAACCGGTGGCCTTGCCGCCGGCCATCGATCTGTGTGTCGTAATGATGGCTGAGAGATTGCCTGCGCCGGGGAGAGTGATCTGGGAGCCAGCGCTATAGGATTGAGGAAGGCATGGATTGCTATCGATTTCTATCTGATACAATCATTTCATTTGGGCTCAAATCTCCTTCTCCGGTGCATTGTTGAAGCCAATCCCCGGCACAGATCTTTTAATTCAGCCCCTCCTCCCCGCGCTCCCATCTGAGGGGGGGTGTAACGCGCCACACCTCTAACAAGGTTAACACCTCCTGTTGTCGTGACCATTACCACAAAACGTATTAATTAAGGCTGATCCGAGGACCGAGAGCTCAGGACCCCACCCACCCTCCTGAGAGAACCGGTGATGGAACAAGGTCTCGGCCCCCGTCCAGCCGATATGCCGGGGCGGTTAATACAGCCACGCTCCGCCATGACATGTTTGGTAAATAGCAGCGGTCATTTACTTTGATTGATTGTTTTCGTGTAGAGAATGCCCCCATTTTCGCAGACGAAAATAAGGCCAATTCATTGAACAGCGGTGTCTCCGGTATGGGGGGTGGGGTGAGCAGTTTTAATTTGTTTGTCTGTGTTGATGAGATGTATCACTGTCAGCCGGATGAACATCCGCATGCCTGGCACATATAACGGTATCACTCGCACAGCATGAACACATATATATCATAGGCGCACGATGCTGGAGTGTGTGGTGGGGTAATTGAAGAACATACTTGGCATACTGTATGTATACCACCCCAAAAAACAATTTACACAATACTACGACAACAGCAACAACAACATGGATGTGAGCTCGCTATAGTTGCCACCGTGTTGCATAAGCGTGCGTTTCTGTGGATATATTCTTTGCTGCAGCCACTCTCGTCACCTAAACGGCTGCGTCTGGCTGTTGTCATCTCTAATGCGGCTAATGTGTTGTGTTGCGCCTCTCCCTTCCACTTCTCTTCCTTTCGGGCTTATGGCAGCTTATTATCTTGGCCCCTTACGTTGCTGGGGTGATGAATTTCACATAGACGCATCACGCTGACACAGACATGCTTTTTAACCCATTAAGACCGGGAACGCATATCGGTCATTGTAGATGTCTCTCGGTGCCACGCTATGAGCTTGTAGTTCTGCTATTTTTGAAAAATCTATATTTGAATATATATGTTTTAAAGCCAACATTTTTAACTCTGATCTGTGCTTCTGGGGGTCCCTGGAACATCATATTTTGAAATGGGGGTCCGCGGCCAAATACATCATCATTTTGGGGGTCCTTGACATGGAAAGGTTGGAGCGCCACTGATATGGCAACTTAATTTTTTTTTAAGACATTTGTAGAATATATATCCAAAGAATTGCTCAAATGTTCACGATTTTTTCAAAAATAGCAGATCTACAAGCTCATAGCGCGGCACTCGGTGCCGCGCTACGAGCTTGTATATCTGTTATTTTCAAATAGCCCAAAGAAATCTAAAGTGACACAGATGCGTTTCCCGGATTGAAGGGGTTAAGGGGCTTGTTTCCGAACATGCTCTTCAATTAGTCCAATTTATGTAGCAAGGCCCAGGCTTCACCTTCAAAGCAGAGGGAGCAAACAGCCTGGGCTCCATCTATTGATTTGGCCCTGCTTTTCCTCTCGGCCATTGATTAAATCTCCGGCATTATCTGCTGTACAGGCCAGGGGGACGGCGTTATTGCTCTGCGCTGCCGCTTTGCCTGTCAGTTCCCTGCCTACGCCTAGACAGAGAAATAAGGCCACCAGAGGTAGAGAGGCAGGAGAGATGTGATGAAAAACAAGTCCCCCTCCTTTTTCCCTTTCCCTTTCTCTCTTTACTTTTTTTTTTTTTTACTCCGGGAACAGATTTGGCCCTTAACCCATTAAGACCGGGAACGCATCTGTGTCATTTTTTAGATTTCTTTGGCTATTCGAAAATAACAGATATACAAGCTCATAGCGCGGCACCGAGTGCCGCGCTACGAGCTTGTGTATCTGCTATTTTTGAAAAAATTGTGAAAATGTGTCCAAATCTTTGAATATATATATTTTTAAAGCGAACATTTGTAACTCAAAGCTTTGCTTCTGGGGGGTCCCTGGAACTAAATATTTGACAAATGTTCGCTTAAGAAATATATATATATTCCAAAATTTGCACAAATATTCACGATTTTTCAAAAATAGCAGATCTGCAAGCTCGTAGCGCGGCATTCGGTGCCGCGCTACGAGCTTGCATATCTGCTATTTTTGAATAGCCAATAGAAATACAAAAAAATGACACACAGATGCGTTCCCGGTCGTACCGGGTTAATGAAGGTCTCGCCGCGGAAACGAGAGCGGTCGAGGCGGGTCACGGGGGTTCCGGGGAGGAACGCCCTCTCTCATCCCGGGGTCTCGCTTACCCTCCAGAGCCAACTGTGAGATGACGGCGTGCCCCGAGTCCCGAGTGTTTGACCCCTCAGATTGATTTATCGTAATCAACTGCGGGCCATGGAGCTAGGAGGAATCCGGAGGATGCCTAGTGTATGTGTGTGTGTGTTGTGGGGAAAGGCACCTTGGGACCATGCAGACAATCACTAGACCCTCCATCAATTTACACATGACAGGGAACCAAAGACACAGACACAGAGAGAGAGAGAGAGAGAGAGAGAGAGAGACACAGAGACGGAGAGAGAGAGAGAGAGAGAGCTGCCGCTGGTGAGAAGAGAAGAGAAGATGTAGGCGGGTGGGGGGGTTAGAAGAATTAATGTATATCGTGTGTGTGTGTGTGTGTGTGGTGGGGTATATAGGGGAGGAGGAAGAAGGTCCCCTCAGGCCGAGACAGTTAATTAGCTTTGTGAGAAAACAATCAGGCTAACAAGCCAAACAAAGTTATTAGACTGTGTGTGTGTGTGCCCCCCGTTATCAGTGCCGGGGTCTCCCATAGGGCCGCATGCAGACGTCGAGGAGGTGACAGGTTGAGAGGCAGCATTCTTTCAGTCTCGGTGGCATATTTACACACGTTCACACCCCCTCCAGACAGACCCCGAACCCCTGGCACCACACACACACACACACACACACACACACACACACACACACACACACACACACACACACACACACAAACGGAGATGGACACACTTTATGGCGGCGTGGAGTCGTCCCTAACCCATTGAGACCGGGAACGCATCTGTGTCATTTTTTTATTTGAGCAAAAAAAACGTTATTTTACACTTTAGCTATTCAAAAATAGCAGATATACAAGCTCATAGCGCGGCACCGAGTGCCGCGCTATGAGCTTGTAGATCTGCTATTTTAGAAAAATCGAGAAAATGTGTGCAAATCTTTGAATATATATATTTTTAAAGCAAACATTTATAACTCAAATCTTCGCTTCTGGGGGTCCCTGGAACAAAATATTTTGAGATGGGGGTCGGCGATCAAATACATATCATTTTGGGGTGTCCTTGACATGAAAAAGTTTGAGCACCACTGACATAGAAACATATTTTTGGGGATTTAGTAGACATTTTGTAGAATCGGCTTCAGGTCTTAATAGGCTAATCGCTCAGGCGTTTTACGTCTCATTTGACACGGCGCCCTGGCTTTCCCCGCGCCGAACAGTTTTTAATCACCGCGCGCAACCTGTGGCAGCTATAGAGCCATGCATCCTCCTCCTTCCTGCATTTGTTTTGGCACAAAGCGACCGCACGCCGATCCACCTTTTTTTATGTGTCAGTTATATACGGAAGGAAGCGAGTCCTACGAAATATCCCCTTCTCACTTCTCGTCTCCAGGCATGACCGCACCGCTGGCTTTTATGCCACTGGCGTAATGGTACGAGTTGATGATGGAAGCGAGGCTGGGCACATAAAATAGCATCTGCCCACGCGGCGCGCGCCACGCTGAGCGGGCCGCGGCCTATATAGTCCAGAAATGAAATGAATGCTGGAAGAACACAAACACACCCCTCCCTCCCTCATCCCTCCCCCCTTCCCACAACTATACATTATACTGACTCTTTCCCGCCGATTAAATCATTTAATGCTCGACATAAATTCACATTAAAAGGGAGGAAATCTCCAATTTGGAATCAAGTCTAAAGCAAACAGCAATGCAGCCGTGAATATCCACATGCCGACCCATGAATCACATGAATGCTCAAGAACTCTCACTGTCTCTCTCTCTCACACACACACACACACACACGCACACGCACACGCACACACACACACCCGTACAGTCAAATACACACAGAATACCGATGCATGTAATCAGAGATGTACTTAGTTGGGTTTAATGACATTATCCATGTGGAACGCGGTGGTTCTGTGTTAAAACACACATATAATCCATGCTATATAGAAAGCTGGCATACGGGCGCGGGGGGGACCGCGTACATGTCATGTTGGAACATAAAGGGGCCCGCGGTGCGGAGCGAGAGCAGATGCGGTCCTCCAGGGGCGTGGCTGGCACACGGGGCTGCTATCCTTGGCCCCTCTCCACGCGCCCCCCACTGGCACCGGCCGGCAGGAGATGCCTTTAACCCATTAAGACCTGGAACTTTGTCATTTTTTGATTTGAGCTAAAAAAGCATTATTTTACACTTTGGGCTATTCAAAAATAGCAGATATACAAGCTCGTAGCGCGGCACCGAGTGCCGCGCTACGAGCTTGTAGATCTGCTATTTTTGAAAAATCGTGAAAATGTGTGCAAATCTTTGAATATATATATTTTTAAAGCGAACATTTTTAACTCAAATCTTTGCTTCTGGGGGTCCCTGGAACAAAATATTTTGATGGGGATCCGCGGCCAAATACATATCATTTTGGGGGTCCTTGACATGAAAAAGATTGAGCGCCACTGATATAGAAACATACGTTTTTCAGAAAACTGTTGAGATTTAGGAGACATGTAGAATCGGCTTCAGGTCTCAATGGGTTAATATGGCTTTAAGTCCCATTGAACAGCGGGGAACTCGGGGATCCAATTTAATACCAGCCAGCTGCCCCAACCCCGCACTAGCTCACACAGTCTGCCATATGTATGGGTTAGCACGAGCCTTTCTGCGTGTGTGTGTGTGTGTGTGTGTGTGTGTGTGTGTGTGTGTGTGTGTGTGTGTGTGTGTGTGTGTGTGTGTGTGTGTGTGTGTGTGCGTGCGTGCGTGCGTGCGTGCGCGCGAGTGTGTGTGTGACTCATGGCTGCCTGTGGTTGTGAGCGTGCGCGTGTGGCTAGATGGGTTAAGTCCTCCCAGCTCAGGCAGGTTTTGAAATATATTATGGAAGATGGTGATTGAGAGAACCCGGCAGAAAGTGGTGAAAATCAGACTCAAACTATATGCCAGCTTCATCCAGCACTGTCAGAGTTCCCTTCTCTTCTCTTCTTCTTTTTTTCATTCATTTTGTATTTAGAGTCGCCAATTATTTTCCCTCTTTTTTTCCCCCTCCCAATTTAATCGTCATGCCAATTCCCCAATCCCCCCCCCCCCCCCCCCACACTTGTGTGTACTCGTGTCATTGCTTGACTGCTCCACCTGGAGGAAGCATGGAGCACCTGTGGAGGAACACCCTATACTCCTCACACTGATCCCCACTCGTAGCCGTGGTGCAAGAAGTACTCAAAAGTTTTACTTAAGTAAAAGTAACATTGTGCTCATATATATATGGACGCCTGGTCGGCCCGGAGGCACCGCAGAGGATTCAAACCCCATGTCCCCATAGTGGTGCGGACAGGAACCAGTGTTCCCTGTGCTGTGCTGTGCTGTGCTGTGCTGTGCTGTGCTGTGCTAATCAAAATATACTTAAATTAAGTCGGTAATGTTTTGTAATAATCAAAATCTACAAAGTAACTACCGTAGCAACTAAAGTCTTCAAATAACTGTAGTGAAGTAAAAGTACAATATTTGCCTCTGAGATGTAGCGGAGTAGAAGTAAAAGTACTGAAAATTGTTAATACTCTGGTAAAGTAAAAGTACCTCAAAACTGTACTTAACTACAGTACTTGAGTAAATGTACACACACACACACATATATATATATATGTATGTATGTATGTATGTATGTATGTATGTATGTATGTATGTATGTATGTATGTATGTATGTATGTATGTATGTATGTATGTATGTATGTATGTACAGATGTGCCACTTCAAAACTTCACACGTTACTGTTCTTTCCCTGAAAGTGCCCTGAAAATGCATTTTTTTCCTCCCTGTTCTGCACTTAAAAATGCACTGTTTTGCCCCTGAAAAGAAGTTGTCACTACACACCCCCGTTTTTCCCTTCAACAGTGATAGATTGCTTTATCATTTTACAAACACCCTAGGCTCAGATCACACATTTGAATAAACACACACGGACAACTTTGAGATCTCAGTATTTGACTTGCCGGACAAGGAGATGTGCTGAAAGAAGTCTAATCACAACTGGCGCGCACACCGACTCACACAAGCGTTTATTACAACACAAGACATTAGGGTCGGCCCACAAAGTACTCAAAGTATCATAGACAGGGCGGTACTTAGAAAGTACCCAAAGTAATAAGTACAAAAAGTAATCCATACTACTTGAACGAGGAGAGAGAAACAGGAGGAGACAGCCCCGTTCTGTTGTCCCTCTGAGGAATGACAACACACAGGCTTGAAGTCATAACATGCCTCATAGTATTAGAGCTTTCACCCCTTCTGCCTCTCACCTCCAGTCTTGCATAGAAATGACTACTCATATATCAATTAAATGATTAATTAGTTGAACACATTAACAAAATGAATACACATTAACCCAATTACTTTATGTCAGCATACTAAACTTAAAAATCGGTTCCTACAAACAGACACCCATATACATGAGAACAAAAGAATGTGTGTTGAAGAAGGTGTCAGACTCATTATGAGGCGAAAGGTGATTTGAAGAGGTCCTTAACCAGTTGCTCAAATTAATTAGCATCATAAAAGCAGTGATCATCAAAATAATCCAGCATTTTAAATGCCCTTCTTTGTCCCTCTTATTGCCCTGGGAATCCCCTGAAAATGTACTGTCTTGCCGATGGCAGGACATTTGAAGTTTTGAAATGGCACATCTGTGTGTGTGTGTGTGTGTGTGTGTGTGTGTGTGTGTGTGTGTGTGTGTGTGTGTGTGTGTGTGTGTGTGTGTGTGTGTGTGTGTGTGTGTGTGTGTGTGTGTGTGTGTGTGTGTGTGTATATATATATATATATGTATATATATATATATATATATATATATATATACATATATATATACATATATATATATATATATATATATATATATATATATATATATACATATATATATATACATATATATATACATATATATATATATGTGTGTGTGTGTGTGTGTGTGTGTATATATATATTTACAGCATTCCAGGAAGGGAAGGGGCCCTGTGACTGTGCTCTCAATCTTTGGGAAGCGGCCAAACCCTGATTCCAGGCTTGCCTTCCTACGTATATACAGCAGTGAGAAGCCGAGAGACCTGAGGTTTGACACAGGGCCCTGTGGGGCCCCCGGGGGACCAGCTACCCTAACCTCAAACCCTGACCCCCAAACCACTGTAGGGCTCCTGAGGCCAGCCTCCGCTATGGAACACATGGATGACATTTATTGTACTGCAGCCATTCAGAGCTCCATCACTATGATCTCATGAGCTCCGTGCGCGCGCGCGCGCGCGTGTGTGTGTGTGTGTGTGTGTGTGTGTGTGTGTGTGTGTGTGTGTGTGTGTGTGTATGTGTGTGTGTGTGTGTGTGTGTGTGTGTGTGTGTGTGTGTGTGTGTGTGGAACAAAGAAGAGTGCGTGAGCACTTTCAGGTCACCCTGTTTTATAGACAGCTGGGGGGGGGGGCAGTGGTGGAAAAAGTACTTAAATGTTTTACTTAAGTAAAAGTATCATACTGCAATGTAGAAGTACTTGTTACAAGTCCGGAATTACAAATTTTCTTTTCAAAATGTACTTAAAGTACCAAAAGTAAAAGTACTAAAATGTTTGAAAATAGCAGATCTACAAGCTCACAACGCGTCGCGATGCGACGCGTTGTGAGCTTGTAGATAGGCTATTTTCAAATAGCCTACGTATACAATAGGGCTAAAGCGGTTAATGTATGTTTTATAATGTAATCATTTATATCTACGAAGTAACAAGTAACTAAAGTTTTCAAATAATTGTAGTGGAGTAAAAGTACAATATTTGCCTCTGACAATTGGAAATACCCCAGTAAAGTAAAAGTACCTCAAAATTGTACTTAAGTACAGTACTTGAGTAAATGTACTTAGTTTCTTTACACCACTGGTGTGCACTTGAACAAAGAAGAGTGCGTGAGCACTTTCAGGTCACCCTGTTTTATAGACAGCTGTGGAAGGGGGGGGCTAGCTGACTGTGGCTACACGCTTCATTACAGGGTGGGTGGGGTGCGGGGGGACTCACAAAGACCCTGTTGATCAGAGCTCCATCGTGGTTGAAGTTTGCAGCCGTTCAGTAGTTCCTGTGTGTGCTGATGATTCCATTCGACCCGTGTGGATATACGACACAATACGAGGGGAAGTGATGAAAGAAAAATATAATGATTGGAGAGCGAGTATGTTTTGGTTGCGCTACTGACGCGGCTGTGTGTGTGTGTGTGTGTGCCTGTGTGACATGTGTGCACTCACTGTAAAGCCTTAAAGGGCAAGACTACTTTGGTAGAGGTTTGGGTTGTGTAGTTACCTCGCCATGATGTAACTCCAAAGGTGGACAAGAAATTAAAAATAATTGCTGCATTGATTAGAAATTGATCATTCAAAATATGCTCCTCATTGACTTACATTGTACAGTAAAACAGCTCTCAAAGTTGCTCTTTTAGCATGTAAACGAATGTAAACAAAGTCGATTTAGACCATATAGAACTGTTGATTTAGCTATTTTTATTAGAAAGAAAACCTGGACTGGATCGGCGGATCCGGATCCGGATCTTCAAATAGTAAAATCATCAGGAAGTTGACATTTTTATTAAAAAAATAAACAGTACTGGGTTTGGTGATGTTCTACGTATATTGTCTGAATCAGCTTTGTTTGTGTTCGTTTATGTGCTAAAAGAGTGACTTTGAGAGCTGTTTCAGTGTACAATGTAAGTCAATGGGGAGCATATTTTTTATTATCAATTTCTAATTAATGGAGCAATTATTTTTCATTTCTTGTCCACCTTTGAAGTTACATCATGGCAAGGTAACTACACAACCCAAACCTCTACCAAAGTGGTCTTGCCCTTTAACGTAACTCAGTCTGATTGTGCACCCTGTCCCTTACGGTCCATTTGGTTACATTTGCACACTCTCAAGAGCTGTAAATCCAGAACATATTTCAATGAAAGAAATGTTAATTCAACCAATCTGTGCGGTAGAGTGTTAAGTTACAATATAACCGGCACATCTGCAATGGTTGGAGGTGGTCTTCCCTCCTCTTTCATTGAGGAATTTAGACCCTGCTGTCAGGTAGGACAGTGGTTCTCAAACTGTGGGTCGGGACCCCCAGGGGGGTCCCCACATGATTTGTTTTTTTTTGGGGGGGGGTCCCCAGATGACAATGAAATGACAATTTAAGGAGACTTTTAAGACCTTTGTGATACCAAAAAACAAAAGTTATCAAAAGTAATCAACAAACTATATACTATGAAAACTGGTCAAACATTGGCTAAATTGTCAAATTCTATAAGAAACAGGCAAACATTTTGAAAATAGCTGATTTATAAGCTCACAACGCCTTGTGTTGCAAAGCGCTGTGAGCTTGTAGATTGACTATTTTCACATATTTATCTGTGGAACCGAGTCAAACTAAATATAATGGCTCAATTCTTACAACTCCACGTGCTTGTCAGGGTGGGAGGTCCCCAGTTCAGATATGATCATTTTGGGAGGTCCCCAGTTCAATGATGGATGATTATTTTGGGGGGGGGGGTTGCGGCCTGAAAAGGTTGAGAACCACTGAGGTATAGGACACCTGCTGCTTGACAAGTAGTACAGCCTCAAGCTCATGAGCGCAATATTTCCCCAGGCGAAGGGAAGGGGAGATTCAGTGTTGGAGGAGCGGGTAGAAGTTTGGTCTCCCCAGGTTTTAATCCTGTGTTGAACGTGAAACTCACGGATCGCAGCTTTAGATTAACACGGAGGATTTTTGTGTGTGTGTGACAGTTTGTGCGTGTATAGAGTACGTGTGTGTGTGTGTGTGTGTGTGTGTGTGTGTGTTTGTAAGGAGTAATGATGCTCTGTGTGTGACGGGGGAAAGTCACATCTTAACGCGTTAAGACCTGGAACGCATCTGTGTCACTTTAGATTTCTTTGGCTATTCAAAAATAGCAGATCTACAAGCTCATAGCGCGGCACCGAGTGCCGCGCTATGAGCTTGTAGATCTGCTATTTTTCAGATTTTTTTCAAAAAACAGTTGGGATTTTAATAGAAAACATTTTTAAGAATTGCCTCAGGTCTTAAAGGGTTAATGATGGATGGTGGATTATAGAGAGATCTTCTTGCTCGTCCCGGCCCCGATGTGCTCCGTTATTAGCATGCATATAAATGAATCACACCCTGCAGCCTCCTCACTCTCACTCTCTGACGCCATTAGTTATGCAGCCCTCTCTCTCTCTCCATCAATAAAGACCAGTCAAACTGGGAATTAGCGTCTGTGTGTGCGTGTGTGTGTGTGTGTGTGTGTGGGTGTGTGTGGGTGTGGGTGTGTGTGCGCATGCACATGTGTGCACGTCTGCATATTCATATATGTGCGCGTGTGGTCTGGTGCATGTGTGGTTCTGCATGTGTGAGTGAGTGCATGAACGTGTGTGTGGTCTGCTGCATGTGTGGCTCTGTGGTTCTTTGAGTGTGTGTGTGTGTGTGTGTGTGTGTGTGTGTGTGTGTGTGTGTGTGTGTGTGTGTGTGGTCTGTGTGAGGTTGCAGTTCTCAGTTTACATTAACCCTTAATAACGCGGCCACATGTGAGAGTTAGTTAGAAACATATCAGTCTCCTATCAGGTGACCTGGGACTTGGTTCCCAGCATGGCGAACGTGCGTGCCGTGCGTTAGAGAGAGAGAGAGAGCATTGAGCGCTTTTCCAGCCTTATTTTTTAGTGATGTCATGGCCTACGCCGGACTCAGACCTTGTAATGTGCGAAGAGTGCAAACTCCATTCACAAGTTTGCCCATAAAGAGAGGAGTGTGTTTAAGGGTGTGATTGAAAAAAAAGAATAGGCCTTCTTTATCGTGTGTGTGTGTGTGTGTGTGTGTGTGTGTGTGTGTGTGTGTGTGTGTGTGTGTGTGTGCGTGTGTGTGTGTGTGTGTGTGCGTGTGCGTGCACGTGCACATACGATACATGTGATCCAATGTCTGTATGTCTTTGTGAATATGCATGTGTAGATCTGTCAGCAAGCATGAGATTAATATTTCCATATCTGTGTGTATACACTGACTATACATGTGTGTATATATGGGCAGCGGTTGCAGTCTTTGCCAAAAGGCATTTCCTAATTTACTACCTGGCAGTACTCAGTATGGAGGGAGCACAACAACATCCCGGGACACATAAATCTTTGTAACGCAGGTTATTACTCGTTTTTTATGCTGAAATTCTGCTCGTGCCTCTGAGTGTTACAAACAACGTTTGGTTTAACAACACAATCTGTTCTACACTATCGCCCGTTTGTTTTATGGATTATATGGAGAGTTACATGCCCAAGACCAACAGACACACACACACCCGCGAGCCACGGCCTAAGCATAATGAAGTGGCGCGCTCCGCAATAATCTGCAAAGTGACATCAGCACCGTGTTTAACTCTTTAAGACCGGGAACACATCTGTGTGTAATTTTTTAGATTTCTTTGGTTATTCAAAAATAGCAGATCTACAAGCTCATAGCGCGGCACCGAGTGCCGCGCTATGAGCTTGTAGATCTGCTATTTTTGAAAAATCATGAAAAGTTGTGCAAATATTAGGTTTTTTTTGTATTTTTTTGGCGGACATTTGTAACTCAAATCTTTGCTTCTGGGGGGTTCCTGGAACTAAATATTTTACAAATGTTTACTTTGAGAAATGTACAATCCAAGATTTTGCCACGAATTTTCAAGATTTTTCTAAAATAGCAGATCTACAAGCTCATAGCGCGGCACTCGGTGCCGCGCTATGAGCTTGTAGATCTGCTATTTTTTTGAATAGCCAA